>NC_141135.1:166303886-166903886 GCF_053477565.2 Lygodium microphyllum | reverse complement strand
ATTGAAATGATTGATGAGAGTTGGGTTTGTGATGAGGATTGCCAATGATTCCTTTGAAGTTGGATGGAGGAGAAAACTTCGACTTTGGGTGAAGGGAGTGAGCTCTTTTGTGAAGGTGTTTTGGGTTAAAGACAATTATAGCTAAGGTTTTGAACTCTCAAGTAGAAGTAAAAAGAGTATCCTTCATGACTTGTTCTTATTTGATTCTACTGATGAGAGGCCAAAGCTTGAGTTTATTAGTGGAGGTTTGAGTGGTAATAAAGACTCTCTAGGATAGAAGCAAAGAGGAGAGAAGAAACATAGCTTGTAGTTCTTCACAGACGACTAAAACTAGATATTATGGTTTCATCTAGTAAGGACTGCTATTGTTCCAAGAACTTAGTGGAAAATTGATCTTTATGCATAATGGTAGTGGCCAACTTTCTAAACATGGTCATTTGATATACAATATGTGAGAAATGCGGGATCTAGAGCATGGCAGTGAGTTATGGTGGATGAAAGGAGAAGTGTGGACTCATGATGAAGAAGATAAAGACACTGTTTATTACACAAGTGAATTAGGTTCCAAGATTGAGACTTGGACTCATAAATACAATCTTGTGTATGTGGACAATGACATTGACACTTCACTGAAAAGAAAAGAGTACTGTCATTGCATTAAGAAAAGGAAGCAAGTACAATGCTTTATAGGAAAGTAGGAAATTGCAGTAGGCACCATTGTGCATATGGGATAGGTTAGCCTGCATGTCCTTGGCCCTGAAGCTCCATACAAAGAGGCTGTTTAGTGAGTGTGATTGCTGAATCTTAACACCCCTCCTCAATCACAACTAGAAAGGCACAAAGTGTGTAGAGGCTGTAATGAGAACCACCTGCAAAGTGTGGGCACACCACAAACATGGTAGACACTAGAGGCTGTCGCAGAAACAGCTAAGTGTGGGCACCAAAACATGATGGACATCCAGGGGCTGTAACAGGGGCCTCACAAAGTGTACAGGGACTGTACTGCCAAGTTACATAAGGAGTTTACAAAGCTTATGGCAAGAAGCATTAGGGCAAGGAAGTACAAGGCTTTTAAAACAGTCTATCAGAGTTATGAGAGTAGAAGGACTGATGAGTCTTGTCCTTCTGATCCTGGTGGTCTTCATCTTCATCTTCTTCTTCCTTTGCTCCATTTTCTTCCTCTTCTTTGACTGCGACTAGATAGGCCTTTTGGGATCTCTTTCTTGCGTGGCGGAACTTCTTGGTGTGTCCGGTCCTTTTGCAGAAGTCACAGAAGAGCTGATCCTTCTTGCCTTTGTACCTGTTGCCAACATATAATGCATGCTCATCTCTAGAGGTACTTGGTTCTTCCTTAGTTTTTAGCTTCTTTTCCTCTTCTAACAGTGATGCCTGGATATCAACAAGTTCAGGATTTGGCATGTTGATTAAAGTTGTTGATACATTATTATATTCAGGAGGCAAACTCTTAAGTAGAACACCGATGCAAACATCTTCATCCATTTCAATGTTGATTCCTGCAAGTTGGGTTAGGAGTCCTTCCATGTAATTGAGATGTGTGGCAAGTGATGTGCTGGACTTCATTTCAAGCCTGAAGAACTCAATCAGGAGACCATACTTTGATGATTTAGATTGTGCACCGAACAAGGTGTCAAGTCTTTTCCATGTATCTTGTGAGGTCTCACAGTTATCCACATGGTGGATATAACTGTCGTCTAGCTCCAGTTTGATAATGGCCTGGGCTCTGTCATCATTCTTTTTCCAAGTAGTTGCAAGGTCCGCGTCCCGAGGTTTCTTCTCTTTGCCATTTGTGATGGCCCAGAGACCCTTTTTCATCAAGATGAGCTTGATGCGGGTTTGCCAGGTGTGAAACCCGACTCCTTTGAATCGAGCATTTGGAGAGTCTTTTCCCATGTTGAGGTTGCAAGATCAGCAGCAAATCAACACCAGAATTCTGAGATTTTATCAGTAGAAGAGCAGAATGCAGTGTGTCAAGAGACACAGTTAGTGACAGTGTGAAAACACACTGTCAGTGTTGATGTTGAGCTTGATTCTTCTTGTTCGGGATCGTTTGGTCATTCTTCAATCTTCTCAGGTCCTTCCCCTCCTTGATTTGATGCTGGGTCAATGGATTAGAGTGACAGAGGCTTGGGTTGAGTGTCAGGAGAGAGAAAATGAAAGAAAAATGAGTTTTGGGAGATTTTGGCTATGGTGGAATTAGGGTTTGTGAGACAGGGGCCTGGTTTTTCTCAGATTGCACGAGCTATACTTGATCATTTTCAAAAATTTTTACATGTCTAGGAAGCTTACTTCATGGGCTATCAAAGCCCCATGATAATCGATTAGATTGCAGGCAGTACGGCGCGCGTAGACAGCTCGATCAGACACGGCACGATTCAGGACAGCGATGACGAATTTCCGTAATGCCAGGGTCAAGGCGCAGCAATCTGGTCGATTGATGTGCCAGGGTGAAGCACCTTGAGTAGGAGAACAATCTGGTAGAAGGAATCAGGAGCTGAAGTGGCCTGGTTGAGAAGTTATGGAAGCTCCAAGTGAGGTAGGTCCTGTCTGGCTATGGCAGACACAAAGCAGAGATTGAGAATTTTCACAATGCAGAGCTTCAGATAGCCAAAAGTCATGGATTGATGTGATATAGGGAAGCTTTGTGAGTTGGGAAATACTTTTCCAGAAGGAAGCTCCAAGAGATTTGACCTGTGGAGTGAGATATAAGCAGCTCAATCTGATAGGGTGCTACTGGCTATGGCTGCCATGGAAGCTTCAGTGAGGGTAGAGTTGGGAGATGAAGTCATGGGATGGAACTAAGCTGACCAGAGATTATCATGAGCTGAGAGAGAGCAGAGAAGAGCTAAGCCGAGCTGAGCCATGCCCGACTGGGCTCTGATACCATGTGAGAAATGCAGGATCTAGAGCATGGCAGTGAGTTATGGTGGATGAAAGGAGAAGTGTAGACTCATGATGAAGAAGATAAAGACACTGTTTGTTACACAAGTGAATTAGGTTCCAAGATTGAGACTTGGACTCATAAACACAATCTTGTGTATGTGGACAATGACAGTGACACTTCACTGAAAAGAAAAGAGTACTATCATTGCATTAAGAAAAGGAAGCAAGTACAATGCTTTATAGGAAAGTAGGAAACTGCAGTAGGCACCATTGTGCATATGGGATAGGTTAGCCTGCATGTCCTTGGCCCTGAAGCTCCATACAAAGAGGCGGTTTAGTGAGTGTGATTGCTGAATCTCAACACAATATCTGTGTGTTCATAGGTATTGCTAAAGAAATCCCAAATCCTTTTGTAGTGGGTATTGTTCTTAGTAGTTGTACTTGTTGATCTCCACAATGGGTAAGGATCTCCATCCTCCACAATGGGTAAGGATCTCCATCCTTATAGTTGCATCCCTTTGCATCCAATCTTCCTTTTCTAATTATTCTTGTTCAAGGCATTCTTCCTTGCCATTGATGATGTTGTAGAGGTTAGCTTGGGATAAGTAAAGTTCCATCCTTAGCTTCCAGACTTTTAAGAGCACTTGATGGGAAAAAGCATATTTATATTGCATGAAACAAGCAAGAAGTTGGGCAAAATGACAGCATGCTTAATGTAGTGAGAAAAAATCTTGTTGTAAAAGTGCATGTCATAACTTCGTTAACTGGTTCATTGTAACGGCAAAAGAAATAGAGAGAAGTAATAAATAGAAAGAAAGGTAGGGCGCATGAGCATACATGGAAAATAAAGCAAATCTTTGAAGGAGAAAAGCATATATGCCTTTTCAATAGGTTTAGTTGATAAAGAAAAGGGCATATTTTGCCAATTGCAATCATGGACAAGGACACTAGTAAGTGCCTCAATGTATGGATTTCTCAATGGTTTTCAGGATACAATCAAATATAAGGAAGGCCTTGGAAGATCTTGGTAAAACAACATTCATAACTCAATGGGGAGCTCTTGTCAATACAATTATGAACTTTGGATTGAAGAATGGACCACTAAAATTTCAAGGAGTAGCACATAAAACTTTTGATCTACTCTTGACAAATTTCATGAGAGTATTCTGAGATGATTTTTGTGTCTTTGGGATGATGGAGGATCATTTGTAGCACTTGAGATTGTGTTTTTAGAGATGCAAGTAGTTTGGAATATCCCTCAATCCCTTCAAGTCTGTGTTTGCTAGAGGAGTAATATTGGGACATATATTAGAGGAAGGAATGTCTATGGATCTAAGAAAGATAATTGTTGTCCAAAAGATCAAACTGCCAAGGAATGTATATGAGGTAATAAGGTTTGTGGGACACCTTAAATGGCATGGTTAGTATCTTAGGTATCTATCTCATATTTATGCATCTTTATTAACAAAGAAAGGGGTGCATTTTACATGTGTGGATGATCAAACTAAAGCTTTCAAGGGCTAAAAAAGATATTAGTAGTAGCCCCATACTGTAAACCCCATGGCGGGTTGTGACATTGCATTTTACTAATCAAGTCATTGAGAATTCGCTCTCCATGATCTTGGTCATTCATAGAACGTTATGTCCTTACTATGCTTAAGCAAATGATAAAGTAGAATCCATGAACGAAAAATTGATAAACATTCCCACCTAAACAATCTTTCCATCCAAGACAAGCTAGAATAATAAGCTCATGCTAGCTTTATGGGATGATTTAATAGTCATTTAAAGAATAAAGAATAAAGTGGCAGTGATGGACACCCATCACTTGCAGTGTATATGTTTGCGATCACATTGTATGAAGTAAATATAGGGCGATGTAGGCATATGTGCCTTTATCCCCAACAACAAATGCATGGCGGTGTAGGCACATGCACATTTACCTCCAACAACCTCCCACTTAAGGCAAATGTGCTTTGAGTGAGGAGAGAACAAGAAAAGAAAGCAACAAAGTATAAATATACATAAAGTACAATAGGATGAGGAATAGATATCTTCTCTTCCTTCGCTTATCATCTTACTACGAAAGGAAAAATGTTCCATTAAGAGACTTTTACTAAGTGGAACAGGAGGATTCTCATTAGTAAAGATCTTGACAAGCTCAACAGACTTGTCCTTTACCTCCTCCTCCCTAATGAAGTGATAGCGCACCTCAATGTGCTTTGTTTTCACATGGAAGGCTGGATTCTTGGCTAACTAAATAACACTCATAGATCCGAATGTAATGTAGGAGTAATACTAATATCAAGGTCTTTTTTATATCATGGACATCCAAGAAACAACACCTCTAGCAAAAGTGACCTAGAGGTGAACTTCCTACTATCTACATGTCTTACATAGTCGGAGTTAGTGTAACCCATGACTATAATATCCTGGCCACCATAGCAAATCTTCATATTACAATGCCTTTCATGTACCTCATGATACATTTTACGATGTCCCAATGTCACTGACTAGATGTAGCCATATGATACCACAACTCCCACTACAAATGCTATGTCAAGGCAAGTGACTATCATGGCATACATCAAATTATTCACTACAAATACATAAGGGATCTTGGTCATCTCATCCTTATGATCATTTGACTATCCACCATAGCTGTGCGCACAAGAGAAGAGAAAAGAAGAGAAGAGAAGAGAAGAGAAGAGAAGAGAAGAAGAGAAGAGGAGATGGTGAAGAGCTTCACCCTCTTGATCCCTCACTCTCACTCTCACACACTCACTCTCCCACACTCTCACATGCCCTCTCTCAAGAGCACACACAAGCAAGAAGAGGAGAAGAAGAGAAGAGCTCTTGTTAGCCACACACCAAAGAATGAGCTTCCATTCACTTTTTGAACTTTATATATATAAACCCTAAAAACCCCATGGGCACCCATCCCTTTTTACATGACTGGCCATTGTGGCAAGGTCCTTTGTCTATTTTCCCCTTCTAGCCTTGTGCCTCTAACCTACACCCGTTTAATACTTTACAATTGGCACAGGAGGGAGCCTTTGTGATGCTTGGAAGGAAAATGTGCAGTGCTCTACCTAAGGGGGGTATCGATCTTATTGTGTAGTGTATTGTGCTCGTGCTGGTGGAATGGGGAGTTGGGTCTAACCACAGGCTAGCCTGGGTGATGTCCCACACTTGAGGACCCCATTCGTGCAAAGGGAGGTGCGGTGCAAGGAGCTTAGGGTGACAGGTCTAACAATAGGTGAATGGTACCCCCCTAGGTATGTCCTATCTTTGATGTGCCCTAAGCGTGAAGTGGGGGAGCAAAAAGGGCGAGGGGGTTAGGAGCGGGGGCAATCGACCAAAGCCATTGGGCATGCCTAATGTGAGGACCCCTAGGTGCAGTGACCGTGCTTCATGTGGTGCTAAGTGCTTTTGTAAGTGAGTTGTTTTGTCTATTCCATGGTAATGTTCCTCTTGCTTTTCCTTGGATGCTTGTTTGTTCTCTTTTTCTTTTTCTTTTTCTCTTTTCTTTTCTTTTCTTTTCTTTTCTTCTTCTCTCTCTTTTTTTTTTTGGAATAGTATTACACTAGTAGAATGACAGCCTGTGCCTAATTTTCCTCGTCTGATTTAGGCGGAGAAGGGGGTCAGATGGATTTGCTAAAAAATTGATGGCTTTGCATGTATCCTTTGAGATTCATGCGGACATGGAGGGAGGTGGTGGAGAGGAAGGGATGGTTGCACCTAGTGAACTGACTGTCGTTCATATCCTCTAGGAGAGCTAGGCAAAAAGAGGGGAGAAGGCTAGCCCTCAACATTAAACACGCCATGGCACAACTGTCGATGGTGTTAGGGTCAAAAAAGAGGAGAGGCAGGCCACGTTCTTGTGGGGTCGGGTCCTGCTTGAGTAGTAACTTAAGTAACCTAAGATAATTATAGGTAGTTATAAAGGCTAGATCGAGGCATGAAGAGAATGTTGAGATATCGAGCTCCACTCGTGATATGCCAGGGTGACCGTTGTGCATTTATGTCACCGACTTGTCAGTTGTGCTGATGCGGTTGGTACACTGCCCATGAATAATAGCTAGATGACAGCTATCCTTATCTACTCTAGTTCGTGGCTCAGTTAGTATGCCACCTTAGTTAGTTGAGTTTGGTTTTGAGACCCATATATAGGGTTCTTCTATTTCTATGTACTAGAGTTCTTTTTGGCTTACACAACTAAGAAGAGGAAAACTGTTTTCAGCCTCCACCCTTGTGTGTATTCCCCCATTGTGCAAGCAAGAAAGCTACAAGTGAGACTCCTTCCTTCTCTCCCACAATCTTGACATGGTATCAGAGCCTTGTTCGTGGTAAGGAGCTCAAGAAAGCAAGCCAAGTTCGTGGTGTTCTGGTAAGAGCACCAGTGTTGCTTTCATTTTTCTGTTTTGGGAGCAAGTCTCTGCAGGTAGCACAGCCGGAAAGTGCAAGAGTGCATTGTCTCAGATTGAGATGCCCTTCGCAGTGTAGCAAGGTTGCTCTGTTTTCAGTGATAGTGCTATGCCTCTTGCCTATGGCTTGAGCCTTTGCTCATTTGGTTATGCGTATGGCAGTTCTTCGAGGGCCCCACGAGACATGTCATGCATGCTGGCTTATGCCTTTTGGGGGTATGCTCTCTTGATGCAGTTGGCTATGTCAGACATGAGTACGGATGATGGCATGTCTTGGCTCGTTGTTCGGTTGTATTCCGACTCATTTGCCAGTGGGAGCTTATGCTTTCTTGATCAGTTGCCTATAGTTGGCTATGCTGCAATTGTGCTCCTACAGGTTTATGCATTCCTATTGAGGGTTATGACTTAGATGTGGCAGTTTATTACCTACAGTTGGTGTGCAGCACCCCACCCTAGTTGTTTTCCAGGCCTTTCTGGACTTGGTTGGCTCTACATGTACGCTACTCGACGGTGTCTTCTACTACTACTAGACTTGTGTCCACTGCCTTATGGCTTCTATGCATTGCCATGTAGGAGGGTGTTGATGTGTATGCGTAACCCTGGTTTCCCTATTTCTTTGGCCGTTTCTTGGGACCTGCTTATACGGCTACTATGCGATTATGCCCATTTGCAGTTTTGATGCTTACGTAGGGCTTGTTTCCGTGCCTTTGCACGATGTTGACCTTTATGGTCTTGACTGTCTCTGGCATGTTTCCTGGGTGTTCTCTCGACGAGCAGGATGTCTTGTTTACTCCGCTCTTGCTTGGTTTAAAGACCTTAGATGTAGTCACCATTATGGTGTCCTTTGCCTATGATGATAGCTGTGCTGGGAGTACTCTATGTGTTGAGATCTCAGCGGGATTTCTGGTCTTCTTTAGGAGGATGGGCATAGGATGAGTTTCCTCGTCCTGTTGTCGGGTTATTTTTGATTGTATTTATGTACATGTACTATTTTATTTTATTTTTTCTCTCTCCTTACTTGGGCACATTTGCCTTTAAGTGGGAGGTTGTTGGGGATAAAGGCCTATGTGCCTGATGCCTTGCTCGATTGTCGGGCGCCCATTCTTTACAAACCCTAACTAATAAAGGAAGGCCCCCTGACACTTTAGTGTTGGGGTTGGAGTTCCCATTTCTAGTATCTCCCTTTCTTGCTCTTGCTCTCCCGCCATAGCTCTCAAGTCCAACCTTTGATCTGTCGCTCCCTTTCACTCCATAGGGGTTGGCAGTTGTAGCCCTGTACAGTATGTGGTATTTCGAACACCTTGTTTTGCCAAAACTCTGCTTCTTTCTTTCCCCACAGAGCGGGGATCCTCTTCCTTTCTTCCAACCATTTTTGTCCCAGTCCTGCCAGTCGCGATCACCTCCTCCATCACCTTGATCAGTAGGACCCTCCGCAGGCTGTTGGGCATGAGGAAGTTGAAGGTGAATGGGTCTTTTTCTCTTTCCTGCCACTCCCAAATCACCAGCTCCTCGTGGAATCCAGCAGGGAGGTCATCGGGGCACGATGGGAGGGGCGCGGACAGCTGCATGACTGGTTTGGCTCTTAGCTACTTCCTGGTTTCTTCAACTAACTTTCTCCGTCTCTCCCTTAGTGCGGCTTGTCTCTCCGTGGATGGATCAACTTGTTGCTGTTCTTGGACACGCAGCAAGGGGGGTTGTGGGATTACCTCTTCTCTAAATCTCCCCATAACTAATTCAAGCTCAATGTCCTCCCCTTGCCGGTATTTTTGTTGCGCTCCTTCTTCAAAGCCCATTGCGCCCATTTCTTGGGGGGTTAGGCCGGCCAGTAAGCAGGTATTTCCGTTGCTCTTCTAGGCTCAGCCTAACCTCCGCAGATTGGGGTGGCATCTGTAGCCCTGCATGCAGGGCTCTGCGCGATGCTCAATTTTTTCTATACCACCTCCAATGACTCCTTTCCCTCTGGGTGGGTTGTGTCAAGTAGTGTGTTGATGAAGGCCTTTTGCTGGGCACTGAAGGCTGTCTGGGAAGCGTCTGCTTTACTCTCTGCAAGGATTTTTTCTTTCTCCACCAAAGCGAGGCGTCGTGCCAGTGTCTTCACCCTTTTTTCGTTCTGCGCTGCCCATTCCTCTACTCTCTTGCTCATTTCTTCCATGCTTTCCCCCTGCTTCTGTGCCAGGTTTACAAGCTTCTACTCCTGGGCTTTGAGTTTCCTGCTTATGTTCTCGTAATCTTTCCTTCCCAAGTGTAGCTGATTGGTCATATACTCGATCTCCTTTTGCTGCTACTCCCTCTCCTGCTTTCTCTCCTCTTCTTTGGCGTTCAATTCCTCCATCATTTGCTCGATGTTAGCAGTTTTTGCCTCCAATTCCCCATGTTGCATCAGCAGGAGCTTATACTCTCTCTGCATCTGCACCAATTCTTGATTCTCATCCTCGAGCCACTACTTGTAGCTCTCCTCCATGTCCTCCTTGGCCTTTAGTTCATGTTTGAGGTCAAAAATTAGTCGTTGCTGCATGGCTATTGTGTGGGTTTTTTCAAGCTGGAAGGTGGCTATCGACTCATTTTCCGCCACCAACTTAGCCATAGCCATCTTCTTTTCCTCCTTAGCCCTCTTCAATTGGGAGAACAACTCAGCGATGTACTCGTCGTAATTGACTGGTGGCGTCATTGTTGTGTGGATTGGGGTGGTCGAGGCTTCCACTCTCTGATGCTTCTAGTCCTGTCTCGACTCAGCATCTGTGGCTGGTCACTTTTGCCTCGTGGCCTGGTCTCCGTGCTCTTTCCTTGGGCCATTTCTTTATTGATAAAATATTGCATCCAAGCCATGAAGTTGGAGACCTCCATGTTGGTGGGGATGCTAGGGGTGAGGGTGGTTGGTTCGGTGGAGGGCACCATGAGGGTGGGGATAGGATGGAGAAGGGCCTTGCCTTTGCCTTCAAGACAACGGGCGGCGTGACTTCTGGTACCTGCGTGCTAGAACTAGGCCCTTTTTCCCCCTCAGTGGGCTCCAGGCTCCCAGATCATCAGCCCTGCACTGCTGCTCAATGGACCGTCGTGTGGCTTCGGCCAAGTCCTCCTCCTCCTTCCTTCTTAGTTCCTCTTCTTCCTCAATAGCTCTTCTTTGTCTTTCTTCTTCAATCTTCTTGTACTCTTCCTCCAGTTTCTCTTTTTCTTCATGTTCTTCCCTTTTCCTCTTCTCGGCCTCCTGTTTGACACCTTTTTAGCCCTGTTGACTTTTTTCTTTGTTTTTTCTTCTTCTCCGTCTCCTCGGCCTCCTTGAGGGATTGTCTTTTTGCCTTTTCCAAATCCTCTTTCTCCTTCTTGCAATCTCCATCCGGCTTCTTTTTCTTTTGTGTCGTCTTCTTCTTGGGTTTCTTGGCTTGCTTTTTGCTCGATTGTTCTTCTTGTTCCTGCCCTTCCTTTATCAGTCTCGGTCCTGTTGTTGGACCTCTCTTGGTCTTGGCAAGGGGGTGACCTGTTAGGCGTTTCTCCTTCCCCTTCTTCTGCATCTTGTGTCTCCTTCACTGCCTCTTGGATGAGCGCAGTCAAAATGCTTCCATAGGCAATAAATGAGGCCTTGGACGAGGCCTTCTTTCTTTTCGTGGCCTTGGAAGCTGGGGACTCTCCTCCTGCTAGTATGCTTCCTAAAGCTAGTGCTTTAGCCGCCTGGTCGATGGTTTTACATACATAACCGTTCCAGTCAACTTCATGCAGGGTGTGAGCCGCTACGTTCTCTAGCACAGGCACACTGATTCGATGCATTAAGGCGTTGTAGCACTGTGGCTGGAGAAGAGCATGTGTACCAGCTTCGCTTGCAGTCTGGCTTTCGCATCAGGAAAGTCCTGGATGCTGATGTCATTGTTAGTTAGTACATTCTTCTTTTTCATTTTCAGCATGGCGTACACATCCCTCTTCTACTTCTTCTCTATCTTTGGCTCCAGTCCCAATGCCTTCTCCACCAAGGTAGGGGTTAAGTGAACCTGTACCTGTTTGGCATTTTCTCCCCTTCCTACCGTGATGGTGCCGCACTCATTGTCAGGATTGTATGTCCTGAGAAACTCCACACACTTTGTGTGATCAGGTTCTTGCTCAAATTTTTCAAGGTACTTGGTGAAGTTGCATTATTCGATGACTCTCTTGGCCGCTTCCTCCTTGGCCACCACACCCTCTACGTTGTGAATGGTTCAGAACTTAAGCTGGTTGTAGGTGCGGCTTTCTAGAATGATGGTGTATTGCGCTCTTTCCTTTTCTGTGAACAGAAGTCGGTGGGCGCGGTCTTGCTGTGACATCTTTTGTTCCTGTCATAATCCGAAGTTTCCATTAGTGCTTCCCAATTAACAATTCGTAAGAAAAGTCATAGTTAAAAAGAAGGACTCTATATGTTTATTGAATGAAAGCATTAAAATCCCATCCAATGTAGAATCTTCCCTTCCGACTTTATTTCAAAGTTCTCTTGCCATTTTCCTACCTCGCTCGTTGTTTATGTGTTTATGCGTTTTACTTGATTTTCCTTGGTTTTAATTTGATTCAACTCACCCCCTCCCCTCCCAGTTCGAGAAGAATCCTTTCTAGGATTGAAGGTTTTGAAGGTCGAGGACATTCTGCAATGGGCCTAGGAGTTACCGGCGTAGGAACCAAGTGTAGAAATCGTGGTTGTACTCTAACTGAGCTTCGCGGTCTAGATCAAAAGGTCGAGTGTCCACATGTGTAATGCAAGTAAGAACATCTGTTAGAAAGTCACCGGAGGTGACGCGGCTAGCAATATAATGTAGCTCTTCTTCAGTCAGTAGGCGATCGAGGTAAGGGTGTCCCTTGATATGCTCTTCGAGGGGGCGGCCGTGAAGAGTGGTTAACACTCTATACGAGATTGGCGCGACATAAGTAGGGTCGTACTCCATTGTTTTGATTGTGCGGCACTGCTCAGCGTTTGTCATGACTCGGCACCCTTCTAGTTCCCATTGCAACTTAAGAGTGTACTAGTGCCTCAAGAATGGGGATTCAGTCTTAGCAAGTTTGGATAATTCTACAATTTCTTGGTCGATGATGGCAGAAGTGGTTCACTGATCATATGACATGATGAGGCGTTGTTTAAGGGCTTCCTCTTTAGAGATCTCACTGTTGAGCAATATGGCAACAGAGTTAGCTGCTTTTGCAAAGGAAAGTTCAAACGTCTCCCAAGAACAAGGCATCGTGTGAACTTCGGTTGCAAAAGGCTCAGGCAACAAGCCTAAGTCCAAGCGGTCGTAGCTCAGAGCTAGCTCTTTAAAAGTGGCATCGAGTCGTCTAATGCAATCAACCATGTTATCCCCCATATATTCGGCTAGATCTGAGGCCATTGTCAAAAATGATTTCTGCTCTCATAGGAGGGTTTAAGACGTGCTGATGGTTGGGATTTGATAGCACTAGAGCCTTTGACAATGAATAGTTGTGGTTGTGGATGTTCTTGAGGTTGCGGTTGGACTTCCTAGCTTAGGGCTGGGGAAGTAGTAGGTACTTCCGATATACTACTGCCTTCAGAATGGGTCATTGTAGTCGGATGGGCTCTAGCGGGTGATGGCTCATGTGACGATGTCTGTCGTTTGGGCCGATAGGCTTGTTTGACTCTCTTGGGCATGTGTGTGGATGAGCTTGATGGATGTGGGCCTAGGGAGCACTGCGGTTTATGGTTTTGAGGTTCTATGGGGCTTGGGGTGATCAAGCTTGGGGGCGGTGTACGAGTGGTGCACTTGGCTGTCTGGGCTTTAGGGATCCATATCCAGGCATTCTCCTCATTATAGCCTTGCACCTGCAGAAGGGCCTTAGGGACCCACCTTTGTTTGATCATGCGCCGATTTCTGTAACTGCGCCTTGGTTTCCTAGGTCTAGAGCTTTGGGTCTTATGAGGTTGTGTGCGGCGACTCCTAGGCGGTGGTTGCGGCTGTTTAGGTTTCCATTGAAACCTAGGTTGTTGGGCCTTAGCTTTTTCTGCAACGAGCAACGGTTCTTGAGAGGTGGTGGGTGGTGCCCGATCACTACCCTCCTCAAGTTTGGCTGCTAATAGTTCTACTGGTGGTTGTGCGGACTGGGGTGAGGTCGCGCAGCCCTTGCTGAAAGCTGTAGCAATGCGAATGTTGCCTATGGCGAGGTGAATGTACTACAACTCATAATCAACGTTGCAACAAGTTTGCTTTTTGAAGGTTCGCCCTAGTAGCGTCTCCGTGCCTACATCTTTGGCGTCTGGCAACACATAGAAGATAATTGGTAAAGTCTCGGACTCGATAGAAATGACGGCTCTCACTTGCCGAGAAGTGCGTATGAGCAGTCCCCATATAGGCTTAATTTGGCATTAGTGGGTTGTAGTGGTGGTTTGCCAAGTTGGGTCCAATGATCGTGAGTCAAGACATTGAAGTCCGCTCCCTCGTCAATCAAGGCATTGAAGACTCATGTTCGCTTGGTAGTGATCGTGATGTGCAGGTATGCGGGCTCCACGGTTTCCTCATCCTCATTCGGTGATGGTGGCTACTCGTACTTTGACAGGCGGTTCCAACATTGGTGGCTCATGCAAAGGATGCGTGGGGGGATAGTATTTCTTGACACGACTGCCATTGAAAAATCCTATTCCCTCACCATCTAGAGTCTCGAGCTCAACATTGCCCGTTCGGCTAATTGCACGGACTTTGAAAGGTCCAAGACCCCTAAACTTCATTTTTTGCTTATGTCTCTTAACTGAGTATAGGAGCACTAAGTCACCCTATTCTAAGTCGTGCTGCTTGACATGCTTGTCAAACTAGCTCTTGCATCGTGCCTTCTCACATATGAGTGCATGAGTGGCTAGAAGGCGAGTCTCTGAGAGGCGTTCGAGTTTAACTAGGCATTGCATCCATTCCTCCTTTCCTTCCCACCGCTTTTGAAGTGCGATTCGCAAGATAAGCACGAAGAATTCTACAGGGAGAATTGCTTCGATTCCGTAGGTCAACCTAAAGGGGGTCTGTCTGATAGCCATTTTATAAGCTGTGCGATAAGCCCATAAGGCTGCCATCAGCTTGTTATCTCAGTCGTCGTTGCACGAGGCAGAGACTACCTTGGTTAGGACATTGACAAGAATCTTATTCGTGGATTTTGCCTGGCCGTTTGCTTGAGGGTAGTATGGCGAGGATTTCCGATGGATAATTAGGAAGGTGGATAGGAGATGCACTATTACTTCATTGATGAAGTGTGTTCGCTGGTCCATTGACTAGTTCTATGGGGCAGCCGAATCGTGAGATCACCTGCTCCCACAATGTTGAGAAATAAGGCATAGTCTAAGCCTTATCATATGGTTGGATATATCTAACTAGAAGCAGGTGTAAAGTCTCCCTAAGTTGAGGCTATCTATCACTGGAGGATAACACTAGTAGTTGACTTTGAGAATATAAGTATAATGAAGATGAGGTGAGCATGTAGCTCCAGACCTCTACTTCTCTATCCTAGTCTCCCTCTATTTGCAGTTTTTCAGTTGGTATCAGAGCAACTTCCTCCTCACTTTGCCCACTCTGCGATGATGGCTGCCAATTTAAATCAGGTTTTGCGAGCTTCATCTGTGACTTTGAAGACGAGATTGAGAAGAGGCTACGACAGCTGGGGCTGCATAGCTCAGAGCAGGAGCGGAAGACCCTAAAGCAAATACTGGATGCCATGCAGCTCAAAGGCCTGCTCAAGCTGCCTCCAAAGCCATTGACTCATTCACCAGATGCAGTATTTTCTGACACTCTGGCTCCTCATTGTGTAATCCCTACATCACATTCCTTGACGGACGACAGATCACGAGCTCTGCAGTAATGCGGTATTATCACCTGTATGAGGAGATCTTGCCACCATTGATGCTACGGGGCAACGAAGAATCGTATTGGGTGTAGAGAAGCTCGGAGGCACAAGGGTGCACTTCCCATTTTGGAGCATAACAACAACCCGATCGAAGACAGATTGAATGGGGATTGATTGGTTACCTTGACAGCCCCTGCGATTTCTCATCAATTCGTGGCGGACGGCTCCAAACCTTCTTGACTTGTAACTGAACTGCTCAAGTCGATAAAGTAGCAATGGTGACGAGAAGGGCGAGCAGGCAATCGTCGAGATGAAGGTACAATTTCAATTTGTTTTCTGCTCCCAAATCACGATCTACGCTAGGCTCTCAGAAAGTGTGCAGCAGGGCTCCTGTACGATAATCGGAGATTAAGTTCACATTTGCGCAAGCTACATTTTCTTAGACCATTGTACGAGACTACTCGATTGACTATCCTGCTTCTTGGAATCTCATTTTGATGAGTGTTTGAGATGGATGCTTCTGCTGGTACTAAATAATACAGATATGCCAGAGGATGCAAGTGCAGGATCTATGCAAGTTTATATTAATAATAGGGAGATTACAAAAATAAAGTTGAGGATGCTAAAGCTTGCAGGGGTGCAATGTATACCTGGGACACATTTATCCGTTGATTGTGACCCATGCAGAAGGATTGAATAAATACCTCATCAACCATTTACCCATACTGAAGAAGACATACAAGAGTTATCCATTGCTATCAAACAGGCACCAAGAGACTGTGGGAACATGTGTGTTATGATTTACAGATATGATTAATCTATGGTGTCGGGTCCTATGTAGCTTAGGGAAGACTATTTGGAAGCTGGTTTTTTGCTCAGAAAATTCTAGGAAATCTTTTGCAACTTCAGCTTGACAAGTACTTTCAGTTTGGCACAAAAAATTACATAAAAATTGCAAGAAAAGTGGTCAACTTTAGACCCATGTTTTGATGCATTTTGGGTCATACAGACATCGTGTGGGATCCAACTTGTTGGGAACTAAATGTATGACATGTTGGCATCATGGATGGATGTATATGACAGTTTTTGGACACATGTATGACAATCATATTGCTGAATACCATTTCTAGACAGGTTGTATTGTTGTTTTTCTTCTGAATTTGCAGCAGTTATAATGTCTGACACGGCACAGATCACTCAGATCATGGGGGACAAATTGACCAAATACAACTATAGTGTGTGGTCTTACAGGATGGAGAATTTTTTGATGGGTAGAGGTCTATGGGACCTCATAACAGGTGATGATGAATGTCCAGAAGTTCCCGAACATCCAACTGAAGAGCAAAAGAAAGAGTACAAGGATTGGACTGGGAAGAATAGGAAGGTTTTGCATTGGATCTCCATATGTATTTTAGAAACATTGATTCCTCATATAAAAAAGGCAAGTACTTGTAAGGAGGCATGGGAAATCATAGAAAAAATGTATGGAACATGTACAGAGGCTTGTAAGATACAACTTAAGCAGAGATTAGATTGTGCATGGAGAGGCAATCGCAGTATTAGTGACTATGTGGCAGAAATCAAGAAAATTTCAGAAGACCTTGCATCCATTAATGCACCTGTTGATGATGATGATTTAGTGTCAGTGACACTAAATGGGCTTGGACCAGCTTTCAAATCTTTGGATACCTCTATTTTCGTTAGGGAGGCTGTCAAGAATCGTGTGGTGGGGGGAGTTGCTCAAGATGCTGCGCCGAACATACACAGAGTGCACAAGGAGAAGCTCACTCAAGAGACAAGAAGAGAGATGGAGGCCAAAACGTTTTCTTGCTGATTTCTTCTTCTTCTTCCACACACTTTACAATGTACACAAAGTATAGATAAGATACAACATAAAAGGAAAGTGGCCTACTAAGTAAAAAATGACTAACCGACTACACTAGTCGATTGGCACTATAACTATGCCAGCTGTAAATAGGTGTAACGACCTGAATATAATAAGTAATGAGTCAGTGGCCATGTGAGATGCATAATGACCACCAACGTGCTAAGTGTAGACGTGTGGACCCATCTAACCAGGCAGTCCATCATCAATGTCCGCATGTGTTGAGCTTGTCATCTCAACACTCCCCCTCAAGCTCAACTGCATCTCTGCAACTCCAAGTAAGCTTCGAAACTTTTGAAGCTTCTCTGTACCCAATGCCTTCGTGAAGATGTCAGCTATCTGATCTTGTGTGCTGACATACACCAAGTCAATCTCACTTGCTAGTACCTTCTCTCTCACAAAATGGTAGTGTATCTCAATATGTTTTGTCCTGGCATGGAACACAGGGTTCCTAGCCAACTGTATACTGCTCATGTTGTCACAATAAATGACAACTGGACCTTCCACCTGGATATCCAAATCAGCCAATAGCTTTTGCAGCCATACTACCTCACATGCTGCAACAGCAGCACCTCTATACTCAGCCTCTAAACTCGACAAAGCAACTGTAGATTGCTTTTTGCTGCTCCATGCAACTGCTGCACTACCAAGAGAGAACATGTATCCGCTGGTAGATCTTCTATCAGACATACTACCAGCCCAATCTGCATCTGTGTATCCAAATACCTGTACATCTGTACCTGCCTCATAGAAAAGTCCATAATGTAATGTGGACTTCACATATCTCAATATGCGTCTGACTGCATCCAAATGTGGCTTTCTAGGTACTTGCATAAACTGACTCACAAGACCAACAGCGTAGCTCAAGTCTGGCCTTGTAATGGTCATGTAGATCAAACTCCCCACTCTCCTCCTGAACATAGTAGGGTCTTCTATCTCATCCCCAACATCAGCACTCAGCTTTACATTCTGCTCCAACGGGACTGAAAGTGGTTTGCATGTAGTCATACCATACTTGGACAACATATCCAAGCCATACTGTCTTTGGGACAGCCATATACCATCATCACATCTGATCACCTCAATGCTAAGGAAGTACCTTAGCTCACCTAAATCCTTCATCTCAAACTTCATCTTCAAACAGCCCTTGACTTCAACAATTCCACTATCATTATCACCTGTAATAATCAAGTCATCCACATAGATGACTATGATGATCAAACCTGCATCTCCCTTTCTCACATAAAGTGAGTGATCAGCATCAGAAACATAAAAGCCAATATTGACAAGATACTCTCTAATCTTGTCAGACCATGCTCTAGGTGCTTGCTTGAGCCCATAGAGTGCCTTCTTCAACCTGCACACATACGTGGGATGCTCTAAATCTTGATAACCTGCTGGCTGATCCATATACACTTCTTCCTGCAAATCACCATGCAAGAAGGCATTCTTTACATCCAATTGCTGCAACCTCCAACCTTTGGCTGCTGCCAAAGCAATCACACATCTGACAGTTGTCATCCTAGCAACTGGACTGAAGGTTTCATCATAATCTATGCCATATGTCTGGGCATAGCCTTTTGCAACCAGCCTAGCTTTGTACCTGCTAATAGAACCATCTGCATTGTGCTTAATCTTATAAACCCACTTACATCCAATATCTTTCTTTCCCTTCGGCAATGATACTAGATCCCAAGTCTTATTGGCCTCTAATGCAGCCATCTCCTCATCCATTGCTGCATCCCAATGAGCATGACCAACAGCCTCCTCAAAACATGTGGGCTCAACATCCTCAACTAGTTTCACCATATAAGCATAATGGTGAGCTGCATAACCTTCAAAACCAAATCTTTTAACAGGGTATCTCACCCTGCTAGACCTGCGTACCACTGGATCACTCAATGGAGTCTTTGCATTAACGCGTGCTCTCTGCACACCTGGAGTCCTCACTGAAGGAATGCCAAGCTCATCATCCAAGCTCTCTGAGCCACTGGAGTCTCCATCAAGAACTGCATCAATGCCTTCTGACACTTTATTCTTTCCATTGTCTTTACCTGTAGTGCTACTAGATGCACCCGAAGATGTAGAGGTACTCCTTAGTCTCCCAGACCAAGGACTACCAGATGATGTCTCTGGTTCGCTAAGAGTTCGTGATTCTTGCTTTTCAGCTTGCACATGAGTGTCATGATCATCATCATCATCCAATGCATCACCACTAGATGCATACCAACTGCTCATTTCATCAAAGATGACATCCTTGCTCACTCTGAACTTACATGTGACAGGGTTGTAATAGTGATACCCTTTCTGCTCTAAAGAGTATCCAATAAAGACACACTTTTCAGCCTTTGGATCTAGTTTCTTCCGCAACTCATCTGGCACATGAATATACGCAATGCAGCCAAATACTTTCAAGTGTGAAACATCAGGCTTCTTACCTGTAAAACATTCTTTGGAGGTCATACCATGAACTGCAGCTGTGGGAGTTCTGTTCATAATATAAACAGCAGTATGAACAGCCTCAGACCAAAAATGCTTAGGCATATTCTTTTCAGCCATCAAGGCGCGTGCAACTTCTGCAATATGCCTGTTTTTCCTTTCTGCAACCCCATTTTGTTGTGGGGTATACCTGCATGTGAACTGTCTCTTTATCCCATGAGACCTCAGAAAATCACTGAACTCATTTGAGAGGTACTCTCCCCCTCTATCTGACCTCAGGCACTTTACTTTCAAGCCTGTTTCTCTTTCAACTGCAGCCTTGAAAGTTCTAAAGTGCTCAAATGCTTCACTCTTTTCCTTCATAAAATATACCCACAGCTTTCTAGAACAATCATCAATGAATGTGACGAAGTATGAACTACCTCCAAGAGATACATTTTGTGTAGGCCCCCAAATGTCTGTATGCACAACATCAAGGATATTTCTGCTTATATCTCTGTCATGTGAAAAGGGTTGTCTTGCCTGCTTACCAAACTGACATGCTTCACATACCTTCTGAAATTCTGCAACTTTAAATGTAGGCAAACCTATAACCAACCCTTTGGACTGCATTAATTTCAGCCTTTGTACATTTGCATGTCCAATGCATTTGTGCCAAATTTCAGTGTCTGCAACAACACCTTTTCCTTTGGCATACATAGCAGCATTCATAGTAGGAATTCCAGCATCTAGAGTGAACATACGTCCAACTCTACTTCCCTTTGCTACCAACCTGCACTTGGCATTGAAGTCTTCTACAAAGCAGCCCTTTGCATTAAATTTGACTTGCAGGCCTTGCTCTACCATTTGACCGACTGACACCAAGTTCTTTGTAATAGATGGCACATGTAATACATCTGAAAGACTCTTTGTCTTACCATCATGCAAGGACAAGGGAACTTTTTCAATGTGTGAAATTGGGTGGCATGAGTCATCACCCGTCTGCACATAACCTGCATTCTGCAAATCCTGCATCTCTCCAAACCATTCTGCATGGCTGGTCATACGACTGGATGCACCTGAATCAACATACCAAACATCTTCATGTGTTCCCTTTCCTGTAACAGCATTCAGCATATGCTGCATAATGAACAAACGTTCATTTTTGTCTTCATTCTGTCGTGAAGACGATGCATAGTTTCCTTACTGCAACTTACCACTGCGGATATCATCTTTCTTAGCATAACATTGGGCTGCAATATGACCTGTTTTTCCATAGTAGTGGCACACAATACTAGAGTTGTTAGAACCTCTGTTCTGCCATCCACCTCTTCCTCTAAAGATCCCCCTGCCTCTAAAGTTACCACGACCTCCTGAAACCTGCATATCGCCAAATTGCTGATTCAATCTGTTTTGCTGGTTGTCACTACCACGTCCTGTACCACGGCCTCTTGAAGAGAACCTGCCACGTCCCCTTCCAGAACTGGAGTAGAAAGCTTGGACCTGTTCACCACTTCTTTCAGATGTCTCACTCTGCATGTTGATCTCTTCAGTGATCATAAGGGAGACCAATTCATCGAAATCTGGAAATGGCTTTCTAACATATACAGAAGTTACAAAAGACTTCCAAGCCTTTTCATTGTTAAGTCCACCCAAGGTAGACGACACCAAATCATCATCATTGGGCATTGCATCAATCGCTGCCAATGCATCTGCAATGCTTCTTACCTTCAGTGCATACTCATTGATAGACATCTTCCCTTTCTTTAATGTATTCAACTCTTGCTTGAGTTGAATCTTTCGTGCCTTTGTATTTACAGAAAACATACTTTCAAGTATGGTCCAAGCTGCATATGAATTCTCTGCATTTCTAATGTGTCCCAGCATATTATTGTCAATTACTGCAGACAACCAATACATGACCTTTTTATCCTTTGCATTCCATTCTTTCCGTGCCTTTGTCTCTTCTGCAGTTGGAGGATCACTCATCTCCGGCTCCTTTTCTTCACCTGAAACGAACTCGTAGAGGCCTTTTCCAATAAGGAAGTTCGTGACACAGAACTTTCATGAAGAGTAGTTGTTCTTGTCGAGCTTCTCAATGATGGGGCTTCCACTGTTCTCTGCCATTATCACAAAATTAATACCAACAGCAAGCCAATCTTTTGCAACGCTGTACCTGTAGTGCACAGCAATACACCAGACAGCCTTTTTCACTGTCTGCTCAACAATACATGCAATTTGCAACCTGTTTGCAGATAAATCTTGTGTTTACTCACTGGTAAACACCTTTGAACTTACAGATCTGAAATCTGTAACCTGCGCACCCACTTTCGGTCAATACAGTCGAAGTCACAACGTACCCTGAAACTGCTGTCTGCAACCTTGCGGCTCTAAAACGGGCCTTGAAACGGCCTCAGATGCCCAAAATAACTGTGGGCGAGCCCTTAAGGGCGTATCTACAGAATACACAATGCTCTTCGCGCACACCAAATCTCACTGCAATTTGAGATTTTTGCTCTGCCCTACTTCCGGTGCCTCCACAGGCACTATCCAAGAGAAAGAGTTGAAGGATGGGAGAGCTTCTTACCCATGGCTTGCTTGCTCGAACCTTGCTTCTTCTCCTTTGCTTCAACCTTCGAAATCAGCCTCTCTCAATGGCGCGGCTCTGATACTATGTCAAGAATCGCGTGGTGGGGGGAGTTGCTCAAGATGCTGCGCCGAACACACACAGAGTGCACAAGGAGAAGCTCACTCAAGACACAAGAAGAGAGATGGAGTCCAAAACGTTTTCTTGCTGATTTCTTCTTCTTCTTCCACACACTTTACAATGTACACAAAGTATAGATAAGATACAACATAAAAGGAAAGTGGCCTACTAAGTCAAACAATGACTAACCGACTACACTAGTCGACTGGCACTATAACTATGCCAGCTGTAAATAGGTGTAACGACCTGAATATAATAAGTAATGAGTCAGTGGCCATGTGAGATGCATAATGACCACAGACGTGCTAAGTGTAGACGTGTGGACCCATCTAACCAGGCGGTCCATCATCAATGTCCGCATGTGTTGAGCTTGTCATCTCAACAAAGGCTCTATGCCTCACATTGAGGAGCTTATTGGATTGCTACTTACAGAAGAAATCAAGTTGGGATTGAATGCATCTAGCAGTGGCAAAAATGCAAGTGGAGATAGTGTTTTCTATCACCAGAGAGGTCGTGGTAGCTCATCTAGAGCTAGAGGCTCTTCACTTGGTCGTAGTAATTATGGTTTTGCTCGTGGAAGAGGTAACTTTGGTCGTGGTGACTTCATGCATAGAGGCAAGGAGATCTTTCCCTAGAGGTAGAGGATAGTCTAGTCCTTCTTCACAAAGAGATGGCACTTGTCATTATTGTGGGCAGTTTGGTCACTTTGAGAGGGATTGTTATCAAAAACAGAATGCCATGTCTAGGGGTCATGGAAGGACCCAATATGGCTACTATGCAGGCACTTATGGTGGTACATGTTATGGACCTAGAGGTGGATCACCTAGAGGTCACCTATTTGCTATGGAACATGTGCTTGGGAGCATGACTCATCCTCTTCGTGAGAATGACTAGTTTTTGGATTTAGGAGCTACAAACCACATGACTCATCATGCTGACTGGTTTGATAGCAAGGAGCAAATGCAGAATGATGAATATGTTGCCATTGGTGATGATACTTTACACAAAATTACTCATATTGGTAGTGTGCCACTTGTTACTAAAGATGGGATTGAGAACAAGCTTGGTGATGCACTTTACGTGCCCACAATAACTAAGAACCTAGCATCGGTTGGTCAAATGACAGATCAAGGATTGCAGGTGAGATTCAATAAGTTTGGATGTTTCATTGAAGAGTTCCATAATGGGAGAACTGGCAGGGTGATTGCTCATGGTAGAAAGAAAGGGAGATTGTTTGCTTTGGATGCAGGTACTCCAGTGATTCAAAACTCTATGTATGTTGAGAGAGGACATGGGCAAGATAAGGATGTGGAATTATGGCATAGACGGATTGGTCATGTTAATTTGCAAAGATTGAAGCAAATGCAATCAAAATAGATAGTCCGTGGTCTACCGCATTTAGGATGTGTGAATTTTAATAATGTATGTGAGGCTTGTCAATTTGGCAAGTAGTCTAGATTGTCATTTCCAAAGAGGGGGAGAATAAGCAGCTATCCTTTGGAAATAATACACTCAGATATTTGGGGCCCATGTCAGAATGTTTCCATGAGCGGAAAATGTAGATTCTATATCACCTTCATTGATGATTTTAGCAGGATAACTTGGGTGTACTTTATGTAGCATAAAAGTGAAGCATTTGAAAAGTTCTTGGAATTTAAATCTATGGATGAAAAGCAGTTTGGATGCTACATAAAATGTTTGAGGTCAGATAATGGTGGAGAGTACATGTCATATGAGTTTTGTGACTTCTTGAGAGATCATGGTATCAAAAGGCAATTGATATGCAGGTATACACCTCAGCAAAATGGTGTGGCTGAAAGGAAGAATCGGATTATTACAGAGGTTGCAAGGGCAATGATGAACCAAATGAACATGCCATTGTCATATTGGGTAGAAGCAGTGCATACTGCAGTTCACATTATGAATAGAACACCTACAGCCTTGATTCATAATATGTCACCATATGAGAGAATGTATGGCATGAAACCCACTGTTGCATACCTTAGAGTCCTTGGATGTGTCTGTTATGTTCATGTTCTGGATGATTTGAGAAAGAAGATGGAACCTAAAGCTGTAAAATGCATTTTCCTTGGATATTCTGATGAGAAGAAGGGATACAAATGCTATGATCTAGTGAGTAAGAAAGTATACATAAGCAGGGATGTCAAATTCAGTGAATATGAATCATGGTACAAGCCCAAAATTGCAGTGGATGTTGATTCCTATGAAAGCAATGATGATGATGGCTATGGAAGGAAAATTTCAGCAAACAACAAGGCTGAAAAGCAGCATGTGGAAGATCAGAGATATCATGTGGAGATGCATCATGAGAAGGCATGATGGTGAGAAGAGATCATGATAAGAGGTGATAGTGGTGAGAAGTTTGAAGAGCGGGGGTGAGAGAGAGAGAGAGAGAGAGAGAGTATTTGCAACTAGGCTTCCTTCTTGGCATGGGTGGTGATAACCTGATTTAGCTCAAATCACAACAAGCATTAAATACAAAAATCTAGATATACACACTTTACCGTTTAATCTTGGACAGCCGAGACACCCGATTGGCCCCAACAATTCGCCCCCCTTGCAATATTTATTTATCTTGTATTGCTATAAAGTTGGCATACATTGAGATTAAAGAAAATCAATGTGATGAGAAAAACAACAGGACCTCAAGAGAATGTGGAAAGCAGTGGTAGCTACAGTCCATGGAGTGGTAGATTGAGAAATGCACAAAGGAGTGTAGAAGTTGCAAAAGGTAAGAGACCAATGACTGAAAGTTCAGAAGATGAATCTATAGATGACGAATATGGCATTCCACATGTTAAAACACCTGGCACTAGAAGCGCGGGAAAGTATGTGCCACCACATGCTAGATCAGATGAGACACACGGTAGTGCACCTCAATTGAGAAGGTCAGAAAGGGTAAGGTATCCAGTTGTGATAGATTGACTTATAATGGGTTCATGAAGATGCATTATGCATACATGGTTTCTTATGTACAACATGTGGAGCCTACTTGCTTTGAAGAAGCAGTAGAGAGCAAAGAGTGGAGACAAGCAATGGATGAAGAGATGAATGCACTAAGGAAAAAACAAGACTTGGGATTTGGTGAAACTACCTTATGGCAAGAAGTCCATTGGATGTAAATGGGTTTACAAGGTCAAATGTAAGTCGGATGGTTCTCTTGAAAGGTATAAAGCAAGGCTAGTTGCAAAAGGATATGCACCAACTTATGGTTTGGACTATGAAGAAACATTCAGTCTAGTGGCTAAAATGACGATAGTGAGATCGGTAATTGCTTTGGCTTCTATCTATGGTTGGAGGCTTTATCAAATGGATGTGAAAAATGCATTTTCGAATGGCAACTTAGAAGAGGAAGTGTACATGGATCAACCAGAGGGCTATGTGGATCCAAAATACCCACATTATGTATGTAGGTTGAAGAAGGATTTATATGGACTGAAGCAAGCACCAATAGCATGGTGTGATAGAATCATCAAATTCTTATGCAGTATGGGATTTCAGCAAAGCAAAGCTGATTATTCACTTTATGTGAGGCATACAGAAGATGGTATGGTTGTTGTGGTCATCTATGTTGATGATCTCATTATTACAGGTACACTTGAGAAGGTGATTATTGAAGTCAAGCATGGGTTACATAAAGAGTTTGATATAAAGGACCTTGGTTTGTTGAGATACTTCTTGGGTATTGAGGTTATTGACACACCTCATGGTATATGGCTGATACAAAGGCAATATGCATTGGAGATGTTGGAAAAATATGGCATGACAGGATGCAAACCGGTTGATACACCATTGGATCAAAATGCTAAGTTGATGGATGATGGATCTTATGTTGAGGATGTTACTATGTTCAGAAACATGGTTGGTAGTCTTATCTACTTGACCATTACAAGACCAGACTTGAGTTACGTTGTTGGATTGATAAGTCAGTTTATGCAAAAACCATGCAAATCACATTTGGATGTAGTGAGAAGAGTTCTTAGATATGTGAAGAAGATACCTGGATTTGGGTTGTTTTATGAAAAAGGAATCAAGCCTACATTATTTGGATACTCAGATGCAGACTGGGCAGGTAGCTCGATGGATAGAAGATCTACTAGTGGCTATGCATTCTCATTTGGATTAGCCATGGTAAGTTGGAGCAGTAAGAAGCAACCTACAGTTGCTTTATCAAGCACTGAAGTAGAGTATAGAGGCATTGCATTGGCAGCATGTGAGTAGACATGGCTGAGATTGATCTTATATGACATGGGCATAGAGATTGATGGTGGAGTCATTATGTATTGTGACAATGTTAGCAGCATTATGTTGGCAAAGAACCTAGTCTACCATGCAAGAACAAAACACATAGAAGTGCATCACTTCATTAGAGAAAAAGTCATTGATGGAGAGATTGACTTGGTCCATGTGAAAACAAATGACCAAGTTGCTGATATCTTTACCAAAGCATTAGGTAAAGATAAGTTTGAATACTTCAGGAGTGCACTTGGAGTATTACCTTTGCAAGCTCATTCTGAGGTTGAGGGGGAGTGTTGAGAAATAAGACATAGTCTAAGCCTTATCATATGGTTGTATGTATCTAACTAGAAGCAGGTGTAAAGTATCCCTAAGTTGAGGCTATCTATCACTGGAGGATAACACTAGTAGTTGACTCTGAGAAGATAAGTATAATGAAGATGAGGTGAGCATGTAGCTCTAGACCTCTACTTCTCCATCCTAGTCTCCCTCTACTTGCAGTTTTTCACACAAGAACTTGGTAGTCATTCGAACATCGTTCTTTCATGTTGCTCTCGTCTCTGCCCACTTCGTTAGTGGGGTTGATGGGTCCTATGAAGTCAATTTTCCATTTTTCAAAGGGTTATCGTGCAATGATTGGGGTAAAATCCATTTGATCCTTGCGAATCGGGACCTTTGTCTGCTGACACTGGTCACAATGCTTAACAAATCGTGCGGCATCCCAAAACAATGTTGGCCACTATAGTTGAGACTACAACACCTTGTGGGCCGTCGTGTCTTCGCTAAAGTGTCCACTAGCAATTCCATTGTGTGCCTCTGAGAGCATGTCGTGCATCTCATGCTCCCACACATATCTGTGCAGCAATCCATCTTGCCCTAAGTGATATAGATGGCCTGCTATCAACTGGTAGGGTTGGATTTTGAGAATGAGTCGCCTCATCCTTGCCCTCTTTATCGGTCGTTCATGCAGTCCGCGCTCAAGCACTTGGACTATGTCATCTGCCCAATATGGTGTTAGATCGGTCTTGAATAAATCTCTCTGGCTGGAGAGGTTAAAGAGGTGGGCGTCTGGCAATTCATCGATAATGCCTTCTCCAGCAGCTTCTCCTGTGGGGATGTGTGACATATGATCAGCCATGTAGTGCTGTTTTCCCTTCCATACAACAACGGAGAAGTCAAACTCCAAAAGCAGAAGGAGCCACCGAGCTATCCGGCCTGTAGCATAAGGCTTATTCACTAGATATAGCAAGGCTTGATGGTCCACAAAAAAGGTAAAGGGTGTAGCCAATAGATAATGTCGGAACTTCTTTACAGCAAACACCATGGCCAAGCCCTCTCTTTCTGTCGTTGAGTAGTTCATTTCCGTCTCAATGAGTTGTTTGCTAGCAAAGCTCACTGGATAGTCTAGGTTGTGCTCACCAGGTTGGCACAAAACTGTCCCTGTAGCAAATTTAGAAGCATCGATATACACGTGGAAGGTAATGGTCCAATCTGGGGCTCATAGAATTGGTGTTGTGGTTAGAGCCTTCTTCAACTCTTCATATGCTTGTTGGCATGCTTCAGTCCATTCAAAGACAATCAGCAGCTTGTATAAAGGTCTGGCTATCAATGCGTAATTCAGCACAAACCGCCGATAGTATCCTGTATGGCCTAAGAAGCATTGAACTCCCTTGTAGTTGGTTGGGGGTGAAAGGTCGACAATAACCCTGACTTTTGAGAAGTCAGTGGCAATGCCGTTCTTCGACACCATGTGGCCAAGGATGCATCCATGCTTCACCCAAAACTGGCATTTCAAGGGGTTCAAGGAGAGACGATATAGGCGACACCGCTCAAAGGCTGCTTGGAGTTTGTTTAAGTGTTCCATCCAGGTCGAGTGAACATAGAGGTCATCAACAAAGACTTCCAACTCCTTGCAAATCATGTCTTTAAATATGGTGCACATGAGACGTTGGAAGGTGGCAGGGGCATTAGTCAATCTGAAAGGCATGACTATGTAAGTAAAGATGCCCCACTCGGTGGCGAAGGCAGTCTTATGCCTGTCAGAGCAGGATGCACTTGCACCTCATTTTATCCTGAGAAGCCATCTAGAAAATTGTAGGCCTCCTTGCCTGCCACTCTTTCGAGCATGTGCTTGGTGTATGGCAATGGATAATTGTCCCTTTTAGTAGCAGTGTTCACCTTCTTGTAATTGACTCACACTCTAATTTTTCCATTTTTCTTCATCACGATGACTATGGGTGATACCCAGTCTGTGTGCTCAATTTCATAAATGAATCCCACTCTCATCAGCTTATCAATCTCTTTCTTGACAGCGTGAGCGTGCTTTGGATTCATTGGGTATGCTCGCTGCTTCACTAGCATTGCATCTAGTGTCATGGTGGGTATATTATGAGTCACTACACTTGGGTCTACCCCTTTAAGCTCTTCCAAAGACCAAGTGAATACGTCTACATACTCTCACAAGAGAGCGACAAGACTCGTTTCTTCTTTCTCAGTCAAGTCATCGGCAATGAAGGCTGGTTAGGGTGTCTCCCCTTCCTGGGCTAAGTTCACCTCCTTAACCCTAGCTGGTCCCTCGATTGGTTCGCTTGTTTGCCCTTGCCGTTCGGCACCCAACAGGATCACTACCCTATCTCCTTTCTTGAATTTTGTAAATCTTTTAGGGAGGTCCCGCGGTTTTCGTTGTTCGTCTGTTCATGTGTCCCTGGGTTGTTTCGCCCTTTCCTGCTTCAATTATCTTCGCCTCAGGTGGATGGGTAGGTCCCTGTTGGTGCGTCGAGTCCTGGGCGGCCTATGTATTATTGGGTCACTATCCGAGCTTACCTCTGACTCAGAGTCAAACTCGTCATCTTCACTAGAAGAGGCAGTCTCCCGTGGTGGTTGCAGTTCAGATGGTGATTCTGTCCTAAGCACCGATGTCACTCCTGGTTGAGCTAGGCCTGCTTGCTCAAGGTCTATGGCTCCTACGTGTTCTAACCAAGCACGATCACAATCCATGTGCATGATTCCTCGCTCTATCCTGTAGACACTCCTCTTTTGTGGCTTGGAGTCTGCCCGTATTTGTTCTATTTCATGTCCCTCAGTGTCGTATTCTACCATGTCCATCTCACCCTCACTTCCATCACTGAAGGATTGGCAGTCTTCATACTCGTTATTAGAGGCCTCTGTGTCAGACTACTCATCGTCCCCTAGGGCTTGGTATATCTCTTGTCGTTGATTAGGGACTAGGGCCCAGTTGTACGTAAGGTTCAAGGCATGCACCCTGGTCCATTGCCGCTTGGATTCGCCTAAGAGATCCTGGAGTCGTTTGAAGTTTGCTGTTGAATTGTCAGCTAGCTTGTCCGTTAAGTATTCCAGAGCCTCGTGGAGTTCTCTTTTGTTGCTTGGCACTTGGAAGGTGACGGGCTTAGGTCTCCCAAGAAGGGTTCCTTTCATCATGCAAACTAGTATGGAGGGCGTGCCATCAGACATGCCCATCATCTTGTGGCCTGCTCATACACCTCTTGATCCGAGAATGGCAGGTCGACTATAGCAAGGACATGCATCCGATCTCGCTCATCCTCTGGGCATGGGATATACTTGGTCAAGGGCCCATAAGACTTCTTGACTTGAGCGTCACCCTTGAGCATCGCAGAGATGGCATCCAAGTCGACTGGTGAGGTCTTCCAAGTGTCCATCTCTACCCTCATAGCTTCCGTTCTGTTGCTTAAGAAGATCAAACCGTTACCCCAATGTACGATAACTCTGGCATTGCGCATCCAGGGTCGTCCTAACAGGATATCTTAGTCCACCCCCTTCATGACTATAAAGTCGACAGAGAACTGGACACCTGCGATTTTCACTGGCCAATTTTTAAGTACCCCGAATGGCTTCACTCTCATGTCGTTTGCTAATGTGACATTAAACCGAGCGATCTCGACAGGTGGGTTTCCCTAGGTCTGTAGTACTACGTGGCTCAGCACACTAACCATGGCTCCCATGTCTACGATCCCCTTTCTCGTTGCCTAAGGCTAGGACTGGTAACACTGCATGCATCTCGGTGCCTTCCCAGAAAGCATTAACGTGCAACGATTTCGGCACAAAGTGCAGCGTTAGACTCGGTATTTGTGTTTCTGCATCATGATCATGCAGATCCGCAGCTTGTTCTCGTGACCCCTCAATCTATTGCTTGAGGTCTTGCCATAGGGTGGGATGCTACTTAAGCAGGTCTACCAGGCTTAACGCCATAGGGGTGGTCACTAGCGTGGTAAGGAGGCTGTCGGCTGCTCGTCCCTCTCCTAAACCGGATTGTCCTGGCCAATGGCCGTGACTGATTTGTGGGCATGCAGCATCAAGGCTTGGCCTAAGTGGTGTTGCCTGCGGTACGGTTGCATCTCCTCCTGACTTTGGTCGAGGGGGCGAGACCGCCATGCTTATGCTAGGGAGATCATCGATCTCGTCCTCTAAGATGGGCTCAATATCCCTTAAGTGCTCTTGGGCCTTTTTCACCTAGTCCTTAACTTTCTCTATGGCCTCGAGTTGGTGTTTCGGATGCGGGTATTCCCCTAACTTGGCACTTCCCTTTTCGGCTGTCTTAGGGGCTAAAGTTTCTGCCTCTACATCCGTGACCTTCTTTCCAACAGGAAGAGTTGTAGCACTCTCAGTTTTCAATGAGATCTTAGCCTCCGACCTCTTCTTCCTTCGCCTGCGGCTCTTCTTCCCTATCGAGATTGGATCGAGGTTGTCGGGTCTTGGTAGTGATATGCCGGCCTGCTTTGTCTGGGCACGGGTCATGACCCGCAACGGGATGGGTGTGGCCTCCCCATCAAGGTTCTCGACACTAAACATCCCCAGTGGAATAGATGGTATGTTGGCTGAACTTGCAGAAGGTTTCCGCTTTGGGCAATCAACAAAGCGACGGGTGATTTCACACTCAACACACCTTAGGTCTGCCTTGTCTCTGTTCTGCTGCTCCCTCTTGGGGCAATGTGATGAGACATGACGTGGGTGAACACAAGTCCAACAGATGATTGGATCCTGCGTCTGCCCTCCTAGGCCTCTACCTCGTCCTCTCCCCAACGCCATCACCGGTACTGGTTGATAATCCATAAGGACTGCATTGCCCTCGTCGTCATGAGAGACATAAGGGTATAAGTAAGTCCTCTCCTCATTTGGCTCTTCCACGTAGTGGACTGGAGCATCACTCAGTGGATGGGTTTCATACCTAGGCGGTCTAGGTATACCTGTAGGGTTTATGTCCACCCTAGGGATAGCCGGCTTAATGTCGTTAGACGCAGGAAGGGCCAATGAGGCTCCCCTTTCGAAGAGTGGTTGGGCCTGTTCGCTAGGTACAGTTGGCCGTATGGTTGGGAGTACGGAAGTCTTTTGGGAAATCTGCAATGCACGATGTCGTGACCAAACCTACCGCAGTTAGCGCAAGGTCTCGACTGAGGGTCTTAACACTCGACCGGCAAATGGTTTCCACCACAGTACACACATTGGACGTGTGGGCGTGTTGGTTATCTCTACACGTCTTGTAGCTTGGCTATCTCCATCTTGACATCAGCCAAGTCTTGGTTCATCTCGGTGGCCTTCCCCTTATCTTGGGATGATGGGGCTAGTCATTCACTAGAGGGTAACGCTCTCTCTAAACTTCGCAAGTTGGTTTCTTCTGAGTTGGAGCTCCTGGAGCTCTGCTCTTTCAGCTGATCATCAACTCTGATTGACTTTCTCAAAAACCCTAGCTAGCATGTCTCGCTGCAAGCTCGAGCTGGCTGCCAAAGTCTTATATAGTTCCTCGTTTTGAATTCCGCTGATGAACACAGTTGAAACTGCTCTTTCAGTCGGTCGTTTGCCTGTAGGGATTCTCTTGAAGAGGCTCCTCACATGGGTTACGTAATCGCGAATGTCTTCCTTCTCTTTCTACTTGACATTCATAAGTCGTACTAGGCAGATTGTCGGAGTATCCAGACTTGGTAAATCTCTTGATGAAGAGATTCTTGAGGCCATTGAAATTTGCTCGCTCTCTGCGGCATCTAAGCTTGTATACCAAGTCTTGCCCTTGTCACCTAAGCAGAGCCCAAATACTTGAGAGTGCTAAGTCAGGTCGCTGAGGCCATTGGCTTCGCAGACTTGCTCAAACTGCTCTACAAAGCTGTATAAATCGTCATGGGTTTGGTACTTGTCGAGTTGCTTTGCAACTATTGGGATCTTAGACTAGCTCTTAGAGCCTTGGGTCACTCTTAATCCTGCCAACAGTGAGGTCGCCAATGCTGCAGCACTTTGCTTTACTGCGGTGTTGTCTAGCAATCGCTTCATAAGAAGCTCGCTCAGCGTTAAGTCTCCTTCTAGGGCTCTCTCGTGATCCGTTTGGTTTCTTCCGGCTAAGTTCAACACTCGCTACACCTCATGCAATTTTGTGCTTTGCCTTTGACTCCTAGCCTGCTGGTCTCTATTGTATGTGGCTATGCTTTGCAATGCTTTGTGGGCTAGCTTTCTCTCTTCTTCTAAGTCTATGATGATAGCATCCGCTGTCTGGCCGCAGTGCTCATACCGGGCGTGTGCATCGTAGCTGCTAACCAGTTGTTGAATAGCCTCTGGGAAGACGCCTAATTTGAGTTCCTTGATGGACCTGCAGTCTGAATTTTCTTCTGCCATAGTCGATTCTCATGCTCCACCAAGCTATTGATCAGGTTGAGTAGGTTTGTCAAATCCACTTCATTTGCATCGCTTGCTTGGTCCTGCTTCACGTGTTGATGGTTTATCTCTGTCTGAGGGTTCTCTCCTATTCGTGGGTTCCTTGAGTGGTTTATCAGAGTGAGTTTCTTGACTTATTAAATACAATCCTCAATTTATCTCCACTCAGTGCGTGTGTTCTTTCTAGTGCACTTGTGCTCAATCAGGCTTTCAGTTTTCCTTAAGTGCACTTCAAGTGCAGAAATTCAAGGTGAGTGCGACAAACAACCTCTAAGTGTCTTACACACCCTTGCTTTGTTTTGGGCCTGATAGGCTTTGTCGATCAATTATTTGGCCGTCTTGACGGGATTTAGGGATTTTGGGTTACGTCGCCTTGCCCGTTTGTGGGTCCAATCAAGGTTTTACAGCTCAACATGTTGACTTTAGGTCTCTAGGTCTCTAGGTCTCGCGACAGCCCACTCAAGCTGCTAACGGTTGTGCCATATGATTTTGTCTATTCCACGTGCCAGAATCAAGTTCTAAGCGTCAGGAGGTCTTGCGACAGTTTGTGCTACTGAGCTCCAGCCGGGTCAGGTCAAATTTCTAAGAAGTTGAGGCAAATTCACACTCTGCCCAACTGGTCTGAATTGCAGGGGCCGAGTGGGTGACTCAGATGGGCTGAATCACACTGGTCTGAGGACAAAAACTTTTCGCAGGCCGAGGTCCAAGTGGCATCACTCGGACGGGCCGAGTCAAGTGTTGGGCCGAGGGCCGAGTTGGGTCCTAGGCTAAGGGCCAAACTGGTAAATGGGGTTGAGTGGACTTCGGGCCAAGTGTCGAGTTGGTCAAAGGGTCGAGTGCCGTCACTCGGACGGGCCGAGTGGAGTATGGGCTGAGGGCCGATTAGGGTTTTCGGGTCGAGCCAGCCGAATGGCAGGGTCTGAGGGCCGAGTCTGGGACTCCGCCTAAAAAATGGCCGCTCGAAAGGGCCGAACGCGGCGCGAGGAATGCCGCCGATGACGATTTTGATCAAATCTCACAATTTAGTTAATCACTCCAAGCACAAACTTCCAAATCCCAACTAAGCACCAAGTTGAAGTGATTGGTATACCTGGGGTGAGCGGTAGGTCTCCCATGACGAGATCGAATCGAATCTTTGCGGGGGCTTTCTCTCTTTCTCTCTCTCTCCCTCTCACTGCAATGGTTGCAAATGAGCTCTCCCTTGGCTTCTTGGCTCTTAAACCCCTTCCTGGGTAAGGTTTTGATGCTCCCAAATCACTCACTTGCCGAAATTAAGCCTTCCAAGCAAGCTTTTTGCCATTTTTTGCATGATTCATGCCCTGTTTTGCAACAGTAAACCCTACGCTTTCCCGATTTGATTTCCTAATCCTATCCTACACTAAATGCAACAAGAATCGAAAGCAACAAATTGAAATGATTTCTCCATGTCTTCCAATCATCAAACTAACTAACTAACCCAAAATACTTACTTCTTTTGAAGATCAAAACACCTAAACTTCCTACCTATCTCAAGCTCCGTTTTGGGGATGAATCCCTTACTTCGATGCTAGATATGAGGTGCACAAGCGCTCAAGCTGGAATCCGTTGGTCTCGGCAATGGAACCAAAATATGGGAGCTTTTGCTGGACTGCCAAGACCCACAGACCGCTTATTTTTTCAAACATTCCAAGCGAGCTCTAATGGCTATCTCTCACCTAGCCGATGCGTCGTCGATCCTACGAGTGTAGTGAGCTTACCTTGATGCCGATATGAGTTGCCTTCTCTCTTGCACACACCGGTAGCTCCACGATCCTAGATGCTAGGTCAAGAATCCTCAAGCCTTCTCCATCTCCAAGATCCATCCACCATAGCCGTGCGCGCAAGAGTAGAGAAGAGAAGAGAAGAGAAGAGAAGAAGAGAAGAGGAGATGGTGAAGAGCTTCACTCTCTTGATCCCTCACTCTCACACACTCACTCTCTCACACTCTCACACACTCCCTCTCTCAAGAGCACACACAAGCAAGAAGAGGAGAAGAAGAGAAGAGCTCTTGTTAGCCACACACCAAAGAATGAGCTTCCATTCACTTTTTGAACTTTATATATACAAACCCTAAAAACCCCACGAGCGCCCATCCCTTTTTACATGACCGGCCATTGTGGCAAGGTCCTTTGTCTATTTTCCCCTTCTAGCCTTGTGCCTCTAACCTACACCCGTTTAATACTTTACAATTGGCACAGGAGGGAGCCTGGTGCTCTTTTACACGAACTTTTGGAGTTTTTTGAGACGCCTTTCATTTAAAATTACGCTTTTGGCCCCAGCTTAGCTTTAGAGGCCACCTATGTGTCTTTGCTCTTTTTCCATCTTCTTCTCGCTTTTTCATTCATTCTTCCACCTTCTTGACTTGGGGTTAACAGGGGGACAGGTAAAGGATCCCCTTGTAGCGACCGTACATGATGCATATACCAAGAATATATGAGTTCTACCCCATGTTCTCCATCTCAAAACTCTTCTTAAGATGTCTTCAAAGCATCTAGCTCTTCATGAGCTCTCCCAATAACCAATATATCATCAACTTAAAGTACTAAGATAATAAGGCTGCCATCATGAGCCTTCTTCATGTAAATATATAAATCCATATCATTGAGAGTATATCCTTGCAAATGCATGAAAGCATCAAACTTATGGTACCATTTCCTAGGTGCCTACTTAAGGCCATAATGGCTCTTTCTCAACTTGCACATTAGGTGTTCCTTGTCGTTTTTCATAAATCCCTTGGGCTACTGCATATAGATATCCTCATGCAAGTCCCCATAAAAAAGCCATTTTTTCATCCATCTCCAAAAGATCTACTATACAACCAAGGCCAAAACCAATCATAGGCTAGTCATCTTGAGTATAATAGAAAATATTTCATCAAAATCAACACCATGCTTTTACTTGAAACCCTTCGTCACCAATCTAGCCTTATATCCTAGCTTGGAGCATCCATGGGTACTCTTCAACTTGTACATCGATTTGCATGGTAATGCATGTTTTCCACTGGGCAGCAGTGAATCAAACTTAGATTGCATAGCTCTCTCCCAAGGATGACAATCACCTTTATGCATGGCCTCCTCCAAGCGGCTCACCAAAATCTGTCCCCATAACATAGTCCACATAGAGGGCACAAATCGATCAATTTCTATAGTAGACAGTCTCAAAGCTATGGGACCTATATATCTTGTTCAATATCATGATCATGGGCCACCAAAAATTCAACTGCAAGTTGTCTAGTTGGTTATATGGTAATAGAAGGCTCATCTTAAAAGATCACCCAGTACTGCAACTACCTACTCAAGCTACTTATGCAGCTTTTCCTCATGGAAAACAACATCATGGCTATAGAGAACCTTTTGAGCTTGCAGATCCCATAGACGATAGTCCATCTCACCTGCATCCCCATAATTAAGAAAGATGTATTTCACTAATGTATGATCCAATTTTCTTAGTTATGGGGATGCAAGTAACTTTCATACAACCAGTAGCAGTGCATGGGAATCTATTTATCAAATTTATAGTAATAGTAACTGTCTCAGCCCAAAAATGCTACAATAAGCCTATCTGACTAAGCATACTATGAACTGTTTCCTTAATGGTCCTATTCACATGCTCTACAATACTATTCTAGGATGGGGTGTATGGGGTGCTTAATTGATGCTTAATATCCTTCTCATAAAAAAATTACTCAAATGCTTTAGAAACATATTCACCTCCACTATTAGACCTTAGGCATTTCAACCTATATCCAGATTGGTTCTCAACAAGAGCAAGCCAACATTGAAAGACAGATAAGACATTTGATTTTTGCTTAATAGGATATACCTAGACCTTATGTGAATAATAATCAATGAATGTAACAAAGTAATTCACACCACCCAATGACTAATAGGGCATGGGACTACATACATCAAAATGCACAAGAGCCAGAGGCTTACCCATGCACGTAATGCCAGACTTCTTATGAGAACTATGTGTTTGCTTACCATAAAGACAATGGTCACAAGAAAAAAAATACTTGTATTCAAGAGCTGGAAGATACTCAAAATAAGTAAGCATTTTCATTTTCTTTAAGGACATGTGCCCAAGGTGACAATGCCATAAAGTTACACACTGTTGCAGCGTGTAGGGTTAAAGGTCACCACAGGGGTTTGGTAAGAAAACTAGTTAAGATAGATAGAGATGTGTCTTCAAGAGATAAGTAGATTACATTGAATGTTTAAAGGTTCAAGAGGTACTTCACGGTCATTCATAGGGGTTTGAGAGAGAAGAATGTATGAGGGTTCAAGAGCTTAGACTCCAGAGATGGTAGAGATAAGAGAAGGGTTGAAGGTTTCAAGCCAAGTTCTTGAAGATGTTAATAGAGCTTCCAACTGCATGTTCTTAGCAAAGATCACAAGAGTATTATCTCATAAGTTCTAACACAAATCAAACTTGTTTTCTTGACTATAAGAGTAATCACCAATTATAAAATCAAGTACAATATGCTGTCATGCATCATAAACAACTCTGCATCCCATCATTCATACATGATGCCATAGTATGAATCAACTTTGCATGATTACATTCAATGTAGACTGTTAGGGACAAAAGCTTATGAGTCAATTACAAGGCTTGTAGGGCAAAGAGACTTGCTTCAAGAGAGCTTCAAATTGAGTTCTTGATAAGGATAAGTTAGCACAACCAATAAATAAGAGAAAAAGCTCCTCTTAATTCAACTCAAAGCATCTATGAATGATCTACAAACATTGCCCTGCCATAGGGGAACATAATACTTGCATAGTTTGACAAGATGTCTTCTGTAGAGTAAGAAATGAATTAAAAGAACAATGCTATAGCTAATTCTCTGAATATGGCTGAAGATTTCAGCCCCAAATCAGCCCAAATATCTTTCGGAATTCACCTTTGATGATCGCATAAACTTCCCCTAACACGATGTTAGAGCATTTGGTGTTGAAAGTCCACCACGGGGGTAAGAGACAATAGGGTGAAGGTAGATTCAGGGAGAGGTAGACGGAAGAGAAGGGGTTCTAAGAAATTGAAGACGTAGAAGAATACTCCCAAAAAGAATTAGAAAATGTAAAATAACACTAACAGAGATGAAGCTTGTCAGTTTATTTTAGCATCATGAGAAGATAAAACTCTAATAGAAAAAAACGTATATAAAATAATACCTTCCTCTGTGCTACTCAGATCGCCAATCTGATGGTTTCATTGGCTCCGAAAGGGTGGTAAAAAGCCAGGACACTTGGCCAAAATTCTACCAAATCACTCCTTCTTCATCTTCCACTTTGGAGTGTTGTTCACTACTTGAAAACAATGATTGCACATTGCGCGATTTCATCAATCTCTCTTTTTACATAAAATCATCTCAAATTGGCTAAAAACTACATACTTTCTTTTACATGTCATCCTAATCTAGAATTTGTCTACAGTTTTATGGATTTTTACAAGAGATAATATCTAGAATATCAAAAATTGGCTAAAAATTGTCCAAAAATCTAATATTTTTGAACCATGGACATTAACACTAATGTCTAAAATGGCATTGACTCTCTAAATCTATAAGGAAGACACACTCTAGATTTTTTTTACACGGTGTGCACGTAGCGGTACGACAACGTGGTATGTTAGCCACAGCAAAAAATGTAGATACAAATAAAGGATAGAGACTGCCAACCTCAGCATCTCGAGTGTGAAATCACCAAAAGATACATAATAGCTAGTATCATCCAATTGTCCAGTAGAAAGAAGGCTTTTGATCAAAGCCAGTACATATGGCGTACATTATACAAAGTAAAGGAGATACTTGAGAAAATTTGTAGCCTTACATCCCTAGTACCAACAATATCTAATGCCAAGTCATTTCCTAGTCTCACAAAACCTGTCATGCTGCGACAATGCTACAATCATCAGACTTTTATTATACTTTTCCCTTTCATTGTCTATGCATTTAACATCATGCACCTTATGATACTATGGTTGAATATAACCCTACTTTCCACAATAATGCCATGTTAGAGAGGACTTATGAGCACAAGGCTTACTACGAGACTACCCACAAGACAGAGACCTTTGTGAGTCTCTACCATGGTGGTCATTACCACTCTTACCATCATGTCTACTCCTAATAGTCAATGCCTGAGAAGTACGGGAAACGTCCACATTCCTTCTGTTTATTTTCTCTATGACTAAAGCACCCTCCATATCATCAAATTTCAAGCCATCCTTCAGCATATTAGTGCAAATAGCTATACAAAAAGTGTCACATGACTCGAGAAGTGTCACAAGCAAGAACAAGAGAGGCAGGTTATCCTTGAACTCAATGCCTTGTGAAGTCAACTAGTTGAAAATCAAATGAAATACATTCAAATGCATGGATACACTAGTCTCTTCCTTCATGCAAAGGCCCATGATGTATTTCAACCACCAATACATCTGTGATGCAAGCATTTGCTTATCATAAAGCTTGCATATATTTTCCCATACCTACCAATCATTATCATCGAGTGCAAAAACATTGAAATAAACATGTTTAGACAATGGCAGTATAAGGGTGGATTTACATATAGCTCATTCAACTCATCCTCATCATCCTCATTCATAGATTTGAGCTTTACACTCTTAGTTTTCAATGGCTTAACCTACTTTTTTTGAACATACTTTCATCTTCCAACAAGTGAAATTTGTGCCATCAAGCTATTTAATATTGAAAATAGCACTATCATTCAAAGAACTAGACACGAAGAGAATGAGCTATTGTAAATGATTTCAAATCAGCCCCAAATCTCGGCTAAAATAAGGGCAAAATAAGAGGGAATGCCAAAATATAGAGCTATCTACCAATTGCAAGTAATAGACTACCAAAGTACAATGTTTGTTCTACAAGATAATGCTAAAATTTGTAAGTACGTCAATGCTGACATAAAGACAATAGTATATGTCAATCCAACTATGGAAAAATAGCTAGGAAAGAAAGCTCCCACTACAAGGGATAGTCGAGCAACAACCAAGATACAAAGAATGCAACTAGTAGTGACTAAGCATAGACCACTAGTATCAAAGACTATCTCATGAACTCAAAGTGTTAGTAAACCATACATTCCATAAGCATATATAGCACCAAAAAACTACTGACAGAGGTAAGTGTTGGTTTCCAAAGCAAATCAGCCCACAAGTAGAGATAAATGTATCCAACAGCATATAAAAGAGCATATACATGAACCAAGAGTCCCACTATCTCAAAGAACCAAGCTCTACCAAGTAACTACAAGCATCTCCCACTAGAAGTGACTTTGGAATGCAAAGTGAGCAAGCAAAGCTTAAGACATATACATCAAAGCATCTAAGAGCATAATTGTTTAATGATGAAGCTTTAATACATGTAAGCATGGAAGCTCAAAGCAATTGACTAAAGCCTAAGTACATCAAATTAGCTCAAATCCAAGTGCCAAATCATGTCATAACCATATATGGGCTCATATATCAATGCTAGATGTCACCATATAGGCACAATAAGTATTCAAAGCATGAAACTGTTGTTGTATGCTTGATGTCCAAATTGTTATGACAATAACCAACCTTTGCAAAACTAAGCTAATCAAGCTCTAAATAATCCAAGTAGAATGCCAAAGTATAACCATACTATCCGAGCACCAAAATAGCATCCCCAAATCATCAAATATGCATTATGGAATTTCTCGTTTACTGTCCTATTTCTATTGTGTAAAATAGAGAAGTAAAAATTGAATAGAATCAACTCTATGAGTGCTTACATCTATAGCTCTCATTGCATCTTCATTTGTAGCTATAGAACACTTGAATCCCATATCACATGCAAACGTTATGGCCAAAGTATAAAAGTGTTGTTAAGCTACCATATAGCTATCCACAACTACTGTAGCATGCTTTGTATCCACTCAAAAAGGATAGAATGACTACTTCTTAGCTTAATAAGTACTCAATAAGGATCAACTAAGCTCTGGGAAGCTTCTCAACAAGTCGAGAGCAAGCTAGAATCTATCAAAAGGAGAGAAGCATCAATGCATATATTGGGAGGAAGAAATGATGGCTACCATGAAACCTTGAGCTAAAGATTTAAATCTAGGCTAAAGCAAAGGATGAAGAGGATCCTTGAAAGCCTACTCTGAAACCACTTGAAAAGTAGAGCCCGAGTGGAAGCACACAAGTGGAAGGAAGAGCTATGGTGGATGGAGCAAGAGAGAAAGAGATAGAGACACCACATGTGGGAACTCCAATAGTCATAATGTGTGACCGGCCTTCCCTTATTCAATAGTCATTGAAATAATAAAGAATAAAGTGATAGTAATGGGCACCCACAACACCTGTAGTGTACAAGTGTACAGTCCATGTGTGTGAAGTAAATGCAAAGCAATGTAGGCACACGCACCTTTATCCCCAACAACAAGTACATGATGGTGTTTACCCCCAAAACATACATCTTTGAATCTATAAGCTTGTGATTGGTGGCTTAGGTTGTGGGAATAGTTTCAATAGCTAGCTATGCCAACTCAAACTATTGGCTACGATAGTAGGATTTTTTTAAATGGGCATATGGGTTATGGTGGATGAAAGTTTCTTCACACAAATGTTTTTTCCTCTTGTCTTAATGCATAATGCATAAATAGTATGGCCTAGTGCAAAACTATCTAGATGGATGTGAATCTGACCTTAGAGGCTTTAGAAGGGGAAAGCATTAGGGACTTTAATGGAAGTAGAATCAAGAAACATCACCACCATGGCACTTCAAACACAAACTCCCTATGGATAAGCATGACATTCTAGTCATAGCCATCACAATAGTAGCATAATAACCTTGGTATGAGAAATTGAAACAATGCTAAACTTAGCTAACACAATCAACCAAGTCACTCAAACCACAAGCCCCAAATTAGAGCATCAAAACTTTCATGTTAGGGAAATTGCAATCACCAATCTTGACTCTAAAGGTGAACTAATTATTCCACCTACATACCTTCATATTCATATTGACCATAAAGAGAGAGATCAATACTAATGCCCTCCTCTCAATGAAGAGTCCGGGACTTCAATATGTTACCTTATTGATTACTACAAAATGATTGACATATGTATTTCCAATAATGATATTTTTGAGGTCATATCATGCTAATCTAAAACCTTAAAACACCACAAGCAAATTTTTCTCAAAATCATGTAGAGAGAGAGTGCACTCCACCAATGAGGAGAAGCATTTTGTTACATAACTTTTTTTCCAAACATCATTTTGGTATTTTCAAAATTTTTTGGCATTTTTAAAATTGTTGGTTTTATTGAAATAGCTCGAGTAATTGTCAATTTCTACTAGTAAAGTGGATTAATTGTTCCAGAAAAAGAAACTCCATGAAAGGTTCTTCTTACATTCATTAAAACTAATGGAAAGTGCTACACAATGTAGTTGTCACTTTCTAGCAGCAGTAAAGTGGATTAATTGTTCCAAAAATAGAAACTCCATGAAAGGTTCCTCTTGCATTCATTAAAACTAATGGAAAGCATTGCACAATGTAGTCAAAGACTGCAAGGATGATGAAAGAGCAAGGAGCAGGAAGGCTGAAGTCTAAGAGGCATTGGATATAATGTGCATGTACTATGATGAAACACCTTGGTCCAAGGAGGATCTCTCGGACTTCAAGAAGGCCCTCAATAAATTTAAAACCTCCATGAAGGATGCTTGGTTAGTAGATAATCTCACACTTTATAGTAAGGAACTTCATATTTGGTTTCTATGCCTTGAACTTATTGTTTAGCTCTTAACTAACCCCTTATTTATTCTTAGAACTAGTATATTATTTATAGAAGAGCTCTAGTTTGTGTAGTAGAATGGGAGGTGCACAAAATGCAAACAACCTACTAGAAGTTTTCCTTAAGTTTTACAAATTAATTTGGCATGGAACAAGGTCAGAAGAAGCAAAGAGGATGTGCCAAATCTTGAATATATCTCTTGCATTAAAAACATCGAAACAAAAGAGATAAGAAGCATACAAAAACTTGTTAAAAGTGCTCATATCATAGGTTCATGGGTACCCACGGACTAATTTATGGACACTCTCTTTATTCTTTATTTGGTGATTGGCCAACCTATTTTGTGGTGGGATAACTCCTTTATTTTTGTCTATAAAAGGAGGGGTGTGGCGTCAATTAATTATAATCATTCATGTATTTGCACATTCTTGGTGTGGAGAGAGGGAGCTTGTTGAGTGTGTAAGCTACTACTTAACCATTGTACTCTTGTCTGTAACGTGTCCCCCTTGTCCACTTGTGGGACACATCTTAGCAACGCATCAGGAAGAGAGTTGAGAAAGTGCCGCCCGACACGCCCAAGGCATGTCACAGGGTTTGCGATCAAGGTCTTCCTGAGTCTGCCACAAAGCGGAAGCAACTGGACGTTCCCACTTAGGATTGACCTGTATTAGGGTTTTCCTAATAGTCAAGTTCCTAGAAGTAGCTAACATCGGTCCCCAGATGAACCACTTTGTGCAGAAACATTAGGGGTCGAAGCAGATTTATATTGCACTTGGTTCAAGGAGAATGGGAAACGAGAGGGATGTGAAGCTCGACCTCTCTGCTCGTAAGGCATAGTCCCATTCCGTTCCCCTAAAACAACACAAATCGGGACTCTAGCTCTATAGATTCTAGGTCATTTTTACCTCGCTATCAATTCCTTTGAGAAAAGTTCCCAGCCAACCGGGACCACCCTTCCGTAGGACGGACTCAGAGTCACGTCCACCGCACTTTCCTCGGGTTACTTAGTTATTTAATTACCTACCACATTTAGTTTGACAAGCAAAAACAGCTTCCTTAATTAACCAATTAATCACTGGTTCCTTCACATAACTTAGGCACTGACATAGAAAAACAATGTCAAGCAAGTTCCTTTTTCAACATTTGATCTTTATTTATCAGTCTTTGGAATACATCAAATAACTTGCCCGAAGGCTATTCCAATTAATTAACCAATTAATCACTGGTTCCTTCACGTAACTTAGGCGCACTGACATAGAAAAACAATGTCAAGCAAGTTCCTTTTTCAACATTTGATCTTTATTTATCAGTCTTTGGAATACATCAAATAACCTGCCCGAAGGCTATTCCAGAAATCCTCAAGGATCACTAAAAACAACTTCCTTAATTAACCAATTAATCACTGGTTCCTTCACGTAACTTAGGCACTGACATAGAAAAATAGTGTCAAGCAAGTTCCTTTTTCAACATTTGATCTTTATTTATCAGTCTTTGGAATACATCAAATAACCTACCCGAAGGCTATTCCAGCAATCCTCAGGGATCACTATTCCAAGATCCACCTGTTGACTAGTATACTGGCCTCGAGATCCCATCTCGAGTCACGTCGACCTCTTGTGCAGGATCCTGAGGCAAGGAATTTATGACATGAGCCTCCCATGGCACCCAAGCGTCCTTCTGCTCCAAGTAGCACCCACGGAGAGACCTCTTGCGACGGGTTCAGTCCATGTACCCGGCACGGCTAACAACCCCCTTGGATAGGGTCAGGCAGACAGTCGGAGGTAATTGATACTGTCTCTCCCTCCAGGCTTTTAACTTGAAGCATTAGTTATTTTTTCGGCATTAGTTCCTTGAGCAAAGAAGTACAAATAGTGCTCCTAAGTGTACAATCACGAGCATTCCATTGGTCGTTTGTACGGCCAACTGCTAAGGTGTGATTCCTTCTCCCCGAATACTTCCGGCATTTGATCCTAGATCAATCACAACTTGGCAAGATCCCAAGGGTTTCGTAAGATGAGTTGATTGTTTACCCTTTTTCCTTGGGTTAGGGTTTATACCCTGTTGACCCAAATTGTCACTACCTTAGGTTTCCTTATATTATGGTCAATAAATCCTGGACAACCCCATTGTCCTAACTTGGTTGGTCAAATTGCTTCTTGGCAACTCACCACTGCCCTAAACTTGACAAGACAGTTCCCAAGGGTAAGTGTTGTAGTAGGTCAACTCACCACTACCCTAAACTTGACAAGACAGTTCCCAAGGGTAAGTGTTGTAGTAGGGCAACTAGTCAATTCTTAGATAAACTAGTTTGTAATTAGACCTTGCCAACCTTGGCCTAAGGTGTAGCAGTACTGACTTGTGAATTTGTCGCATGAGCATAGGATATTGCAGCTTGTTGCACGAGATAGGTGTCAATACCAACTTGTGGGATTATATCTCCCATCATATAGTATTTCTTGGTCAAGAATACCTTTGATCAAGATATAGGGTTTGGGAATCCTCTTGACCCAATCCAAACCCTAACCCTACTAGGCTGATAAATGTTTTGGCCCTAGGGTTCCTAAATTCCTTGCGCAAGTCTAGCATTTGGTCATCTGATCCTTAGGGTGAGAACCCTAGATCATTCTTGCATGGGCGATTAGATAATCCTAACATTTCGAGAATGTGGGTAGGACCTTTGAGATCGGAAATATTAAATCGGCATCCCAAGTGCGATACTAGGCAGAATTTTAACATAACTTAACCTAACCCAGCACATTGAGGTGTTCATCGTATGCCAACTATTCACGCCTTTATGAATCTCATGTGAGTTACACAATTACATGCGATTCACCTAATTGATCTAATTGTCTTACGATTAGAGGTGATCTTTCCCTTAGAGATGCAAATACTTTCCCTAAAAGATGTAAATAACTGCAAGATGTATGAGATGTATCATTCCATGCGAATATGCAATTTCAAGACCATAGACCTTTTTCCTTTATGCATCTATAGGATCTATAGTGATCTTTCTTTTCCTTGCCCTATGCAATATTGTTTGACATTCAGAATTATTCTTATAAACCCTATGTTTTATGCATCAAATTCAAGCTTTAGTATTTTAATGAAGATGCATCCTTTCCCAAATTCAAACTTTGATAAAAGAACTCCAAGCATGGGTGTATCATTCTTTCATGACCAGATGCCATGAACCCATCATTGATTTAATCCTTCATTTATCGCTTAACCCATCCTAGAATGTAACTATCATCGCATGCGATTTGCAAAGTTCATAGATCTTTTCCATACATTGCAACTATTTAGACGTCATTTAATGTCCGTCTTTGATTATCTTACAACCAGGAAATTATTACATAAGTGCATTATGTGTTATATGCCCTATCTTTGCATGAAGAAACAAGGACGCCTTCGCACAATTTCATCTTTAACTTATGCACCAAATGTTCGAAAATGCAACTACCCTTGATCACGGAAGTGCAAGCAAATGCAAGTACTCGACATGCAACTAAACTTTGTAAATCGAGCGAGTGTATAAATTTTCCAATGCATTTGTTTTTAATAGCCGAAGTTCATCGAGCAAGAAGTTCATCTATTCTTGGGATGGGTATTTGTTTTTAATAGCTGAAGCATTCCATGTTTCTTCCTCTGAAACAGCACTAGAGCTCCCCATGGTGAACTGCTAGGACGGATGTAGCCTTGGTCTAACAGTTGCTTGAGTTGGTCCTTCAACTCAATCGCTTCCGGGATGGATATCCTATATGGTCTCTTTGCGACTGGTGCAACTCCTGGTGCCAACTCGATTTCATGATCGACTTCCCTTTGAGGAGGAAGTTCAGTCAGCTCTTCAGGAAATACCTCTGTGTATTCCTTTAACCATGAAGGTTCTTCCCTAGATTCCTGATTCTGATCTACCTTATTTAGTTTAATCAAATAGACAGGTAGCCCCTTTCTAACTCCTTTAATTATCTGTGTTGCGTTTGCTAGTTGAATTTTTGGCTTACCAGCCTCTCCTTGAGTTGTGACCAATTTCCCTTCAGAATTTCGAAAGGAGACTTGGCCCTTTCCACAGTGAATGTGGGCGTCATTGGGTATTAGCCAATCCATTCTGAGCAAACTTTCGTGGACACCTAGGTTCATTACCCTAAATCTGACCAAAGTCGACTTTCCACCCGGTAGGAATTTCACCTTAGCAGTTTGCCTGGTACAAGAGACCTCACGACCATTTGCTAATTCCACAAGTAAGGTAGGTGCATCTTTTATGGCTATTCCTAATCTTTTTGCATAGATTGGTGAAATGAAGGAATATGTATTGCCACAATCAATCAAGGTTTTGAAGCTTTTACCTTGATAATCCAATGGAGTTTGAATCACCGAGAATTGGTGATTCAGGCCTTTCTTGTGAAGAGTGCCATGAACCGTTGCCCTCTCAATGTCAGTTTCCATGGATGGATCTTCTTCATCACCCAGCTCCTTATTGGCAACACTGGAGGTTCTCCCTCTAGCCATGACAGTGGCTCCTTGGCCATGGATGGTTCCTTGGAATGGCCCTTGATGTTGTCCTCTGCTAAGATTGGGACACTGCCTTTTGAAGTGACCAAGCTCGTTGCAATGGAAGAAATGGAGATTGCGGCCATTACCTTGGGTAGGAACGAAATGTTTGACAGTGTTGGCCCTAGCTTTCTTCCTTTGTCCCTGATTTTGGCCCTGTGCTCTCATAGCCTAATACCTATACATTCCCTTGTTCTGATCCTTGTAAGACCAAGTCCTGTTATTCATTGGCTTGGTCTGCACCTCTTCTATTATCGGTACAGCTCGAATGAGCGCGTCTTGTAGGTCCGTTGGGTGCATTGATTCCAAGCGGGTGTTTATAAGTGGATTTAACCCAACACAAAACTTTGACACCTGTTATGTCATATCCATTTGTGGCGCGTACTTTAAGAGAGAGACGAACTTTGAATAATATGCATCAAGGGATAGACCAAGCTACTTTAGTTCACAGAATTCGGTCATCTTCTGTGTGCGGTAGGCAGGTGGTAGATATCTCCCTCGCACAGCTTTTTTAAGCTTCTCCCAGGTAATTGACCCTTTCGAGATCCCTTGGTCTTTGCACCATTGTTTCCACCAAAGTCTTGCATCGCCGGTAAGTTTCAGATGGAGTTATATCCTCCTTATACTGGGGGTAATCCAACTATGAAGTCCGTGCTGATATACTCCCATTTCATTTTAGGGATGTCAAGTGGCTAGAGATTTCCTAGCAACTTGACATGCTTGACCTTAATTCGTTTGGTAGTTTAGGCATTCAGTGACATACTTGAGTACATCACCCTTGAGTCTTTCCCAGTTGAAGCTTTTTTTGACTGTATTAAGAGTCTTAGCATAACCAGGATGACCTGAAAATGGGGAATCATGAGCTTCCCAGAGTATTTTCTTTTTGATTTCCTGACTTGCAGGAATACATAGTCTTGTCCAGTAGTAGGCAAGCTCCTCATTAATGGAAAAATATTGATACTTAGTCTTGAGTTTTGGATTTAAATCCTTGATGAAATTTTCTCTTATAACAATTCTTGATAGCTTGGATCCTTCGCCGCCTCTTCTTTAGCCATTTCTAGGATAGGGTTACTGGTGGGCATTGAAATCATTGTGGCAAGAGTTCCAGCCCTAAAGGGTTCTTCTAGGATTATAGCATTAAGGAATGATTTACGGCTTAGGGCATCTGCAACACATTCTCCTTGCTTGGTCTATACTTGATTTCAAAGTTAAATTATTGCAAGGTCTCAATCCATCAATGTTGTCTCATATTGAGATCTGAGTAAAAATCCACTTTAGGCTCTTCTGATCAATGACTAAAGAAAACCTATTACCAATCACATAATGTTTCCATAGTTTAAAGGCATGAATTACAACAAGTAATTCTAGATCATGTGTGGCATAGTTTCTTTCGTGGATCTTTAATTTTCTTGAAGCCTTAGGCTACTAGATATCCTTCTTGCATAAGCACACAGCCCAAAGCAAGAGAGCTTGCTTTAGTTATAACTTCATATTCTTTGCTGAGGTCAGGTAGCCTTAGGATAGGGGTAGTTACTAAACTTTGCTTAAGCTTCTCGAAAAACTAGATTGTTCAGCGGACCTCCATGTAATGGAGACCTGCTTTTTGAGAAGGTCAATGAGAGGTGCGGCAATTGAGGCATAGTCTTTAATGAAGACTCTATACCAAAACATTAGCCCTAGAAAAGACCTTTGCTCCCTAGAGTCAGTCAAGCAACTCATTTATCCTGGGAATTGGATATTTGTTTTTCACTGTCACCTGATTTAATCCACATTAATAGATACAAAGGCACAGTGTTCCGTCTTTCTTTTTTTGGGGGCTTCCCATGGTGAATTACTTGGCCAAATGTATCCCTCTTCTAATAGCTACTTGTTAACCCCGAGTCAAGATGGCGGAAAATGAAGGAAAAAGCATGAAAAAAGAGCAAAGACACGCAGGTGACCGCTAAATCTAAGCCGGGACAAAAAGCGCAATTTTAAATGAAAGGCGCCTCAAAAACTTGGAGAACTCTTGTAAAAGAGCGCCAGGCTCCCTCCTGTGCCAATTGTAAAATATTAGACGGGTGTAGGCTAAAGGCATAATGCTAGAAGAGTAAAATGGGAAAAGGACCTTGCCACAATGGCCGGTCATGTAAAAAAGGGGATGGGTGCCCATGGGATTTTAGGGCTTGTATATAAAGTTCAAAAACATGAATGGAAGCTCATTCTTTTGGTGTATGGCTAACAAGAGCTCTCTTCTTGTCCTCTTCTTCTCTTCTTCTTCTTGCTTGTGTGTGCTCTTGAGAGAGGGAGTGTGAGAGTGTGAGGGAGTGAGTGTGTGGGAGCGAGAAATCAAGAGGGTGAAGCTCTTCACCATCTCCTCTTCTCTTCTTCTCTTCTCTTCTTTTTTCTTTTCTCGCGCGCGTGGCTATGGAGGATGGAGCTTGGAGATGGAGGAGGCTTGAGGACGCTTGAGCTAGCATCAAGAATCGTGGAGCCACCGAGGTGTGCGAGGGAGGAGGCTACTCACATCGGCATCAAGGTAAGCTCACTACATTCGTAGGATTGACGGCACGTCGGCTAGGTGAGAGATAGCCATTAGAGCTTGCTTGGAACGCTTGAAACAATAAGCGGTCCGTGGGTCTTGGCGGTTGAGCAAAAACTCCTACATTTTGGTTCCATTGCCGCGACCAACGGATTCAAGCTTGAGCACTTGCGTGCCTCATATCGAGCATCGAAGTAGGGGATTCATCCCCGAAACGGAGCTTGAGATAGGTAGGAAGTTTAGGTGTTTTCGATCTTCAAAGACAAGTAAGTATTTTGGGACATTTTGTGTGTTTGATGATTGGAAAACATGGAGAAATTATTTCAGTTTTTTGCTTTCGATTCTTGTTGCGTTTAGAGTAGGCTAACATTAGGAAATCGCACTCGAGAGGCATAGGGTTTGCTGCTGTAAAACAGGGAGAAAATCTGGAAAAACAAGTGGAAAATGGAGGAAATGCTCATTTGAATGTGTAGGAATCCCAAGGAGAGTGATCGCTAACATCCAGGTAATGTCCAGCAGGGGTATAAGTTCTTGGAGGGCAAGGAAATCCTCATTTGCAACTAGTTGAGAGTGAGAGAGAGATAGAGAGAGAGAGAGAGAGAGAGAGAGCTTGGGTGACCCATTTCGATCGATTAGTGCGAGGAGTTACGTTGCTATTGGCAATCCCCAAGTATATAGATCTCTTCCCCATCACTCCAACATCATTCCTGTTGAATTTTGTAGCTTGTAATAATCAATACCTTAAGATTTTTGACGATTTCATGCTCAAAAGTGCGTTCGAGTCAGCGGGATCGGACATCCGATCCAGTGTTCGATTCTCAGAATCGGACGCTCGCGGACAACCGTCCAATCGGACCACTCGGACTAACTCGTCCAATTTTGGAAATCAGACCATAGGAAATTGGACCACCTATCCGATCGGACGCCTCGTCCGATCGAGGCAATTAGCCCCACCCCTGTCCGATTCGTAGAATCGGACCCACGGATTAGGACACGTCAGCAATTGGACCACCCACCTGGTCTGATTGGACAACATAGCGAATGCCTTGTAGGCAGTTCCCGACAACATAGCGAATGCCTTGTAGGCAGTTCCCGACGTAGGAGTCACGACTAAGGGACAGGGGGATAGTGCTGGAGCACTCCCCAGTGACCTGACGCGTTGAGAATGGAAATCCAATCGTAGGACCTGGGATCGATCCCCAAGTGAACAGCAAGAAGCAGCGCAGACCCTAGAATCCGCTAGAATGGCCAGGACTTGAGCGACGAAGCTTATCAGGCCTGAGACAAGACAAGAGGGCGTAAGGCATATAGAGATTGATTGCCGTACTCACATTGAATTTTGCACTTGAAGTACACATAAGAAAGCTGAAAGCCTGATTGACCACAAGTGCACGAGAAACAATACACAGTGAGTGATCATAAATTGAGGATTGTATTCAATAAGTCAAGGAACTCACTCATATAAAGCCACTCAAGGAACCCACCAGTAGGAGAGAACCAAGACATAAACAAACCATCAAAGCGCAAAGTAGGACCAAGCAAGGAGCGCCAACGATGTGGATCTGTCAAGTCTATTCAACCTGATCGACAGCTTAGTGGAGTGCGAGAACTTGACCATGGCAGAAGAGAGCTCAGACCATCAGTCTAATGAGGAGCTTGATTTGAACGTATTCCCAGATGCTATTCAGGAGCTAGTGAACAATTACAACGCGCACGCCCGGTACGAGCACCGTGGCAGGACAGCAAACACAATCATCGCATATCTAGAAGAGGAGAGAAGGCTAGCCCGCAAAGCATAGCCGAGTACAATAGGGATCAACAAGCTAAGAGCCAAAGGCAAAGCATGGAGCTGCATGAGGTGCAGCGAGTGCTATTGGCCAAAACCCAACGGACCATGAGAGAGCACTAGAGGGAGACTTGACGTTGAGCGATCTTCTCATGAAGCGGCTGCTTGATAATACAGTAGCAGAGCAGAGTGCCACCGCACTAGCGACGTCGCTGCTTGCAGGATTAGGGGCAAGCCAAGGCTCAAAGAGCCAGGCCAAAATACCGATTGTTGCCAAGCAACTCGATAAGTACCAACCTCATGATGACCCATACAGCTTTGTTGAGCAGTTTGAGCAAGTCTACGAAGCCAACGGCCTCAACGACCAAACTCAACGCTCGCAAGCGTTCGGGCTTTGCCTAAGCGACAAGGGTAGGACGTGGTATACAAGCTTAGATGCTGCAGAGCATGCCAATTTCAATAGCCTCAAGGATCTCTTCATTAAGAGATTTGCCAAGCCTGGATACTCCGATAATCTACTAGTACGCTTGATGAACGTCAAGTAGAAAGAGAAGGAGGACATCCGCGACTACGTAACCCATGTGAGGAGCTTCTTCAAGAGAATCCCTATGGGAGAGCGACCGACTGAAAGAGCAGTTTTGATTGTGTTCATCAGCGGCATTCAGGATGAGGAGTTATATAAGGCTTTGGCAGGCAATTCGAGCTTGCAGCGAGATGCGATAGCTAGAGTGTTTGAGGAAGCCATCAGAGTCGATGATCAGTTGAAGGAGCGGAACTCCAGGAGCTCAAATCTAGAGGAGACCAACTCGCGAAGCTCAGAGAGAGTGTCAATCTCTAGTGAGCAATCAATCCCATCATCCCAAGATAAGGGGAAAGCCATTGAGACACCAAGGCTTGGCTGATGTCAAGATGGAATTAGCCAAGTTGCAAGACATGTTGAGACGACCAACGCGCCTGCACGTCCAATGCGCGTACTGTGGTGAAAGCCACTTACCGGCCGAGTGTCAAGACCCTAGGTCAAGACCTTGTGCTAACTGCGGTAGGTTTGGCCATGATGTCGCGCATTGTAGATTACCAAGAAGACTTCCGTACTCACAACCCTACGGCCAGCCTTACCTAGCGAACAGGCCACAGCCATTCTTCGGAAGGGGAGCCCCATTGGCTCTTCCCGCGCCTAACGATATGAAACCAGCTGTCCCTAGAATGGACATAAACCCTACAGGCATTCCTAGACCTCCTAGTCCTTACGTGACCCATCCACCGAGCGATGCTCCAGTCCACTACGTGAAAGTTTTAAGTGAGGAAGAAACCTATATATACCCTTACGTCTCGCATGACGATGAGGGCAACACTATCCTCATTGACTATTGAGGCGTGTCGGTGATGGTGTTAGGAAGAGGACGAGGTAGAGGCCTAGGAGGGTAGACGCAGGATCCGGTCACCTGTTGGACTTGTGGTCACCCCGGTCATGTCTCATCACGCTGCCCTGAAAGAGAGCATCAAAATAGAGACAAGGCTGACCAAAGGTGCACAGAGTGCAGAATCACCCATCTCTTTGTAGATTGCCCAAAGAGAAATCCATCTTCTAGCTCAGCCAACGTACCATCTGTCCCATTGGGGCTATTTGGTGTCGAAAACCTCGATGGGGAGGCCACACCTATCCCATTGCGGGTCATGACCCGAGCCCAAACGACGAGTCACCGTCACAACCCCCACCTCACACAGAAGAATAGCACAGGTCTTCAGATGAAACAGAGAGACTGACAAAGATGAAGAGGGAGAGTCCCAGGGCAGCCCACAGAGGCACACAGAACAAAGAACGAAAGCCCTGCATGGAAAGAGGGAAGAAGAGCGCAAGAAAAAAGAAAAAGAAGATCTAGAGAGGGCTCGAAGGGAGTCACTCAGGGATGAGGAGGAGAGAAAAAAGAAGGAGCAAGAGGAGGCAAGATTAGCTGAGATGGAATCAAAGAAGGCAGAGGAGGAGAGGAAGAAGAACTAAAGAGGAGTTGAGAAGAAAGGAAGAGAAAGAAATAGCGTTGGCCACCCATCGCTCCATTGAGGAGCAACACAAAAGAGATGAGGAGGGTGCAAAGAGCTCACGCAGAATAGAAGCACCTGGTTCCAATACCAGTGTGCCGGAAATCACACCCCCACCCCCAGCAGAAGGAAAAGGCAAAGAACCAATGATGCCAATTTCCCCTCTCTTTGTACCTACCACACCAACCACTCTCATCACGACAACGCCCACTACCACCGCCACCCAAGGCTCCACTCCCAAGGTCGATCTCAGCAATGTCTTGGAGTGGGTGCAATTTTTGGTTGACAAGCAGATGGGCCAAGGAGGAGGAGAGGTCACGCCCTCTACACTCGGAACTAAGAGACCTATAGCTGCTGATGCAAAGTCGCAGAAGGACCCAAAGAGACAAAAAACAGAAACTTCCACCACCTCCATCCCCACAACAGGCATGCCAGCATAAGAATATGATGAATACGTGAAGTAGCTGCTAGCTCAGCTGGAAAAGGCGAAGGAAGAGAAGAAAGCAGCAGTTGTTGAGCTGGAAGCTGAGAAAGAGGCTAGAGCTGCCTTCTAGCTGGAAACAACGAGGCAGCTAGCTGCAGCTCAGAGAGAACTACATGAGCCGCATATGAGAACAAGGCCAGTGAAGACGCCGAGATCATGGCATCTTTAAGACAGCAAAATGATGAACTTGTAGGATTTTGCGAGGATCTGCAAGCCCAAGGGGAGAAGATCCAGAAGGCTGCAAATGACCTGGAAGTGGTACGAGAAGAGAGAGCTTGTAGGTATGAGCAAGAGATAGAAAAGTTAAAACAGGAGCTGAGTGCGGAGCAAGAAAAACAGGTACAGCTGAAGAAGGACATGCAAGACTAAGAGCAGTGAGACTAGCAGTGCTGGCTCAAAGGCAAGGCGAGAGTCTGGAGGATATGAGAAAGAGGGCCGAGGAGTGGGCCGCTCACAATGAAAGGCAGATGAAGACTCTCGCCCAACACCTAGGACAACTGGAGAAAGATAAAATAATGGCGGAAAACAGGGCAGGTGCCGTCTTCATGAGCTTCAATGCTCAACAATGTGCTTTCATGACCACCCTGCTAGACGTAACAATGCCAGAAGACAATGAGACCGTGGAAACAGCCTGCAAGAAACTAGGCATGGCATGCAGAGCACTAAAAGCAGGACTATAGCTGCCGGCTCAAATGACAAGAGCCATCCCAAGCCTGGAAGAACAACGTAATTCACTACTAGAGGCAGGGCTATCTCCCCAAGAGATAGACTCATTGGGCTTCACAGCAGAGGCAGTGTAGCAAGAGCAACGGCAAGAGGGGGTGAGATCGACTTCAATTTCGAAAAGGGGCCTCAAGAGGAGGAGTTGGTCCATCCACCCCCTTCGCCACCACCAGAAGACCAACCGCCCACTGACCCATCCGCAGAGAGAGCAACCGCTCAAGAAGAAAGGCAGAGGAAGCTTATTGAAGTGGTCAGGGCTAGAGAGAGGACTCGGCCAGTGATAGCGGCCGCAATGCCAATTCCGCCCACCCTAGAAGAGTGCCCTGTGCACTTCCAAGCAGACATCACTGCCTGGGAGCAGCAAGAGCTGAATAGACAACCTTATGACTTTGCTTTCAACTTCCCCACAAACTTAAGAAGAGTTTTACCCATTAAAGTGGTGGACGAAGTCATAGGTGTCGCTGAAGGCTAAGAGACAGGTGGTTGCTGGAAAGAGAGCAGCATCCGACTGCATGGAGCAATGCAGACAGCGAATACTGGCAGAACAAGGTATTCAGACCGCCAAGATCTGTGCCAGGATTTGAAAGCCAGCCTCTGTGGAGGAGAAGGCTATGTTTGATGAATATGGACACTTGGATGACCTTTTGCAATGCACTCCCCTCCGAGCATAATGATCCCACTCACATGCCATACCCTCGGAGGATTGGAGTCGATTTTGACCCAAGTGCCCATGGAAGGTATGATTTCCCAATCATCTACAACCCTAATTGTACAAATTACGAGGATGCTCTTACCTTCACCCCTAGCGATCTATGTAATGCCATTGTACACTTCCTAGACACATTCTCCTCTTGCGCTGACCCAGCATTTATCACCACTTGTAATTACCTTCGCCTACTTAGAATTCTCCTTAGGATAGATCCCACTCCGCAAGAGCACAACTTATCCCCTCTCTTCTTCGATCCTAACATGATTGATAGCTGTGCCATGGCCCGTCTGATGATGCGAGCCATGGCCCTACCCTCGTTTTGCCTAGCCCTTTTAGAGGATATGAGCGACAACGGATTTTCGACTTGTAATCATCCCTTCCTCTCCACCACCACACTCCAAACCCGCCTTGATCTACGTAGGTATCTGCAAAGCCGACCCTTCCTTAATAGATCCCGCAAACCCCAACATGATCAGAGTGAGCAACAGTAGCCATATCTTCCTCTGTAACTTCTTCCCTTATTAACAATTATAAAAAAATTAATTTAAAAAAAATAAGAGAAGAAAAGAAAAGAAAAGAAAAGCAGAGAATGTACAAAAAGAGAAAAGCTAAGAAAGAAAGGCAAAGCAGAAAGCATGACAACACAAGCACTCACTTGTCGAAGCACTCAATCACCATATAAGCACTATCACTGCACCTAGGGGTTCTCAAGTTAGGCGTGCCTGGTGGCTTCGGTCGGCCGGCTCCACTCCTAACCCCCTAGCCCCTTTTTCTCCCCCACTTCACCCTTAGGGCACATCAAGGGCAGGACATACCTAGGGAGGTAACACTCGCCTATGGTTAGACCTGTAGCCCAAATCCACTTGCACCGCACCTCCCTCGGCACAAATGGGGTCCTCAAGTGTGGGACATCACCCAGGCTTGCCTGTAGTTAGACCCACCTCCCCATTCCATTAGCATGAGCACAGTACACTAACACGGTACGGTAGACACTCCCCTTAGGTAGAGCATAGCACCTTCTCTTGTCAGGCATCACAGAAAGCAATAAACCACCAACTTTGGAGGCCTCGTCAACCACTTGCTATCCATTTAATTTCTTTGACAACCATCCTTCCTCAGCTTCCACGAGCACCTGAATCTCCACGTGGCCCTCCCCTTTACATCATCATTTGTCCAACTGCCTACCACTCTGCAACAACACAGAAGTGCCATGGGACTGGCACCTGTCTAGGAGGGGGGTAATGTTAACCTCGAGTCAAGATGGCGGAAAATGAAGAAAAAAGCAGAAAAAACACGGAAAAAGAGCAAAGACATGCAGGCGACCGCTAAAGCTAAGCCGGGACAAAAAGCACAATTTTAAATGAAAGGCGCCTCAAAAACTTGGAAAACTCTTGTAAAAGAGCTCCAGGCTCCCTCTTGTGCCAATTGTAAAATATTAGACGGGTGTAGGCTAAAGGCATAATGCTAAAAGAGTAAAATGGAAAAAGGACCTTGCCACAATGGCCGGTCATGTAAAAAAGGGGATGGGTGCCCATGGGATTTTAGGGCTTGTATATAAAGTTCAAAAAAATGAATGGAATCTCATTCTTTTGGTGTGTGGCTGACAAGAGTGCGTCTGCTAGGTGAGAGATTGCCATTAGAGCTCACTTGGAACGCTTGAAACAATAAGCGGTCCGTGGGTCTTGGCAGTTGAGCGAAGGTTCCACACTACTTGAGTTGTTTTTTTAGCTCAATGGCTTCAAGAATTGACATTCGGTAAGGTCATTTGGCGACAGGGGCAGCACCTAGAATGATTTGAATTTCATGATCTACTTTCCTTGTGGGTGGGAGCTCTGTCATGTCTTCTAGAAAAACATCTGCATATTCTTTTAGCCAAGGTGTTTTATCCTTGGCTTCATTATCCTGCTCAGTCTTGTTGAGTTTAATTAGATAGACAGGTAATCCTTTCTTCAATCCCTTTACTATTCGAGAGGCTTTAGCCAGCTGAACCTTACGGTTTCTTGCTTCTCCCTGAGTGGTTACTTGTTCTCCCTTTGAGTTTTGGAATGTGATTTGGCCCTTTCCGCAATGGATATGGGCATTACTTTGAATTAACCAATCCATTCCTAGCAAACACTCATAAGCCCCGAGATTTATAATTAGAAAGTTCATTTTGGAAGAATTGCCACCCAAGCTAAATTCTATCCCGCTAGTTTTTTGTGTTGATAGAACTTCTTTGCCGTTTGCTGATTCCACAAGCATTCTAGGTGCAAGAATAGTGCTCATGCCTAGACTTTTTGCACATTTTGGTGATACAAAAGAGTGGGTACTTCCACAATCAATTAAAATTCGAAAGGGTTTACCTTGATAATCTGCTAGTGTTTGAATTACTAAGAATTGGTGATTTGGACCCTTCTTATTGAGAGTGGCGTGTACTCTAGCTCTTTCGTATCGAATTCCATTGTAGGATATTTATCATTATTGTCCTTCTTTAGGTTTATTCCAGCAACCTTTCCCCTGGCATCTTGGCTTTGCTTGCAAAACTGACGTTGGTCAACCTTGGTCGCTTCGGGCACTACCTCTTAAAATGTCTTGGTTCATTGCAATAGAAACACCTTGGAGTCTCATTGCTCCTTCCTATGGGTATAAAGCTTCCCACTACATTTGATTTGTCCTTCTTCATCTTGTTTGGTTGGTACTATCCTTGGGCTCTTTTTGCATAACCTTGGAAGTTACCCTTATTCTGATTATTTCTATTTTAAATTTTTGCATTTCTTGGCCTTTGTTCAATCTTCTGAACTATTGGAGCTGCTCGAATCAATGCATCTTGTAAATCCGATGGTCTCATTAATTCAAGATGCATATTCAGGGGTGGATTTAGACCATTGCAAAATTTGGATACTTGTTATGAAACATCCATTGTCGGTGCATACTTTAGCAATGTTACGAATTTGGATTAGTAGGCTTCTAGGCTTAGGCTTAGCTACTTTAGATTGAAGAAGTCATTCATCTTCTGGGCTTGATATGTGGGCAAAAGATATCTCCCACATACCACGTCCTTAATTTTTTCCCAAGTGATAGCACCTTCGAGCGTTCTTTGGTCCTTGCACCATTGTTTCCACCAAAGACGGGCATCTCCTATGAGTTTTAGTTTGGCAATCATGGCTTGATTTGATGGTGCAGTCCCTATAGCAATGAAATAGTCTTCCATAGATTCTATCCATGTTTCTGCTTCAGTTGGAATGTTCCTTCCTTTACCATCAAACTCCGGTGGCTTGTACTACTTGAGAAGAAATGTTTTCTCTTGGGCTTCCGTAGTATTGAGATTCGGGTGATGTTCTGAAGATTATGCAATTTTATGATCAATTTTCTTTCCAACCATATTCAAAAAAAAAAGTTCACTTACTCTACCTCATTAATTTAGGGGAGAAATTTATGTACTACTTGTCCTTCCGAAAAATGATCAGGGTCTATACTTCAAAAGAGAGTTTTTAAAAAAATTCTATCTACTATTTTGATTTATCAAGGAGACAAATGGATAGACAAAAATAATTCTTTACTTACATCAATAGAAAGGGAATACATTATTTAAGTAGTTCAGGAGCTCATATTATTCTTGGAAAATATTTTCCTACCACAATCTAAGCATGGCATTGCGATATATCCATCGCATATTAATTAGGATTCTGAGAATAGATATCCAAATATCTATATTTTAGAGGAAGATCAAATAATCCATCTTTCTTGTAGTTGCGGCAGCTAGAGTGTCCTACAACCATGACTCAATCAGTCGGTATAACCCTTGTAACCTCCTCATAGAGGTAGCGGTTTAGTTTGACATGTTGCCCTCTAGTGAACATGTTTGAGTTTACTCTAGCCTCATAGAAGAGATAAATCTTGGCAACCTTAAGGGCTTGCATCCACCTTAATCTCTTTAAATTATTATGGAGGTAAGTAATATGTCTTGCATCAATGTAATAATACCCTCTGCTTAACATCCATCGCCTTTCATAATACAGAGGTGAAGGATTGTATATCTAATCTAATATCTGCATCATCTGGTTTCTCCAGCTAAAGTTAGAGGAGTGCATTGCTGACATAAACATAACTTTGAAAATCAAGAATCGTTCCCAAGGTTCATTTTTCTGCCAAAAATCAAGAACATATATCAACAAGAGAAGATTTCACTACTTAAGAAAATGTTTTTTTAAATAAATATAACTAGTTATATTTACTTGTGTTATGTCCTACATCAACGTGCACTCTGATACCAACTGTAACATGCCGCCCGATCTATTCCTCTGTGGTACGTTCTTAGTAGCCCATCAAGAGATGTCCTAGAAAGCGTCGTTCGAGATTTCGATAAAACCCTCGGAGTTTGCTAACTAGGCTCACTTATACTACCCTACAGTGGAAGTTCAGGCCGCTCCCATGAGGATCTCGACCTGAGTTTTTCTGGTCAAATCTATTACTAGTGGCTAATTAATATTAGCATATTCTAAAGTGATATAAGTCAATTTTTCTGGTTTCTAATGATCCATCAAGTGCGATTTTTATTCCTTCTTAAGAAAGCTCTTGGCTTATTGAGACTACCCAGCCATAGGTCTAGATCCATCCTCTCGCTTCCCTCGAGAGAGTAGTTTTAGTTATTTAATTACCTACTACTTTAAGTTCAACATATAAAATCAACTTCCTTGAATTATCTCTTGATATAAATTCATTACACACTCTTAATTCACGACACAAAAAAAAAATTTAAAGCAATTCCTTCTTAATAGTTCCTTTCAGAAAAATGACTTTTACAATGTCTTTTGTTCGAAGTATTATTCTCTCCAAGTTCTGTTTCCCAACTAGTATTGGAACTTCTAGAAAACACAGTCTAGAAATTGAAGGGTAGTTGGCAGTTCTTTGTAAGAGCCTAAGGAGTTTATGACCAGAGCCCCCTGGTATCCTCATGGATGCCGGAGACCAAATAAAAAATAAAGGCATTCCAAGTACGCCAAATATGTCACAAGGCAGTCCATCTAAGGAACTAGAACATGTAGGAATAATCAGAATGCAAAGAAGGCATGGAGGGCAGCTTTCCCATAATCCATCATCGGGCTATTATCCAGAGCCAAGTCGCCGAGAGCCACACGCGAGAAATAAAACCCCTAATCTATCGCGCAATTGGACAAGAGGCAAAAAGATGAAGCAATGTTTCATCACATCTACTGCAGAATACACAATAACCAGCAAAGATCTTTCGAGCACGCAGTACCTCTACCAATCAACAGTCTGCACAAGAAAACTTTTCCTTGATAAGGAACCTTAGACTTCCAAAGCCAAAGGAATCTTTCCTACCACTTCTTTTTGCCATCCCTAATATGCCATAGTCTTCCTGAATTCCCTCTTCCTTGGGGATTAGTTTGGATTGAATTTAAGCAAGAATTTCATACTTTGAGGATAACTCCCTTGGAGTTTCGTGGGTCTTTGCCTGCAATAAAAGAAAATTTTGATTAGTTTAAGTACAAATAGTATCATTTGGCAATTGCATCTCAAGGTCTCTTATATACTGAGGGTTAGTATTTGTGATTCAGAGATTTCATTTTATTAACACAAAAATAAAAAATATTAAATCTTTTAGGGCCACAGTACCTTCCTTATACTTGCATAGGTTCATCTTGTACAGACCCAAGTTAACCCTTGGAATTCGTAGTTAAGAATTCCTCAAAGAAATTATATGCATGAATTGAATAAAATCTTGTTTTTCGCATGCAGCTTTTGTTGCCTATTCATGGGATAAAGGCCTGCTAGTTGCTTTTATTTAATAAAATTAGTACTTGAAGATCCATGATGGGTGCCTGGTTGATGATATTCGCAGCTTCATTTGTAATTCATGTACTCGCCATTCCGTTTTGTAGTAATTGTATCTACAGTGTTTTTGGCAACTCCTGCCTCCACAACCTTTGTAGGTTTCTTCTTCGAGGCCATGGTCTTTAATCGCGAGACTGCAAAAAAAGAGGGAATTTGGTGAAGGAACTTGGGGGTAATTAGATTGGCAGAATTTGGATTGACGGGAGGGAAGGGGGGAAGTGATCACCAAAGATTTGAAGAAATCGAGAAGAGTCTTGATTCCACAGGAAGGAATATGGTAGAAGGGATGGAGGAATTGAATTTGAGAGCTCGCGGAGTATCTCCTTGTCTTCTTGACGAGAAATTCTCATGCTCGTGCTTCTCTTGCCTCACTCCCTCTTGTTCTATACTCTTGAGAAGAGCCTCTCCCCTCTTTCTTGGACTACCCTTAATGGCTCCCCATGCCTCTTATTTATAGCTAAATTAGATAGGAAGGGTTGTGGCTAAGAAGAAGAGTTATTTATGGAGGAGATCTAGGTAAAATCAGCAACAATCAGATGCTCAGACCACAAATCTTATGGTTTCGTTGGCTCCAAAAGGGGGGGGGGGGTAAAATTTCAAGACACTTCGTTAGAAATTTTCTATATTACTCCTTCTGCCTGTTTAGAGTGTTGTTTACTCCCTGTAAACTACGATCACAACGTGCGCAATTTTGGCAATCCTTCTTTTTTTGTATTAAATCTCCAAAACTGATTGAAAAAACCACTTGCTTTTTTTACATGACACTCTGTTCTAGAAATTTCCATAGCTTTTAAGGATATTTACAATTAGTAATATCAAAAATATGCTAGTTTTGTCCAAAAATCTAGTATTTTTGGACCACTAATGACTAATATGACTCATAACTCTTGTTCATACTGTAACTTCTGTGATGGGTGGCTACAGTCCTTGTCAATCCAGAAAATGTCTGGTTACGATCCTCAAGTCTTTTTACTCAAGACCTTCTCTATTTAATGATTTTAGAGTTCTTGAAGTCCATTTTGCAAGAAGTTGGAAAATTTTTAAATTAAAGTCAAGATATCACACCACATCTAGGTTAAGGGCTTGCACCCCCTTATCATCCTGTTTAGAGTTTGTCTCAACAGGTTTTACATTATCCCTATCACCTTCTTTAATCTTTTGTCCTCTTGTAACGGCTCGCAAATTGGAAGCCTTAGTGGCATTAATATGCATAGCTTCAAGAAGGTCGATACTAGTATCATTGGGGAGCTCCTCTACAATAGCTTTTCCTCTTTGCAATATTTGTTTTGGTCCTTCATCTCTTTGAAGGTCGTTCCCTTGTGCTTTATGATTTATTGGACGTGGCTACTTACTCCCTTGCTGAAAAGGGCTAATCTTACTCTCTCCAACAAGTACTAGCTAAATGACCAAACTTCCCACATATATCACATTTGACATTAGGGTAGTTTCTTGAAAAGTGTTGATCTCCATATCACTTACAAAACTAAATCTTGATGGACCACCCTCTTCAGGGCATCGACTTTCTATCAAATTTTCTTGCTTCTTTAGGAAATTAACATCTACGGATATTCGTCTTTACTATTCCGTTATCATATTGGTATAATGCTTCATCATGTCCTTGACTTTGCCAAGGATATTTGATGCACTAGACTCATAGTTGCGATCATCCACTTGCCACTTAATTGATAGACTAACCAACTAATTAGGGATTGGCCTACTATTGTTGATTCATTGGAGTGACATTAGGATTTGTCATTTGGCTTCCATTAGTTAGTGGAGCCATTTGGCTCGCTATCAACATGGTCACATTAGAAGGAGTTGGCAACATGGATACACTTAGCACTATGCTTCCTCTCCCATTCAAATTAGTCATGGGTGTTCCATGACTTCCACTGGTCATCAATGCCAAATTATTTCCAAGCCCTATACTCGAATTCAAGTTTGACCTAGAGGCGTAGGCTCCTTATAATCACGACTCTACCTCCTCTGCTTGTGTAATAGCAATATCAATGTCAGCAAGAGCAACACCACTCAACTGCACCTAGATATTAAAGTCTAGCCCATGTAAAAAGTAATGTAGTTGAGCAGCAGCTGTGGGGATGGGAATATAGGTTTGCAATTTATAAAACACTTCTTTTAGCTTCTTGGCATGCACTCGAACATTCTCATGAGGTTCTTGACGTGTTACATTGAGAACATGTAGCCAATAGTGAGACTGCCTCTCTCAAGCACAAACTCTCTTCAGAAGGTCGCAAAAAATAGATCAATTGTAATTATGGTTCCAGCTTTTAGACTGTGATACCATACTACAACTCTTCCTTTCAGATTTATATTAAAGAACATCATCAGATGTCCCTCATCTTGGATTCGACATTTGAACATTAACTTTTGGAACTCACTAATGTGAAGCTTTACATCTTCCTATGCTAACCTATTAAAAATGGGTAGAGGAAATCCTAAGGTGACTGGCAAATCCAATGTCCCTATAGGAATTGCAATAAGTTGTGCCATGATGACACCTAGATTTGCTAAGGGTCTCAGAACTGGTGGAACTACTACCACCTCAAAGTGGATTCATCGACTGGAAGAGGGAAAGTACTAGAACTTCCTCCTCCTAAAGAACTACTCGTAGAAATAGGGTTGCTAAAACCCTTCCCTTGTAGGGACATTGGGCTACTCCGTTGAGGAGAATACCTCCTAATGATTTCAATCTGCCATCTAACCTTTCAGCTATTTCTTGCTTTTGGATCTCAGCCTGACAGTCGTTTCGATCTATTTCACTACCTTTTCACATACATTGAATAACTGGTCCCTATCAACCAAGATATAGAAACTACCACTTATTAGCAGCTCTCGACAAATGCACCACTTGGGACCAAAAATGGGCCCGACACTAGCTCTAAAGCTCTAGTCAGGCCTCTATGATCAACCAAAACAACCCACAACCTCACAACCAAGAGCGTCTAGAGGCTATACTCTCTAATCTAACTTATACATGCATTTGTACCATTTTTTATAGTTCAACAAATCCCTTCCCAACATCTCATAGGGAGTACCCAAACATAAAGATGTCTAGCACCTCATAGCACATACATAGGGAGCACCCCTCAGCTAATTGTCGCCGCCCATTATGGCTCTCCTACACCTCAGTGATTGGCCCCAAGATGTGCCATTCAAACATAAATCACATACAACACATAGTCATCTCTTCATAAAAATTGTTCTAAGAGACAAACTATAATCCTCTCACTGAATCAATCCCCAAAGAAACGAACCTACTAAACCTACAACTTGGGACTTCTCACAATCTCAAACATGGGTCAGCATTCATGAAACCAAGTGATATGCAATCCAAGAGCTAATACTCATTTGATACCATGTATATGGGATGCAATGCAAAGGTGAATGCCCATGGGTATACAAAATATTTATTTAATCAAATCAACAACATGGATATGCACAACCAATTCTTTTCACAATTTTCATACTACTGAATATTTACTTTATTGCATAAGAGACAGCATCTAGCATACTCATGCTATTGAACCCTTTATCTTTTAAAATAAACGTGTCCAATATGTAAAGTATATTATCAAAATCATATTTCAACCTATATTTAGCACTCATGACCCCTCCCCTCCCTACCATTTAATGTTATGCTTGCAGTGGTAGGTGTAGAGAATGTTTTCATATCATTTTCTAAGGCTAAACTTCATGTCTTAGACCCACCATACATCCACGAATACATTTCTAATTTTTGTAATTTTATGATGTATAAAATCTATTTTTCCCATGTAAATATTCTTTTTCATTAATTTATTTTAAATAAATTACTATATTTCTCTAATTTTTCTAAGTCGCCAAATTAAGTCACACTCTAATCCATCTTTACATTCAGTTTTATCCCATATGAAGAGAGAGAGAGGAGAGAGAAATACCGATTTCCGCATTTTCTCTACATCCCATCATTTCTCATACGAAAATAGGCAATTGAGAGTGAAAATTTGGTGGAATAGGCTTGTGCCTTTAGATTGAAGGGGTGCTTTCAATCCCCCAACCCCCCCTTCCATCAATCGTGATGATGGCGCTTGTTTGTTGCTTGCACCATTTTTAAAAAATGCACCCCCCCCATAATTGTCAAATTTTGGGAGTCCAAGGCCCCCGCAAAGGCCCAAAGGTCATGCCCATTCCAATCTTGCACGATTTGAACCCCCCCCCCCCCCCCCCCCCCCCCCCCAAGTGCCCAGTCTTCAGTTCCTCCCACGTTTGGTGCGCGATTCCGCTTTTCGAAAAAAAAAATTCCATCCATGTTTAAGTCTTGAACTACTAGAACATGTTCTGCTTCAATCCTATACTCAAAAAAATTATGAAAAAATCGGCAACCACTGCACGGTCTGTCTTTTGAAGTAATTTGAATTTATTGTCTTCCACGACTACTTAAAATTGTTGAATCCACGTCTTCTGCTTGTGTTGAGATTTGAATTCTACCTTAAATTCTCGTCATTTGGCACTTGTCTGGCATTTCCCCAATGTTTAAATTCCACTCTTCGTACCTCAACTACCTTCTTAGGCTATTTATACATCTTCTCCTCATGGAAAATAACATCATGGTTGCAAATGGCCTTCCAAGCTTGCACATCCCATAGGTGATAGCCCATCTTACTAGCATCCCCATAACCAAGAAAGAAATATTTCACCGACTTAAGATCTAGTTTATCCTTGGCTACATGGTAGAAAGCCTCACATCCAAAGACTCTAAAATGCACATATGAGGGAGGTTTTCCAAACCTTACCTCCTCTTTGCAACTTGACAACCAATAGTAGTTCATTGAAATTTGTTTATCAAATATGCAACAATAGTAATTGCATTAGCCCAAAAGTGTTCTGGTAAGCCTTCATGACTAAGAATACTTTGAATTATTTCCTGAATGGTCATGTTCATGCGCTCGGCAGCACCATTTTGGGGTGGATTGTATAGTGCTCACCCATGTGTGTAATGTCTGACTTCTTATGAGAATTATGTATCTGCCTACCATAAGGACAATGGTCACAATAATCAAAACATTTATAATCAAAAGGCAGAGGATGCAGAAAATGAGTAAGCATTTTCATTTCTTTTAAGGGCATGTGCCCAAGGCAATGATGTCATAAAGATACATACGGTATGTCAGCCACAACCAAAACATGGTCAAGAGACCCAGATACAAATAAAGAATAGAGGTTGTCAGTCTTGAAATCTCGAGTAAAGACAAGATTCCCATGTGTAATCTTTCATGCAGAATCACCAAAAGATACATAATAGCTTGCATCATCCAATCGTCCAACATGTAGAAGACTTTTGGTCAAAGCTGATACAATGATCAAGAGAGAGATTATGAGAGTTGAACACTTAGTGAATATGCTTAAGGTCTAAGAACCTAATCTCCTCAAGACTCAGATTCAACATAAAACATCTTCCACATATTGATTGGAAATAAGATCATGACTAAGAAATGTAGCATCAATGCTTACAAGCACTCATCTCACAGTATACGCTTACAAGTCGACTTTTGATGAACTTAATGATGTCCACCAAGTGTGTCCAGACTTGAGATGGAGCTTCCAAACCTGCAATACGTTGTCTATATACTTAATCAGTGATTAGAATTATTGTTAGATTTGAAATAATGGCTACGTTTAATAAAACCCTAAAGCTTGCAATGAAGCTTTCATGGCTACCGAGACCCACTGTTAGGGTTTTACTCTATGTGAGCAATAGAGAGGAAATTAGGCCAAACCCTTTTAGGTTTAAGAGGCCCACTTGGGGTTCTTCTTTCAATTCCCTATGGAGGCCACCAACTTTGTGCCACCTACAACACAGACCAAGTTGCTAAACTCCACACTGTCAAATCTGCGCCTACTCCTAGAATTTCTATAATGCTGAGCTATAGAACATGCAATGTGGAGGTTTTAGATGCCACGTCGATGCACCGTGAGAGCCAGAGAAGATTTTTCCAGAAGAAATCGTAGGCTAAAATGGCCTCCTTTTCCCTCAACAAGTCCTCCATTGACTACTACTGGTCCATTTTTGGCTATGGAGGTTGAGAGGTTCAAGTGAAAAACCACACACTCATGTGCACTTAGGTTAAGATGGAGTTATAGGAAGCTTATTGGATTAGAGATAGCTTTGATATCATGTTGAAATATCAAAGTTACAGCATAGAAGTGTACACAAGAGGGAGAAGAGAGCTCGAGTACAAGAAAACAATCTTGCTTATTCAATTGCTCAAAGTACAACTAAAGTACACTCTCTCTACTACATTGAGTTAGGGTTTCCTCTCTCCTCTAGTCCATTCACACCTCATATTTCCTCATGCACCCTTGCTTACATAGGGTTCCCATGCTATACTTCTAACAGCAAGGTCTTAATAGATATGTCCCTAGGGACTTGAATTGTGTGACTTATGTGTTCTAACCCTAAGTGTATGTAGGGTGACCTAAGAGAGCATGGCCTAGGGCTTATGGGTGACCTAGGGCTTAGTTAGGTGAGTAGTGTTGAGGTGGGTATCTAGGGTTTATCAACTGCAAGGGAGATATACTCCTAATCAACTATGAGGAATGCAATTATAAGGATGATGGCTACCCTTACATGGTGCCCTAAAAGTGTGTGTTTACAATGGAAAACTATCCAATGCTTATTCCTAGCATGCAAGAGCAAGGCATGAGCTTAATTAGTTGAGAAGGAGACAAGGTTGTAAATCAAATATCTAAGGTCAAATGGAGAGCAAGATTTTTGTAATGAGTACTTTTATTTTAGAAAAAAGATAATATACAAAGGTAGTTTACATTTAAATATACAAAGCAATAAATTGGAGTTTCTAATTACATACATAGGTATATTGCAAAGTCGACTTGCTCATAGATGTTTAAGAGAAACTTGCCACATTCTTATTGGGCTGCAGTAGTTGCTACTACTATATACATTATGAACAACATAACCACGGCTATCGTACATGTGAGAAGTATATAGCTAAAAAAGCCAAATATATCCCATCTAGAGGTCTTTGGATGTACTACTTATGTGCACATTCATGATTAGTTAAAAATAGAAAAATGGTGTCTGCGATATATTCTCTTGAGTAGAAGAAATACAAATGCTACAACCCTATTATTACACTTGAGTTGAGTGTTGTCTTTGATTAGATGAACAACTATTATATCAATGTGCAATACACAATTGGGGTCAATGTACATGAGAGTTTGGTTATGCAAAAAACAAGTCAACAATCACAAATATTGAATGGACCATAGGAGTTCCCCAATCATGAGTCTATTGATTGGTAGATTATAGTCACCAACTACATGACAAATGTCAAGAAAAGGTAAGGAGAAGGTTGGCACTCACCCTTTATGGCTGATGTATCATCAGTTTTTTCTCATGTTGATGCATGTTCAAATGACTCTAAGTAGAGCTTGGATATTGAGTTTGGGATTCTAACTATTATGATACCTAGTGTGAGGAAGGCAAAGATGATATTAAGGAAACTACTAGTAATCCAAGTCCACATAGGTCAATTAGAGTCAAAAATCCAATGTATCAATTGATATATGATATCTATGTAGCTCATCACTATGCATACATGTCTAAGATTGTGCAAGTCTTAGAGCCCACTTGTTTTAAAGATATAGTTGGTAATGAGCGTTGGCATCATGCTATGATAAAGAAATAGCTACACTTGAGGAAAATGGCACATGGAATTTGGTGCTTTTACTTGGAGGAAAGGAATAGCATGATAGGATTGTAGAATATCCTATTGGCATTGGGTTTCATAGAGCATACATTGATTACTTACTTTATGTATGTGAGAGTGATGTAGGTATATTGGTCATTGCTACATATATAGATGTCTTAATTTTTATGGGTGATAGTGAGAAAAAAATTGATCATGTGAATGGTATTCTCAAGGTCTAGTTTGAAATGAAGGATTTGGGAGAGCTACACTATTTTCTTTGAAATGAAGGATCATGTGAATGGTATTCTCAAGGTCTAGTTTGAAATGAAGGATTTGGGAGAGCTACACTATTTTCTTAGCATTTACATAATCAGGACTCCAAAGGGATACAATTGTCATAAAGACAATCTGATTTGGGTATGTTGAAAAATTCCACTACCATTTCATTTAAGAGTAGGTTCAAGCAGTTGATATTTACTTGGTCTATATCAATATATTGAGAATTAAGCTACATATATTTTCACCAAGGGCTTAAGAGCTAAAAAGCTCCACCACTTCAAGACTATTCTTAGAGTCCATGAGCTCGTGATAAGCTCGAGGAAGAGTATTTAAAAGCTCTATCACTTCAAGACTATTCTTAGAGTCCATGAGCTCGTGATAAGCTCGAGGAAGAGTGTTTAGATGTGGAGCTCCAAGTGAGTTGGCATCCACTATACACCTTGGTGATGTGGCAAGATTTTACTCATCACTAGTGTGTTAGGTATCGAACATGAAGAATATGCTAATGATTTTACAACTAAAGTACACCCATGCGGCCCACTCTTGGTTATCCATCAAATACCTTCTTGTATGTGGAGATGCAAGAAGAAGTCTTTTATCATGACTAAGTCTTCCTTGTGGGAAAAGAAAAAGAAGAAAAAGAAAATGTCAACCCTACTTCTCTGTGTGCTTAAGTCTCCTTTGTGTGTGTGTGTGTGTGCGTGTGTGTGTGTGTGTGTGTGTGTGTGTGTGTGTGTGTGTGTGTGTGTGTGTGTGTGTGTGTGTGTGTGTGTGTGTGTGTGTGTGTGTGTGTGTGTGTGTGTGTGTGTGTGTGTGTGTGTGTGTGTGTGTGTGTGTGTGTGTGTGTGTGTGTGTGTGTGTGTGTGTGTGTGTGTGTGTGTGTGTGTGTGTGTGTGTGTGTGTGTGTGTGTGCGCGCGCGCGCGCACGGGCGCGCTTCATCGTTCTCCCCTCTTGTTCCTTGTCGCAAAAGGCCACTAATGCACTATCCAAGTTGCACCACCAATCCCATTGGATGGTTACTACTCTTTGACTTAGGCACTCTTGAGTGATAGTGTTGGATGATGAAGCCACATGAGATGTTGGGTATCAGCTGAGACTTTGTGATGTCTTGTTGTGTCAACAAAGGACATGACTGACATATTTGACACAACTTATATCAGTACTACTCAGCACATGGAGTGCTAGACCTAAGTCAACTTGACATACTAACATTGATTGATGGAGACCTATTGGGATTACCTGGTGACATGCGCTACAAGTGATGTTGATAATTTGATATTGGAGCGACTTGATGTTGGTAGATTAACAAAATGGCATCCAATCAATGATGTGGTTGTGAGGGTTGAGTTTGTGATAAAGGTATTGCGGACAGCTATGAAGGTGGTGAAAGAGGAGTTACACATTTAGTCAAACAACTAATAGCTAAAAAAACTGAGTGTAGATGAGCTCCTTTTTAAGACATAGGTGAGAGATAATCAATAGACTAGTGAGAATAAGATGATGCTAAGGAGATAAGCTTGAGTTAGCAACATTGACTGCTAGTATAGAGTTGGCATGGTGAGAAAATGGGATAAAGGAGTTATAATGAGTTGACAAAGTGATAGTGTGGCTAATGATGAGAATGTCGATAGCTTAGAGATGATCGGGATGAGAAAAAAAGCAGAAGATGAAGCAAAGGTAAGTATATTGTAGAGTTTGTTGATAAAGATGAGTGGAGGATGGGAGTGATGAAAGGAAATGAGGAATAGGAAGATGGGAAAAGGAAATGAGGTATAGGAACCTTGGTATAGATGTCAATGTGTAGGTAATGATAGTTGACTCAAGTGGATAAGTCAAACTTAATATGTTGTGGTGAGCATAAAGCATAGTTGTAGACTTGCACCCACATAGCAAGAGATTTTGGTTGATGGTACCTATGTTTAGGTAACCTTTACTTCTTAATAAACTCCCAAGAACTCTCAAACCAAAATTATTATCTTTTCTTTTTTTTCTTTTTTTTCTTTTTTTTTTTGGAATAGTGGATGCTTGGTAGAGCCTTTCAAGACACTTTGAGATCCACATTCACTTTGAATCTACAAGCTCTTCTTCAAGAAAAAATGCACTATAATAGATACCTTATCAATACAAAAGATGAGGACAATGATGTGCTTGATATTCCAACGTGTCTTAAAGTTGTAACTTTTGTTGAGACTTCTCCAAAGTTAAACAATATAGACTCTCACTTGTCTTTATCAATTTTCAAGAAAATTTGACATTTCAATTCATGCTCACTAATTACGAGATAAGTGAATAGGCCAATGGAACACTACCATGTGTGGTGCAATGTAACATTTGACTCTCTACTAACTTTTCCTACCTTCATCTATCTATAGCCAAAAGGTCAAAAAGGGCCTCTAAAATTATTATCATGCAATTCTAGCCAAAGGATCTATTATTTGATAATGATATTTTTTGAGTCCCTTTTCTTGCTTTTAGCACCTTGATGAAACTTTTTAAAAAGTGCAGTTCTTTTAAGTCCCTCAAAAATTCAAAAATTAAAAAGATTTGTCTCAATCTAAGAGGTATTTCAATTTTTTTTGTAATTTGCATACTTTGTGTACATTTATTTTGTAACTCTCATTGTTTTGATACTTTAGCTCCTCCAAATTCATTTATTACATTACCTCTACTCTAATCTCATTTCTTGTCAATACCCAAGACATCTTCTTTCATAGCTTCTTCTAGGAAACCATCTAACTCTATATAAGCATGCACATGCTATAATATAATAGAGGATGATATGTGGTATCTAGCAACATACAAGCTCCAACAATGTTTTTATCTTGTAAAGATCCTCGTAAAATCAACAAACAAAAAAGAGAAAATGTGAGCTTTCACTAGGAAGGACGAATTCTAGGATTGAAGTTACAAATTTAAAATGGCATACAAACATTCAATACATGTAGCCTACAAAAGATCTTCACTTGACACCTTCTATGTAGCAACACTTTCCTCCTCACTATAAGGTAACAAAATTTGCGTTGTATTAAGGAAGCTTAAGATTTAATATATCTTTTTGTTTTATTCTTTATTATTCCATAGAGCTTGTAAACTTACTTTGAGAATCATTTTATTTTAGTTGTAATGTACGAAGTGTGGAGTGAAAAATGCTAAAGTCATTGACAAGTATATTAAGCATAATGCATACAAATTTTGGCTATGTTATTTACCTTAGCCATTATTCATCCTTCTTTAAAAATTTAATTTTTACATTCTTCTAGCAAAGACATAGATGTATGGCAGGTTGAAATAGCTTTTTACTCTCAATCCTAGTTCGCTTACAAATTGGGATATGCCTAATGATGGACACATCCAACCTTCAAGCCATGAAGATTTAAAGAATATCCAACTCAAGATATCCATATGGATATTCAAAACACTAAAAAGAGAGTATAAAAGTATAATATAATTTTCTAGAAATTACATTGAAGATTATTTGTCGATGTCTTTCTAAAGTCCTCTTAGGGGATATCCCATATGATGCCTTCTTGCATGGTATCCTCCTAGGGTCTTTCCTAGGGTGTTTTTTCCCAATGCTCAATGCACTCTCCTTGGCTCCTCTAGACCTCTGGTATCATTGGGGGCCTTTCTTGTCTTTGAAGTTCACTTTCACTTATCAAGTACAAGTGATGAAGAATCTAAATCTTCAAAAATATCCACATGCTATCAATAAGACTCTTCATTGCTTTGGCTCTTACAAATCATACAATGTGTTCTTTATAGCAATCTAGTGTAAACCACATAGATGATGCCATGGATATTGAAATATACATTCATAAGTACTATTGTCTGGCTATTGGGAAACTTAAAAGAGTGTACAAAGTTATTTCTTTCTCTCTTTCTAAATAGAGCTCCTCTGGTGTAGCATACACTCCTCCTGAAATCTATTTAAAATTTACTGGGATCCACAAAATAATTGAGATATTATACTATTAAAAAATAAAAGTGCATTTATATTTTGACATCTGCATGAAATCCTTAGAGAAAATCCATCAACCACATCTATCTAAATTAGAGATCAAGTATTGCAACATTTTGGTAGAAGCTGCAAGAACAACCAAAATTAGGCTACCATAGGAATTTAAATCATTTAACAACAAACATTATTTAGCATGTACTTATTAAAAAACATTGCCCCTCATGACAAGATATTATAACATTATAAACTTTCTGGCAAGTCTTCCTAATGATGTAAGATACAAAAAATATAAGAAATTTTATTTAACCAAGCTCTAAAACTTCTCCAACAAAGCTATGATTGAAAAAACAAGAAAGATCGACTCTACAATGATATTTTATGCAAGCATCATAAAAAACACTACTAGCAATGATCAAACCCTATGACATGTTGGGAGGCAATCCTGTGCCTCCCAACATGTTGCAAGGTCTAACATTGTTTTAAGAGAAAAAACTCATAGGCTTGAAAGTTATGCATGGTCACCTTAATAGAATGAAGTTTTGAAGATGAAGATACACTCAGATAGTCTAAGGTGGAGATTTTTCACATTTAGCATTTCTTGAGGTGTCCAAGTGTAACAATTGTATATTTGTAGATAGCTTTGATATCAATTATTTGGAAAATAGATAGTTATTTGTGCAAACATAATAACTTCTAAACATATGGCAATAGTAAATACTTGGAGAAATAAATAGTTTTGTGAGCCAAAATTTGAGATACAAGGTAAACACTAAAAATGAGATAATTCTAAGTACCAAATTCTTTTGCTGAGGATTTTGATCATTTCAAGGCCATAGATGAGTTGAAAAGATCCATCTTGACCATTTGAAGTACAAATAGTATCCCATTTTGAGCTAAATGAAGTTATCACCTTTCTTGCGATGCAATCTACTTGAACTCCATGGCACACGTAGGAGTAATCCGTCGACCCAATCATATTGCTTCTACACATGTCGTAGGATCCGAGTAGACTACATCACAAAAAGGATCATAAGTTTTACTCCACAGCTCATAATGGGTTCATGTTTATACTCAACACAATCGAAACAAGTGTTCTGAGCTCATCTATGGCCTTGCATTATTAAAATCCTCATTTAAAAAAATTTGCATCAACAATACTTTCATTCTTTCTAATGTTTGCCTTGCATCTCAAATTTGTAAAATTGTCTTCCTCTTCAAGTACTTAGTAATATTATACTCCATAAATGTCATAAAGCTAGCTCAAACAATTATCCTTTTCTCCAAGTGATTGATATCAAGTTTCACCCTATTCTTTTATGTTTTTTTCATTAAGATACAAATGAAGATCCTCAAAGAGACTATGAATGCAACCATGCCATTTGGTTACAAATAGCTCTTATAAGGCCTAGACATGAGAGACCCCCTTCAAGCACATTAGCATATGCATGCCCACTCTGCATTGGTTCTCGAGTCTCAATTGAGAAACTACTTATGGCTCTAAGTGCATAACTAAGATTTGAGCAATGGTCACATAAAAAGATGAGACTTCCTATGAGTTTTCGATACTAGCTAATGTCCACAAGTGGTGATGCATCCTCTAATCAACGTTTTGATTTGCTTCCATTAATGAAACCACTTTCATACACTCAATCATCCCAAATGCCTTAAAAACCTTTATACCATGCCTTTAAGATTTTTCCAAGTTCTTTTTATGACAATAGATGTTTTGTAAGGACTAGAAAGAGCCACTTGAACCTTATTATGCAACCATTTCCACTAGAGGTACAACCACCAATGATAGAGCTAATAAAACCACTAACAATAGTGCTTTCTCCAAACAAAGAAAGAGTAAAAGGGCAAGAGGGGACATCAAAGAAATCAAGATCACTCCTCCCAGTTATGAGCTTGGCCTACCACCATAGCTCATAGGGTTGTTCCCTTGCAAAAGAATTATTCCACCCATCATATTGCTCTATTAAATAGTTATATTGCATGTGGAGCTACCACCAACTTACTTTTTGGGATACTTTAGATCAATTTTATGTAAACTCACAAATTCAATTTAAGAAAATTTTTAGCTTGACCCTTGCCCCCACAATGTCTAATGTTCTTGAAAAAATAAGGACCTTACTCCACCAAGCCCAAGTTCCCTATGTGGTTACCTAACCCCTGTCAATTTTGCAAGTTCACATTATTTTAGGTTTGCCATTAGGCTACGGATTGGGAACCCTTACAAGCCATCAAGGAAAGTGGTGTTTGAAAAGGTTCACTCCCAATTTCACACATGTAAAATTTCCTATTGAACAACACAACATTTCATATTCTCAAAATCACAAATTCTCCAAGAGACGTCACATAGCCTGCTCTTGCCAAACAAGGAGATTTCGCCATGTCTTGAATTAACCATTATATTTAGAGTGAATAACATATCTTGCTCAGAATCAATACATGCTCATAACCTCACTCTTCTAGGATATATTAGTATGTATTCATTGACACCCATGTTTTTAATTTTGCAAGCCCTTAGTAGATCATAACCACAAAGATGTACGACTACCTTGCAACTCAATCCCAAGGACCTTTCATTCACGAGCATTCAAACAATTATCCAATATGTTTTGCAAGCCCTTATTAGATTGTAACCACAAAAATTCATGGTGCTTGACCTTCAAGTTTTGCATAATAGTACACATAATATATGAATACTTGAAAGGGCTTACAAGATTATCAGGGTTGCCTATTACTTTTAGGATCTTGAGAGAGCTTCAATAAAACAAAACTATTCATGGTCCATAGATTACTATTTGTTACTACTCCTCTATGTACTATACCAAAACATGAAATGAAGCGAGTATTATGTTTCTAATGAGACAAGGCATTCAACTCATGTTTGTCCCCACATTACCCTGAGTTCGTGGCATTCTAAGCAACCAGCAACAAAAAAGAATGCAACAAACAAACATAAAAACTTGCATCTATTTTTTTATAACATTAAAAAAACCCAAGAAGAAACACCCAAGGATAAAGCTTTCCATGGCACTCAATCTTCTTTTCTCACAACAAATCAATTTTTCGATTAGGCAACTAGCAAACATTTGAGTGCATGTTTGAGCACACACGCATGTGTGTATATATAGGATACATACGTATGCAAAACTCTGAACATATGTAAGAGACCTGATTGCATTTCCAATCAATGCTTGATTCCAGTATCTTATAAGACTTTTGCTTTGCTTAAACAAGAGCTTCTTTACAATGAGTACAATCATCAACTGCATCTTTGGGTTCCTTGCTGTGATTCTTGCATTTGCGTTATTTAATTTTTCAACGATCAATTGACAAGATAATGAGATCATGCACTTTAAAAGGCCAAATAATGAACATAGGATGTAACTTATCTTCCCCATCTTGATAAAATAAGCAATCCAACAATAGAGATACATAGTGATGCAAAAGTTGCAACTACCAACATGAAAGCATAAATTTGATTTGGAAGCTTCAGAAACAGTTGGAGCTTTTTCAGACCTTTATCAATGTATGGAGCTAGAGCTGCAGCACCTGCCACTCTGAATGGGCGTGTGACATTATTGCCACTCCACATCAGTATCACAATCTGTAGCAATATCATCATTACCATTCTTCAGTAAGATCATCGTCATCATCATCATCATCATCAGTAAAATCAGCTAATCATTCCTACGACAAAGCATGAGTCTGCTCTGTGCAAGCAAAGAAGTAAATGTATCCCAAGATATACTACAACAGCACCATCAGCACGATCATCATGATCATAATCATACTCGTCATCATCCGTAAAATCAGCTACTTGATTCTTGAGGAAAAACAACAATGGACAGAGCAGAGAAGTAAATTGTACCCCTAGCAAAGCCTGAATGTTGGCAGCAGGGTTCTTTCCAGTGCTCTTCTCATAACCCAGGAAAGCTAAAATGAAGAAGATAGTGTAGGTGATTCCATCAAAAAGGCCATAAGCCAGTACTGCTGCTAACCCTAGCTTCGCAACCTGAGCATGCATGTCTGCTGCATTTGTCTGCAGAACAACCACACCATGAGACTACAAGTAGAAAGACAGAGACAAGTCTGCCATAAAAGCTCTTGGCAGGGAACAAACCTTCCATTTCCCCCAAAAGCTTTGCTTCTTGACAGGCCCATGCTGCTGTAATGAGATTACACGCTTATCAGACAGAAAAAATAATAGCAGATTGGAGCACCACCTGTACTCCAAGTTGTATTATGTGACTAGAGATTATCACAGTAAATTTTAGACAATATCCCACTATAATTCCCACATTGTGAATTACAACAAATTCCCATTAGAGATATTATCACATAAAGTTATAGACTAATTGCCACTAGAGTTCCCAATTGCGAATTATGTGTATGCGCTTTTGTCAGGGAGAAACCACATGCCTAGGTAGGTGTGGTTCGGGATGGGGGGCTACCAGTCCCCAATCGGGAATTATGACAACAGCATGAGCTTCTGTGAGGGAGGACTCAATACAAAGCTAAGTGTGGTTGGGAGCCAGCCCAAGGCGGCTCCTGAGCAGAGAGCTCATGATGTTGAAGACAACAAGGGAAAAAGAAGGGAAAACAACCCCTTTTCCCACATGGGAAATTGTCAAAAACTTCTTGTGTATGGTAAACTGAGCATTCTAGCAACAATTTAGAGTAGCATCTATACTAGATGATCCAAAATGTAACCACTGAGATGCACTGGTGAAGGGAGTAGCTTAACCGCATATTAAAACAGCAGCTGCACTAGATTATCCGAAATGTAGTATGTGGGTAAAGATTATGTGGCACTGATAAAGAAAGTATCTAACATTTAGTCTCTGACTACATGATCCAAAGTCTCAGTCTAGATTAAAGAATGCTATGCATGACACCGGCACTAGATCATCTGAAGATTATGCTGCACTAACGTGTAGTCTGTGACTACATGTTCCAAGGTCTCAGTCTAAGACTAAAGAATGCTATGCATGACACCTGCACTAGATCACTCGAAATGTAGTAAGTGACTGAAGATCATACTGCAACTGATAAAGGAAGTATCCAACATGTAGTCTCAGTCTCTGACTACATGATCCAAAGTCTAGAGCTGAGACTAAAGAATGCTATACATAATACCATGCTTAATGCAACATGTAGTCTGTAACTACACGATCCATAGTTTCAATGTGAGACTAAAGAATGCTATACATGAATCATGCTCTCACCAGTAGAAAAGCCTGTACTAGAACCTGTCCTAGATTGTCCAAAACGATGAATAAATCTTAGAAAGGACATAGACACAGCGTACCTCGTCAGAGGGAGAAGGTTCCTGTGGCAAATCTAAAGGGGGATTTCCGGAGCAGCGCAGTTTGCTGCTGCTTCTTCTTCTGCTTCGTGTTGCTGTGAGCCACGAATGGGGAGCGTGGCGCACCTGTAAGAGTGGCTTCGAAATCGGTCCTTGCCTGCAATTGGGCTCTGTATCTTCTGCTCCTCCTCCTCGTCCTTCTCGCAAACAAACAGCGGCATGGATTGTGTAGCAATCGACGCCCTCGAACCCCAATCCCTGCTGCCGGGACAAATTCGCGGTCCAGGTGCCATACAAGCTCATCTCTCTCTCTCTCTCGACCCCAGAATCCAATTCTCTTCCCCCACCCCAAAAGCCAACGTAAATGTAGCTCAATGCAAATGTAGCTAGTTGGGTTCTATTCCCAGGGATTGGTGGATTTCAAGCTCTACTCATGTGGGGCGCTTGTGAGGATGTCTAATAACCTGTCAAAGACAGCATTGCATGTCAGACGGATGGGTGGATTTCAAACTCTACCCACATGGGGCCGTATCTAATAACCTGTCAAAGGCAACATCATATGTTAGACACAATGTAGCTAGTGTTACCCCCAAAGCCACACCTAAGTTTTCTTCTTTTAATGTGACCATTTCAAGTAGCTTTGAACTTGAAGCCTTCCATTACTCACACACCTATCCTACCAATTGAGCCAATTCTAGATAAGTTAGTAAGAGTGTAGTCTTGGGTTGCTTGTGATTCCAAGTTCAAGTGTTGGCTTAGCAACTTTCAAGGTATATTGCACCTTTTAGTGAGCACGATCTTCAAGTGAAGAGACTGGATGAAGCCTAATCAATTACTTAAAATAGTCGCTTTTTTTAAATGTAACCAATGTGTCTAGACCTAAGATATTAGATGGATGATGTATCAATTGATTAGTCTATCGATCATTTGATATTTGAAATAGATGTTGTATCAATTGAATACTCCATATTCATGTGTCTAAAGCCAATGTTTAAGATGGATCTTATAGCAATTGAATAGTCAAATTGAAAATATGTAACTCATGTGTCTAGAGCCAATGTTTAAGATGGATGTTGTAGCTATTGAATATTCTAGGACTTATGTGTCTACAATCAATAAGATGGGTGTTGTATCAATTGAATAGTCCTAGGCATACATATAGGCTTGTTGTCAAGGCATGCCCAGCATCCTTGACAATCAACTTGCCACGCTAGTCCTTACAATAGCCACATCCACCTTGGTGACCAACTAAGAGGAGCTTTATCATAGGCCATTTTTCATTGTTTCTTACTAAAGGTGCCTCATTATTACTTAAGAGAATGAAACAACTAGAAGGAGAAGTTATATTCATTTTATATCATTCATTTCCAAAGGTGCCTCACTATTCCTTGAGAGAAATGAAACATTTGATCTCTGGTTCATTCACATGCTCTCTCTGGCTAGTTGTGAATTCGATGTTTGGTATTGAATTACAATTAACATGGCCTACCATAAGCAAGTTCATGTTGGGCTAAAAGGAGAGAGAATGAAACACTTGACCTTTAGTTCATGTGACACTCCTGCCTACCAAATAGAGAGCCAACTTTCAATATTGAAGTACAATGCAATGTGCCTTTTTACAAGGAGTTCGATGTTGAGTTGGAATACATTTTAGCTATTTTTCTGTGGATTCATTAGCCATCTTGATATCTAGCCCTAGGGCAATGTAATTGTTCTTCATGGAGTTTATGCTCAAATGCAATGCATTCTAACTCTTTCTCTAGGCATAACAATCTAATTTTAAATGTTGGGGTGCATTGGAATGTAAGGTAGGCAAGTTACATATATCTATACCCATGAAAATCATATGATGTGCCCCATGATATGCCATTAATGACAAATTATATAAAATCTCCTCACCTATGCAAAATAGATCTCCACATCTACAAAATTGCAATGTGATAAAAGCTTAACAATAGCTAAGAGTAGGAAGAACTTTGATATTTAGGTACAAACATAGGTCTAAATTTTGAAGTTTATGGTGTATGCTTCATATGTGGTTTATTCTTCAAAAGAAGGCAAAAATATCAATTTCCTTTTACACAATTTCAATACCACCACAAAGAAATTGACATTTAATTGCATATCTTGAAGTCAAGGATACATGTTGCACTTCACAAAATCTAGCATTGATGGCATAATTATTCCACTCATTACTATAATAATTTTTCTTACATCAATACATTTTAATGTTATTTATTGTCATTATCTCCTATGACTCTTGCAATTAATTGAAAGTTGAGTGAAAGGTGGAAGCATGAGCAAAAGCAAGAAGGAAAGCATGAGCTATGGAGGTTCAAGCAAGAAAAGAGAGACCAATGTGTGGGAACTCCAACAATCACAATGTGTGACCTACCTTCCCCTATTTTGTTTATATCACTAAAAGAATAAAGAATAAAGAATAAAGAGACAATGATAGGTGCTCGTCACCTGCAGTGTACAAGTATGTGGGTCTCTATACAAGTAAATGTAGACAATTAGGCAAAGGTGACCTTTAACTCCCAAAAACCTCCCACTTAAAGATGAATGTGCTTTAGTGAGGAGTAAAAGAAAAAAGAGAAAAATACAACGTATACATAGAGTACAATAGGATGAGAAAGGATTTCATCTCAACCTACACCCATCAATCTCCTAAGAAAGGCATATCATTCCATTGGGAGACTTTTAGTGAGCATATTTGTAAGATTCATATCCATGGATTTTGAATGGACTTAGCCTCTACCACCTCCTTGATGAAGTGATAGTGCACCTCAATGTGCTTTATCTTTGCATAGAAGACCGGCGGATTATGAGCCAACTAAATGGCACTCATCAAATCTAAATACAATGTAGGAGTCATAGTTATACCAAGATCTACAACTAGACAGCCTAACCATAGGACCTCCTTGTAAGCCTTAATGGTTGCAATATGCTCAATCTCAATAGTAGATAAGGCCATGCATTTTTGCATCCTAGATATCAAAGAGATAGCACCTCCAACTAAGGTAAAGACATACCCAGAGGTGGACTTCCTATTGTCTGCATGTCTTATATAATTTGAGTTAGTGTAATCCATGACTCTTGTGTCCTGGCTACCAAAGCAAATGCACATATCTGCAATGCCTTTAAGATATTTTATAATACCCTTCATGGCGTTCCAATGTCCCTTGCCAAGTGTAGCTATATAATGTGCCACAATTCCCATTGCAAATGCTATGTCAAGACAAGTGGCTCTCATGGCATACATCAAACTACCCACTGCAGATGCATATAGAACCTTGTCCATCTCGGCACCCTTGCCATCTAACTGTGGACAATTAGTCTGACTAACCTTCACATGAGAAGATAAAGGATAGCTAATAGGATTACCATCTTGCATATGGAATTGCTCAAGTACTATGTGTATATATTTCTTCTGGAATAAGTAGAGAAGTCCCTTACAGCAACTGTACGTAATGCACATACCAAGTATGTGTGAGACATGTCCCATATTCTTCATCTCAAAGCTCTTCTTGAGTTGAGCCTTTAAGGCATCCAGCTTAGCATGGGCACTCCCAACAATAAGCATATTATCAGCATAAAGCACTAAGATAATAAGACTACCATCATGGGCCTTCGTCGTATATAAACATGAATCCATATCACTACAGGAATACCCTTGCAAATATATGAAAGTATCAAAATTATGGTATCATTGTTGGGAATAAAGGCATCTGTACCTAGCCACGTGTGTATTAGTTACATTGATACTATCGCACACTTGTACATTGCAGGTGGCATGTACCCATCACTATCACTTCATTCTTTATTCTTTTAGTAACATTTGAATATAGGGAAGGCTAGTCATACATTGTGACTATTGGAGTTTCCACATCTTCTTTCTCTCTCTCTCTCTCTTGCTCTTGCTCCTTCCACCATAGCTCTTACTTCTACTTCATGCTTCCACTTCAGGGCTCTCTCCCTTCAATTGGTATCAGATCCATCTTCCTCGAGAGCTTAAGCCTAATCTAGTATTGCTTCAGCTTGTGGAGAAAAGCTTCAACTCACAGTTTTAATTGCATCCATGGATTCTTCACCCTGAGATATGCATTAAGCTCTACCTTGTCCTCGATTTCTTCCTATCAGCCAAGGCTTTGTCCCAAGGCTTCCATGGGACCTATTGAGCTTCCCCAAGCCTTCAATACCATAAGTAGTTGTAGCCACAATAGTATGAACAACCAGTTGTTGAGATATCGAGCTCCACTCGTGATACGCTAGGGTGACCGTTGTGTATTTATGTCATCGACTTGCAGATGCGGTTGGTACACCGCCCCTGAATAATAGCTACATGATAGCTATCCTTATCTACTCTAGTTCGTGGCTCAGTTAGTATGCCACCTTAGTTAGTTGAGTTTGGTTTGAGACCCATATCTAGGGTTCTTCTATTTCTTTGTACTTGAGTTCTTTTGGCTTCCACAACTAAGAAGAGGAAAACTGTTTTCAGCCTCTACCCTTGTGTGTATTCCCCCATTGTGCGAGCAAGAAAGCTACAAGTGAGACTCCTTCCTTCTCTCCCACAATCTTGACATGGTATCAGAGCCTTGTTCGTGGTAAGGAGCTCAAGAAAGCAAGCCAAGCTCGCGGTGTTCTGGTAAGAGGAGCAGTGTTGCTTTCATTTTCTGTTTTGGGAACAGATCTCTGCAGGTAGCACAGCCGGAAAGTGCAGGAGTGCATTGTCTCAGGTTGAGACGCCCTTCGCGGTGAAGCAAGAGGGCAGTATATGCTGCGGGTGAGGGCTTTAGCCCTCGGCGACCTTGTTTTTTTGATTTGAGGCCATTTCGGGGCCTGTTTTGGAGGCGGAAGTTTTCTGCACGCACTCAGAAAAAGGCCCAGTTTTATGCTGTGCAGCCACTGTTCTACAGGTCGGTGAAAAGTTACTGTAGAAATTGCATCGTATGCTTGTGCGCAGAGACATTGGGAGTTACAGAATCATCCCTGTTGCCTGTTGATGCAAAATCGTCACTAGGAAGTGACTGTGTGGTCAAATACCACTTTCGCCAGTTTTGCAGATTTTCCCTTGTGAGGGTGAAGCTGTGTTTTTTGCAATGACAGAATTTTTTGCAGTGTTCTGTAATGGCATCTGATTCTCTTTCACAGATTGTCACTGAAAAGCTTGACAAAAACAACTTCCAAGCATGGAAGTTTAGAATGACGAATTTCCTTATGGGAAAAGGATATTGGGAATTTGTTGCAGGAAATGAAGAAGAACCAGTTCTTCCTGATGTTCCCAATCAACAGCAAATGCAGGCATTTAAAACATGGCATGAGAGAGCCAGGAAAGTTATGTACTGGTTGTCTATCAGCATTTCAGACTCTATGATTGTGCATATTCAGGATGCAAGTACGCCAAAGGAGGCATGGGATACTTTGTCAAAAATGTATAGCACAAATACGCAAGCCAGGAAAATGCAGCTCAAGCAAGAGTTGCATAATGTGCAAAGAGAAAATATGAGCATCAATGACTACCACATGAAGGTGAAGAAGATTGCAGATGCACTTGCTTCCATCGGGTCGCCAGTGGAAGATGATGATTTAGTTTCTGTGACCTTGAATGGTCTAGGAAAGGATTATGCACAGTTTCGAACATCCATTTCAGTTCGTGAAAGATTTCCTGATTTTGAGGAGCTGATTGCTCTTCTAATTTCTGAGGAGCAAAGAAATGGTGGTGCATCTTCTTCAGGAGGAACTTCAAAAGAAGCTGTCTTCTACTCAAATGCTGGAAGAGGTAGAGGCAGAGGTAGAGGAGGCCGATTTGGAGGCCGTGGTAGAAATCAGAATATGCAGCAAACTCAAGAAAACCAGTCCTATGGAGGAGGACGTGGTAACTCTAGAGGCAGGGGGAGCCAAAGAGGTCGTGGTGGATGGCAAAGAGGTCAAAATGCAAACAGTAATGTTGAATGCTACTACTGTGGTAAAATGGGTTATATGGCTAAAGACTGCTATAAAAAGCAGAATGACATCATGAATGGAAAACTGCAACAAGGGAATTATGCATCTTCTAGCAGACAGGGTGATGACAGAAATGAGCATTTGTTCATGGTGCAGCACATGAACAATTCTGTGACAAGTGCAGAAGAAAGCAATGATGTATGGTATGTTGACTCAGGTGCATCAAACCACATGACAGGTCATGCAGAATGGATGGAGGATGCAAGAAAAATGGAAAAACCAGGATTTGTGGAGACTGGTGATGATACTGCACATCCTATTGTGCAGATTGGAAAAATTCCATTGTCTATGCAGGATGGGAAAAAGAAATACCTGTCCGATGTATTTCATGTCCCGAATATCACCAAGAATCTGGTTTCAGTTGGTCAAATGGTTGAGCAGGGCTTGCAGGTCAGATTTAATCCTCATGGATGCTTTGTTGAGGATATGAAAAATAAAGGTCGCTTGATAGCAAAAGGAAAGAAGAAGGGCAGAATGTTTACGTTGGATGCAGACATGCCTGAATTGAGTGCAGCAATGTTTGCACATGGGACCGGTGTAGTTGCAGATATTGATATCTGGCATAAACGCATTGGTCATGTTAATGTACAGCGACTTAAATCAATGCAGGCCCAAAATATTGTTGCAGGTTTGCCAAAATTCAAGGTTGCAGAAATGCATAAGGTATGTGAAGCCTGTCAGTTTGGAAAACAGGCAAGGAAACCATTTCCTAGACATGTTCAAGAGAGTAAGAAGCCATTGGAATTAATCCACTCTGATGTGTGGACAACTAAAGCTGCATCTCTTGGAGGCTGTCATTATTTTGTCAGTTTTATTGATGACTATAGCAGAAAATTTTGGGTGTATTTTATGAAAAAGAAAAGTGAAGTTTTTGGGCATTTCAAAACTCTTAAAGCTATGGTTGAAAAAGAAACAGGCCTGCAGATAAAATACCTAAGGTCAGATGGAGGGGGAGAGTACCTCTCAAATGAGTTTGCAAGGTTCCTGCAGGAGCATGGCATAAAGCAGCAATATTCATGCAGTCATACCCCACAACAAAATGGAATTGCAGAAAGGAAAAACAGGCATATTGGAGAGGTATCTCGTGCCATGCTCAATGAAAAAGACTTGCCAGATTTTTATTGGGCTGAAGCAGTTGCTACAGCAGTCTACATAATGAACAGGACTCCCACTACAGCAATACATGGAATGACTCCAGAGGAGAGGTATACTGGTAGGAAACCAGATATTTCTCATTTGAAAATTTTTGGTTGCATTGCCTATGTACATGTGCCAGATGAGTTGAGATCCAAGTTGGATCCAAAAGCTGAAAAGTGCATCTTTATTGGTTACTCTCTGCAGCAAAAAGGGTATAGATGCTATAACCCTTCTACTCGTAAGTTTACAGTGAGCAAAGATGTTGTTTTTGATGAGATGAGTAGCTGGTATAAACCAGTAAATGTGATTGATGATGTAGATGCACAAAATGATAATGCTGCACAGAATTCACAGCAGCAGTCACAAAATATTAGTGGACCTGGAGCGTCCTCTAGCAGTGGTTCACATTCTTCGCCATGGACAGGTAGATTGAGATTAGGAGAATCTTCTCAAAGCAATGCAGATAGTGGTATGCAGGTATCACGAAAAGGAAAAGAGAAGGTTGATCAGCCCATGTTTGATGTGAATGCAGGTCACTCTTATGTGGATGGTGAATCCAGTGGCTCAGAACAGAGCATTGATGATGAGTTGGGTATTCCTTCTATTGTTACACCTGGAGTAAGGAAGACCAGGGATGTTTTGAGAGCACCTGGGAGTGAACCTACTTTGCGCAGGTCTACGAGAGCTAGGTATCCTGTGGATAGGCTGAAATATGATGGATTTACAGCCATTCACTATGCATATATGGTTAAAGTGATACAGGAACCAGAACCACTTCTTTTGAGGAAGCCATGGGAAAAGAAAAATGGGAGAAAGCCATGGATGAAGAAATGGATGCCTTGGAAGCAAATGCTACATGGGAATTGGTACCTTTGCCTAAAGGTAAGAATGCAATTGGTTGTAAGTGGGTTTATAAGGTGAAGCACAATGCAGATGGTTCTGTGAATAGATACAAGGCAAGATTAGTAGTCAAGGGGTATGCACAAACATATGGCATTGACTATGAAGAAACATTCAGTCCGGTTGCAAGGATGGCAACCGTAAGAGCAGTCATTGCTATGGCTGCATCAAAGGGATGGTCTTTACATCAGATGGATGTAAAGAATGCCTTCTTGCATAGTGATTTGCAAGAAGAGGTCTATATGGAGCAGCCACCAGGTTATGTGCATGCTGTTTATCCTGAGTTTGTTTGCAGGTTGAAGAAAGCCTTGTATGGCTTGAAGCAAGCACCTAGAGCATGGTCTGACAAGATAGGACAGTATCTTGTCACTATTGGCTTTCAGATTTCCAAGGCAGATTTCTCACTTTATGTGAGAAAAACAGAGAAAGGTATTATGCTACTTGTCATTTATGTTGATGATTTGATTATGACAGGTGACAGTGATGAAGATATCCTTCATGTGAAAATGCTATTGAAGCAGAAGTTTGAGATGAAGGATTTGGGAGAGCTGCGTTATTTCTTGGGCATTGAGGTGATCAGATCACCAAGTGGGATACAGCTCTTGCAGAGGCAGTATGGATTGGACATGCTGTCCAAATATGGGATGACAGGCTGTAAGCCTATTTCAGTTCCTTTGGAGCAGAATGTGAAGTTGAGCACAGATACAGGTGAGCTTCTAGAAGACCCTACTATGTACAGACGCATAGTAGGAAGTTTGATTTATATGACTATTACCAGGCCAGATTTGAGCTATGTTGTTGGATTGGTAAGTCAGTTTATGCAGGCTCCAAGGAAACCACATTTGGATGCGGCTAGACGCATACTCAGGTATGTGAAGTCCACATTGCAGTATGGACTATTTTATGAGACTAGGGTTCAGATACAGTTGCATGGATACACTGATGCTGATTGGGCTGGTAGTATTTCTGATAGACGATCTACCAGTGGATATAGTTTATGTCAGCACAGAGGATCAGGTAGCTGACATATTCACGAAGGCATTGGGCGCAGAGAAGCTGCGCAAGTTCAGAGACCTGCTTGGTGTGCAGGAATTGGGATTGAGCTCGAGGGGGAGTGTTGAGATATCGAGCTCCACTCGTGATACGCCAGGGTGACCGTTGTGTATTTATGTCACCGACTTGTCAGTTGCAGATGCGGTTGGTACACCGCCCCTGAATAATAGCTACATGATAGCTATCCTTATCTACTCTAGTTCGTGGCTCAGTTAGTATGCCACCTTAGTTAGTTGAGTTTGGTTTGAGACCCATATCTAGGGTTCTTCTATTTCTTTGTACTTGAGTTCTTTTGGCTTCCACAACTAAGAAGAGGAAAATTGTTTTCAGCCTCCACCCTTGTGTGTATTCCCCCATTGTGCAAGCAAGAAAGCTACAAGTGAGACTCCTTCCTTCTCTCCCACAATCTTGACACCAGTGTGATTTGTGCTTGGCTATCCTCCTTCTCCAACTCCATTCCACCTCTCCCCAGTTGAAGGCATTGCTCCCAACACCTAGCAATCATCCCCGACACTCCCCAACGTTGGTTATTTGAGACTTGGAGCTCCCAACCTCCATTCCTTGATGTCATAAACAATAGACCTCCTACTATACAAGACTAAACTGAGTTTTCTCAAACATTGGGGTTTGTATATGCTTCCCACGATGTCTATATGCTTATATATTGATGCCGAATACTTGGGGATGATATCAGATTGATGTGAGATGGCAATAGACTGATTTGAGCACTCTTTTGATCAATTTTACAAGGGTTTTTCATTGTTATTTATAACATGGTTGAATGCTATTTTATTAGTGAAAGAATATGTATATTGCTTTCGAGCGCCTACTAATTATTCATGTGATATACTGATACTTATGGTTCATATTGCATGATTGGTTATGCTTCCAAATCGCCTTTGAGTTGAGATTGGAGCCTTTGAATCTTGACTTTGGCTGTCATTCACTATTATGTATGGTTAATAGATGCTCTAGTGAGAGCTTTGCAAGATACTTGGGTCAGATGCTTCTGGATGTATACTACTTGGATCTTGGATGTATAGATGTCTTTCCACATGATGTTCTTTGAGCATTGTTTGCTCGTCTAGCATTCAATTGTCACTCCACTGGGAGCCACTTCTTGACATTTGGAGATTACATTGAGCTTTTGGTTACATAGGAGTCTTACAATGAGACCGTGGGACTTGGTGACATGTACATGCACATGCTCTTATCATGCTTTATGTATGCAATTGATGCTTAGTGGAATCATATGGCATTCCTTTTGGTCCGGCACATATCTCTGTCATGATGTTATTAGTGATGCATGCATCTTGGTTGGTTATGTAGTATTAAGCTTCTATTACATTGCTCAGTCCATTGTGCCTCTAGTTGGTCTCTTCTGTTACCCCCGTGAGACCCACTCTATGCATGATGGTTACGCCTATGGGATGTATCTCAATCTAACACATTGATTCTTTGACAATTCTTGATTTCATTTGCATATTCACTCACTGCTAGTTGGAGCTTTCCCTACTGGCAGTTGCAATTTACCTTACATGAGTGATTGCCCGTCTTTGGTATTGATTTCTTATTGATGTTCTTCATCTTCAACATGTTGTAATTCTAGTTCATTGCACTGTTTGTGCAAGTAATCACCTTCATTTGACAGTTCTTTGCATTGAGTTTGTGGATAATTCATTACTTGGTCAGTACCCCTTGTTTTTAGCTTGATTTGGCAATGGTTTTAGGACTGTTTGTCATAATTACAACAGCATGTTTTGATAGTTGTACACTTGTTTGCCTTCATTATGGCTAGTGGCTTGACTGATAGTGCTATCTTTAATATTGACAAATTGGATAGCACCAACTACAACTACTGGAAGGCCCAAATCTGGCAAGTTTTAGTGCTGAAAATGCAGGTTAGGCCCTTGAAACATAAGAATGTCAAGCCCAAACTTAATGATGCAGATGATTGGGCTGAAGTAGATGAGTTATGTAAGTCCACCATCATATTATCCCTCTCTAAGCAGGTGTTCTATAATGTTGTCTCTGATGCATAGTTCGGATGGAAATTATGGGAAAAGATTTGCAATGTTTATGACAAGCAAAGCCCTACTTCTCAGATGTATTGCCTGAAGCAACTCATGGACCTTTGCATGAGGAGGAAACTTCTATATCAATCCACTTAAACGAGTTTTATTCCATTATCAGTCATTTTTCTTCACATGGAATTGAATTCAAGGGCACTCTTCTTTCCTTATTTCTCTTAGTTACACTATCTGAATCATGGGATACATTTCATACTGCTATGTATGCCAACATACCTATTAATGGGTTACAATTGCAAGATATAGAGGGTGCAGTCTTGATTGAAGAGGTTAACAAGAAGAAAATCAATGCTTCCCATACCTCTCATGCTTTAACAGTTAGAGGCAATAATGGTAGGGGTGATAATGATCGTCGTGGCAAAGACTCTCAGCAGACCCGCTCTTAGTCTCGTGGATAGTCTCGCAGTAGGGGTGATAATGATCGTCGTGGCAAAGACTCTCAGCAGACCCGCTCTCAGTCTCGTGGATAGTCTCGCAGTAAGTCTCGTGGCTGTAAGTCCTCATTAACTTGTCATTGCTATGGGAAAGCAAGGCATAGTCTCGCAGTAAGTCTCGTGGCTGTAAGTCCTCATTAACTTGTCATTGCTATGGGAAAGCAAGGCATATTCGATTGCAATTCCATAAAATGCAAGAGGACAAGCACAAAGAAAAGGACAAGGGTAAAGCACATGATAAAAATGTTGATTGTAGCATTATCCCTAGAGCAAGTCCAATGTTAAGATTGAAGAGATTAATGTTGTGTAGACTGATTTTTTCATACTTGCAGCTTATTCTCTTGATACTTCATAGAGCTAACTGATGCTTTGTTAGGGTATACTCATTGTTGGTTGATAAATTCAAGGGCTTCTTTTCATGTGACCCCTCATAGAGAGTGGTTCCATTCCTAACATAGTTCAATTGGATTTGTCGGTTTGGGTAATGACCTAGCATTAGAGAGTTGGTATTGGTGATGTCTTGGTTCAGGTTGCATGTTTACTCTTCATGATGTACATCATGTAGTACCAGCTCTCACGAAGAGCCTTATCTTTGCCAGCACTTTGATGGATTCAAATTATATAGTTTCTTTTGGTGATTCATCATGGAAGATTACTTGTGGAAATCTTATCATTGCACATGGTGCTAAGTCCAATACTCTCTACTGCTTGCTTGTATTTGTGTTATTTGACCTTTTTTTTTTAGTGTATGCAATTCCATATGTATATCTGTGGCATCATCCCCTTGGGCACATGTCCTTGAAAGGAATGAAAATGCTTATTGCAATATCTTCTGCCTCTTGGGCCATAAATGTTTTGAGTCTTGTGATCATTGTTCATATGGCAGGCAAACACACAATATGCATAAAAATTCTGGTACGACACGCATGGGTGAGCCTTTGGCTCTTGTTCATTCATATGTATGTGGTCCTATGCCCCGCTAGTCGTTAGGTGGTGCGAAGTGTTTCATCACTTTCATTGATGACTATACGCATAAGGTCTGGGCATTTCCCATTAAGAAGAACTTTGAAATATTGACTATATTTCAACGTTGGCTTATTGTGGTTGAGAACCAATTTTGATATAGACTAAAATACCTAAGTTCAAATAATGGGAGTGAGTATGTCTCTAAAGTCTTTGAGCAATTTTGTGACAAGAGGGGTATTAAGTGTTAGTTGACCGTCCCATACACCCTACCCCAGAATGGTATGGCGAGACTGAGTGCATGAATAGGACAATTTAGAGTGAATTCGCAGTATGCTTAGCCAAGCACACTTGCCACAACATTTTTGGCTGAGGTAGTTACAACTTCCATACACTTAATAAATCGATCCCCATGTACTGCTCTTGAATATCAGGTTGTAGAGGAGGTATGGTCTAGAAAACGTCCCTCATATGGTCATTTACATGTCTTTAGCTATGAGGCTTTTTGCCATGTACCCAAGGACAAGTGCAATAAGTTGGATCCTAAGTCTAGAAAATGCATCTTTCTTGGTTATGGGGATACCATGATGTTATCCACAAGCTCAAAAGTTTATCTGTAGCCATCCGCAGCCATGATGTTATTTTCCATGAGGAGAAAATACATAAGCAGCTTGAGTATGTCATTGAGGTACGCAAGGTGATATTTCAAGAGGAACATCCTATTATTGTACAGTCAGCTAGACATGCTACAACAACAAGATACCCCAGTGCCCACGTCCCGGATGCTCCACATGATGTACAAGCCCCACAACCACGTCTACTAGCCCTGTGCAGTTCGAGCCCTCTATGGATTATATTATGGTGATAGATGCTAGTGAGTCTCTTACTTATGATGAGGCCATGCGTAGAGGTGATAGTCACTCTTCGGAGAGGGCCATGCAATTAGAGTATGACTCACTAGAGAAGAATCATACGTGGGATTTGGTTCCTTTGCCTAGTGTCAAGCATGATTTGCCATACAAGTGGGTGTATAAGTTAAAAAGTAACCCTAGTCGTCCCAAGCCGGTTGGATACAAGGCCAAGTTGGTTGCTAAGGGCTTCAAGCAAGAACATGATGTGGACTTTGATGAAGCCTTTTCTCTTGTTATGAAGATGACTACCCTATGTTTGGTATTGGCTTTGGTTGCTCAGCTTGACTTGGATTTGTATTAGATGGATGTCAAGACAACTTTTCTTCATGGGGACTTGCATTATGAGATTTACATGGAGTAGCCTAAGGGCTTTGTAGAACATAGTAGGGAACACCTAGTGTGCAGATTGAGAAAGAGCTTTTATGATTTTAAGCATGCACCTAGGGAATGGTATCACAATTTTGATGCCTTTATGCATTTACAAGGATATTCCCACAGTAATATGCATTCATGTTTATATACGAAGAATGCTTGTGATGGCATCCTTATGATTTTGATCCTCTATGTAGATGATATGTTGATTGGTGGGAGCACTCGTGATGAGCTGGATGCCTTGAAAGGCCAGCTCAAGAAGAGATTTGAGATAAAGGGCATGGGATAGGCGTCACATATTCTTGGGATACGCATTATGTGCGATCTCTCTAAGGGGCTCCTCTACTTGTTGCAGAAGGAGTACATTCAGAAGGTCATTGAGCGGTTTTATCTGTATGATATTAAGCCTATTGGTTGTCCTTTATCTTCTCATGTGAAGGTTAGGCAGGTCAACTGTCAACAATCTGATGAGCAGAAGGTCGAGATGGCCAAGTTCCCTTATGCATTCATAGTGGGCAACTTGATGTATACCATGATCACTAGTTGTCCTAAGATAACATTTGTAGTGGAAGTTGTGGCACACTATATGGCTACACTTGGCCGATGGCATTGGGATGCCATCAATGGTATCATGAGGCACCTTAAGGGCACAATAGTTATGTGGATCTCTTATGGTGGCCAAGATACAGGAGTCGTGGAATACATTGACTTTGATTATGTAGGACATGCAAATAGCAAGAAGTCCACCTCTGGCTATGTCTTCACCTTTGGTGGAGATACTATTTCTTGGATGTCCAGGGGTAGAAATGCATGGCCCTATCTACTATAGAGGTAGAGTATGTTGCAGCCCATTGAGGCTTATAAGACGGCTCTTTGGTTAGGCTGTCTAGTGGTAGACCTTGGCATTACTAATGTGGTCCCTACATTGCATTCGGATTCTATGAATGCCATCTAATTGGCCAAGAATCTAGTCTTCCATATGAAGAAAAAACACATTGAGGTGTGTTATCACTCCATTAGAGAGATAAAAGAACAAGTCTATGGAGCTTGTCAAGATCTCAACAACTGACCGAAATCTTGCAAATGTGCTCACCAAAAGTCTCTCAGTGGAGTATTTTGCCTTTCTTAGAAAGTTAATCGGCATTGGTAATTTGTCACTTTTTTCTTGTTCTCTTCTCATCAGAGGCACATTCACCTTTAAGTGGGAGGCTGTTGAGGGTAGAGGTGGTTGTGCCTAGCTACCCATATAATAGTTACATTGACAATGCTTACATACTCGCACACCTATACATTGCAGGTGGCGGGGCGTCCATCATTGTCACTTCATTTTTCATTCTTTCAATGACATTTAAATAAAAGGGAAGGCCGGCCACACATTGTGACTATTGGAGTTCCCATATCCTCTCTCTCTCTCTCTCACCATATCTCTTGCTTTTGCTCCGTGCTTCCACTTCAGAACTCTCTTCCTTCACCACTCCCTAGGTGTCTACTTAGACCCATAAAGATTGTTCTTCAAATTGCACATAGGTGTTCCCTGCCTCTTTTCACAAAGCCCTTAGGCTGCTAGATGTAAATATCCTCATGTAAGTTCCCATGTAAGAAAGTTGTCTTAACATCCATATTATAGGAATCCAAATCCAATTGAGGAACCAAGGCAAGATTAAGCTTAGAATAGTCATCTTGACCACATCAGTGAAGATCTCATCAAAATCAACTCCCTTTTCTTGATTAAAGCCCTTAAAAACCAATCTAGCCTTATAATCTTACTTAGGATGACCAAGGGTACTCTTCAACTTGTACATCCACTTACATGGCAATGCAGGCTTTCCATCAAGCAAGGAAACTAGGTCCTACGTATGGTTCTTCTATAGTAAATCAAACTCAGACTACATAGCCCTCTCCCAAGAATGATAATCATCTCTGTGCATAGCCTCCCCATAGGTAAGTGGTTCGGTAGAGTCTATCACCATGACATAATCATAGAGGGCTTGTAGAGATCAAGAGGACATGAAGCTCTAGCAGAGCATCTTAAAATTGGTTGTGGGGCCTATATGGTATGACCTCTCTGTCCAACATCATGATCTCACTACAAATAGATCTTGGCCCACTACATCATCAACAACTAAAGTGGGCTATCTCACTGGGATCGGCTATACAATAACAAGAGACCCCTTCTAAAATATTATTATGTGCACCTCAATCATCTGCTCTGGTCTCATAGGCATTTTATCCTCATTAAAGATAACATCATGGCTATGGATAATCTTCCAAGCCTATGGATCCCAAACACAATAGCCTCCCTCACCTACATCCCCATATCCAAGAAAGATGTATTTGATAGACTTTGGATCCAACTTATTACGTTTCTCTTTGGGGATATGGTAGAAAGTCTCACATATAAAGACTCACAAGTGTGCATATGAGCGAGGTTTACCAAACCATATCTCCTTTGAAGCTTGACCACCAAAAGTAGTGCATAGAGATCTATTAATGAGATGCATGGCAGTAGTAACTACCTCACCCCAAAAGTGTTACTATAAGTGTGCTTGACTAAGCATACTATGGACTCTTTCTTAAATATTCATGTTTATACACTCTTCAATACCATTCTGGGATAGGGTATATGGAGTGGTCAACTAATGCTTAATACCCCTCTCATCACATAGCTACTCAAAAGCCTTAGAGACATACTCATTCCCATTGTTAGATTGTAGGCATTTCAATCTATACCTAGAGTGGTCCTCAACCATGGCAAGAAAGCGCTAAAACATAGGCAAAACATATAATTTTTGCTTAATGGGATAGGTCCAAATCATATGTGAAAAATCATGAATAAGTGTAATAAAATACTTCACACTACCCAAGGACTAACATGGCATGGGACCACAAACATTTAAATGCACTCACAAGTGCCAAGGGCTCACCCACACGCGTAGAGCCAGACTTCTTATGTGAATTATGAGTCTACTTGCCATAAAGACAATGATCACATGAATCAAAACAAGAGTAGTACAAGGGTGGGAGATACTACAAATGGGTCAATACTTTCATTCCTTTCAAAGACATGTGCCCAAGGCAATGATGCTATAAAGATACATTTAGAAGATTGGTAACATCTAATACATGGTTAACAAACTTAGAAACAAGCAAAGGAGGGTAGAGGCTACCAAACTTGGTACCTCTAACCAAAAACAAGATTGCCATGAGTGATCTTCCATAAAGAATCACCAAAAGATATGACATACATCATGAAGCATAATTAACGAAGCACCAATATCAAACTGCAATCTAATATCACCTATGCCAATGATATGCAATGTACTACCATCTCCTAGTCTAACTGAACTTGTAACAGTACAGTAGCTATGAAACAAATGTGAATGTGGGATAACATGAAAGGAAGCCCCAAATCAAGAAGCCAGCATTGAGAGTAAGCAGACGGTACATCAATCAATTGAATAGCATCAAGAGATGAAGCTGTATGAATGTAGTCAGCAGAAATGTAGTGCATTGCATTTACCTTCTCTATCTTTACACTAGACTTAGGTACAATGTCAATGGATTTTGCATTTTCCTATACTTTCCCCTTGTTTTTCTCATTGCACCTATCATTGCGCATTTTATGGCACTACAGCCTACTATGATCCTGCTACCCATAATAATGACATGATCCTACAGCCTACTATGATCCTACTACCCATAATAATGACATGAAAAAGAGGACTCGTGACCACAAGACTTACTACGAGATTTCCCATGAGACTAAGACTTGCCCCTGTCAGGTTACAAGCCTCTACCATGGTTATTATTACTATTTCCACCATTTCTACCTCTAACAATCAATGCATGAGAAGTATGGGCTGCATAAATATTTTTCATGTTTACTTCTTTTGTTAGTAGAGAACTCTCTACATCACTACATTTAAAATCATCCTTAGGGAGATTAGCACTCATATTGGTAAAAAAAAGTATCCCATGACTCATGTAGTGTGACAAGCAAGAACAAATAGTTTATGTTATTCAAATTTTGGCTCAAAATAGAGTGGAATTCATTCAAATGAGTAGATATAGGCATTCCAACCTTCATGCAAATGTCCACAAGCTTCTTTAACCAATAAAATTAAGAAGCATGACTCTATTGTCATAAAGATCAAGGATCTTCTTCCATAAATCATATACACCACCCTCAATAGAGATAACATTGAAATGCCCATGCTTAGATAAAAATAGTATGATAGTAGACTTGCATAATTTATCAAGCTCATACCAATCATCTCTATCCCAACCTTTTGGCTTTATGCCCTTTGTCTTCAAGGCCCCAACCTGCTTCTTCTACACCAAGAACAAATCATATTTGTGTCTTCCAATATTTAAAGTTATTGCCATCAATATTTTCAATGTTGAAAACAACACTATGTTGATGCATGAGAAGTACCTGCCATAATGACTACAAAGGATTGCAAAACTATAAGAGAATAGGTTATTGTAATTATAGCATAAAAGACCCAAAACTGATCCAAAAAGGGCATGTAAAAGGGTGAGAACAAATGGGGTATAGCTGACCACAAAAACTACAATAAATAAAGTGCCAAAGCAAACTATCTACTCTCCAAAAGAATTCTCAAAATAATAATTACAGCACTATTAGAATAAATGAGTAGTGTATGTCAATCCAACTGCGGACAAATAGACAAGATAGGAAGCTCCCATTGCTAGGAATATCTAGATAGCAACCAAGATATAAATAATACCATTAGCAGTGAATCGACATAGACCATCGGTACTAAAGACTGTCACGAACTCTTCGTGTTAGTAAACCATACATCCCATAAGTGCATACATCATGCATGTAAAAGATCTCAAGGGAAAATTCAAAGATCTACCAAATGCACCACTGACTAAGCAAAGAGCAATGACTCTCCCAATACATAACCAATATGCATTTATACACATAAGTCAAGAGAGTCCCACTATCTCAAAGAACCAAACATACAAGCATCTCCCATTGGAAGCCAATCCAAAATGATAAGTGAGCAAACCAAGCTCAATGCATATACATCAAATCATTTGGGAAGCCCAAGTGCATCAAAGATACATCTAGGAGCAATAAGTATCCAATGTATCTTTAATGCCTATAAGTGAGCAATCACTAAAGCTCAAAGCAACCAACCAAATTGCAAGTATATTAAATGTATTGCAAATCCAAGTGCTAAGGCATGACATAACCATGTTTGGCATCAAATAATAATGCCAAGCATCAATACAAATATGTGGCATACCCAAATATAATCAAGATACAATAGGTATAAAGTTTCTTAGTGAAAAAGATTTATATCCACATTATTACAAAAATTGAGCTAATGTAAGCCAAAATGTTTCCCCAGAGCACATTGATATATCCAAAATGTTTCAATACCAATACATGGGCATGGGCATATAGGCATTTGTAGAGATAATAACGAGCTTTAATCTCTAAGAAAAACAATATTTCAAACTTGTAATGATAGGTTTGTTGTATATTCTAGCCAATAACTAAGAGCTTAAGCCTCAAAGGGGTACCCAATCACAAGAATTAAGTGTCGGAGAAGTGGCCAAGTATTTTTCTTATAGCCAAGAGCTCCAGGAGCTCTAGGGGAGGTGATGAATCAAGTGAAGAAAGAGGACATCATTTGTTGCCTCTGTGCTGCCCATCGATTGTGTATGTTGAGCTCAAAGCTCACTTGGAGATCCTAAAGGGTTCCTAGGGAAGCTCCTTAAAAAGATAATACCAAGCCATAACAAGTCAATAGAAGGAAAGACTCAATGCATACCTCAAGAGGAAGAAACAATGGCTACCATGAAAGCTTGAACTAAAGCTTCTTTGTTGAGATGGCAAGCTCAACACATGCGAACATTGATGATGGACCGCTTGGCTAGATGAGTCCGCACATCTACACTTAGCATGTTGGTGGTCATTATGATACTCACATGGCCACTGACTTATCACTTATTATATTTAGTTTGTTACACCTACCTACAACTGGCAAAGATATAATGCCAGTTGATTAGTGTAGTCGGTTATGCATTGTTTGACTTAGAAGGCCACTTTTCTTTAAGTAGTATCTTATCTATACTTTGTGTACATTGTATAGTGTGTGGAAGAAGAAGAAGAAACCAACAAAAAAACGTTTTGTCCTCCATCTCTCTTCTTTTATTCTTGAGTGAGCTTCCTCTTGTGTATATAGTGTGTGTTTGGCGCAGTAGCTCAAGCACATTCCCCCATCACACGATTCTTGACATGGTATCAGAGCTGCACCACTGAGAGAGGCTGATTTTGAAGGATGAAGTGAAGGAGAAGAAGCAAGGTTCAAGCAAGCAAGCAACGGGTAAGAAGCTCTCCCATTCTTCCACTCTCTCTCTTGGATAGTGCTTGTGGAGGCACCAGAAGCAGGGTCGAGCAAAAATCTGAGATTGTTGTGAGATTTGGTTTGCGAGTAGAGCACTGTATATTCTGCAGATAGGCCCTTTGGGACTTTCTCGTAGTTTTTTTGGGCGTCTGAGGCCGTTTCAAGCCTCGTTTTAGAGCCGCAAGGTTTTGGACAGCAGTTTCAGGGTACACTGTGATTTCGGCTATATTGACCGAAAGTGGGTGCACAGGTTACAGATTGCAAATCTGTAATTGTTGAGGTGTTTGTAGGAAGCAAACATAAGGTTTATCTGCAAACAGGTTGCAGATTACATGTACTATTGAGCAATCAATGAAAAAGGTTGCTTGGTGTAGTGCCGTGCACGTGTTGTGAAAGATTGCAGAAGACTAGCTTGCTGTGTTGTATCCTTGTTTGTGATAATGGCAGAGAGCAGTGAAAATCCCATTATTGAGAAGCTCGACAAGAACAACTACTCTTCATGGAAGTTTCGTGTGACAAACTTCCTCATTGGAAAGGGCCTTTATGAGTTTGTTTCAGGTGAAGAAAAGGAGCCAGAGCTGGGTATCCCTCCGACTGTAGATGAATTAAAATCATGGAAAGAGTGGAACACGAAAGACAAAAAGGTGATGTACTGGCTATCTGCAGTCATTGATAATACTATGCTGGGACATATTAGGAATGTAGAAACTTCACATGCAGCTTGGACAATTTTTGAGAGCATGTTTTCAGTAAATACAAAGGCATGAAAGATTCAACTCAAGCAAGAGTTGAATGCCTTGAAAAAAGTGAAAATGTCTATCAATGAGTATGTGTTGAAGATGAGGAGCATTGTAGATGCTTTAGCAGCGATTGATGCAATGCCGATGATGATGATTTGGTTTCATCCACTCTGAGTGGCCTTAACAATGAGAAGGCATGGAAATCATTTGTTACTTCAGTATATGTACCGAACCCATTTCCAAACTTTGATGAGTTGATCTCTCTCATGATTATTGAAGAGATCAATATGCAGGGTGATTCGTCTGAAAGAAATGGAGAATAGGCCCAAGAATTTTACTCGAGTTCAGGAAGGGGACGTGGTAGATCCTCTTCAAGAGGCTGTGGTATGGGACGTGCTGGCGATAACCAGCAAAACAGGTTTAATCAACAGTTTGGTGAAATGCAGGTTTCTGGAGGCAGAGGAAACTTTAGAGGCAGGGGGAGCTCTAGAGGAAGAGGTGGATGGCAGAACAAAAGCTCCGGAAATTCTGCTATTATTTGCCATTATTGTGGCAAAAAAAGAGATATTGCAACCAATTGTTATGCTAAGAAGGATGATATTCGCAGTGGTAAATTGTAGCAAGGAAATTATGCATTGTCTTCACGATAGAATGAAGACAAAAATGAGTGTCTATTTGTTATGCAGCATATGATGAATGTAGTTATAGGAAAGGGGACACATGATGATGTATGGTATGTCGATTCAAGTGCATCTAATCATATGACCAGTCAAGTTGAATGGTTTGGAGAGATGCAGGACTTACAAAACCCAGGTTATGTGCAGACAGGTGATGATTCATGCCACCCAATTTCACACATTGGAAAGGTTCCCTTGTCCTTGTATGAGGGCCAGACAAAGAGTTTGACGGATATATTACATGTGCCATCAATTACAAAGAATCTAGTGTCCGTTGGCTAAATGGTAGAGCAGGGGTTGCAGGTCCAATTCAATGCAAAAGGTTATTTTGTAGAAGACTTTAATGATAAGTGCAGGCTGGTCGCAAAAGAAAGTAGAGTTGGCCGAATGTTCACTTTAGATGCTGGAATTCCTGCAATGGATGCTGATATGTATGCTAAAGGAAAAGGAGTAGTTGCAGATATTGAAATATGGCATAAACGTATTGGACATGCAAATGTGCAAAGGCTGAAATTAATGTAGTCCAGAGGATTGGTTACAGGGTTGCCTTCTTTTAGAGTTGCAGAATTGCATAAAGTCTGTGAAGCATGCTAGTTTGGTAAGCAGGCAAGACAACCCTTCTTGCATGACATAGAAGTGAGTAGAAAAATATTTGATGTAGTGCATACAGATGTTTGGGGCCCTACACAGAATGTATCTCTTGGTGGCAGCAAATACTTTGTCACATTTATTGATGACTGTTCAAGGAAGTTATGGGTATACTTCATGAAGGAAAAGAGTGATGTGTTTGAGCACTTCAAATATTTTAAGGCAGCTGTTGAAACAAAAACAGGCTTAAAGCACCTCTCTAATGATTTTACTGGCTTCTTGAGGACTCATGGGATAAAGAGGCAATTTACTTACAGGTATTCCCCACAGCAAAATGGGGTTGTAGAAATAAAAAATAGGCATATCGCAGAAATCTCACTGGCATTAATGGCTAAAGAATATGCCCAAACATTTTTTGTCTGAGGCTGTCCATACTGCTATCTACATTATGAACAGAACTCCCATAGCTGCAGTTCATGGGATGACTACTGAAGAGTGCTTTATTGGCCAAAAGCCTGATGTATCGCACTTGAAGGTATTTGGATGTGTTGCATATGTTCATGTGCCAGACAAGCTACGGAAGAAGCTTGATCTAAAGGTTGAAAAATGTATTTTGATTGGGTACCCTTTAGAACAGAAAGGGTATCGCTATTATAACCCTGTCATAGGTGAGTTCAGAGTGAGCAGGGATGTTATCTTCGATGAGATGGGCAACTGGTATGCACCTGTTGGTGATGTATTAGATGATGATAATGATCAGGATGGTTATATGCAGAAAGAAAAACAAGAATCACGGAGTCTTAGTGGACCAGAAACATCATTTGGTACTATACCTATAGTTAGCCCTTGGTCTGGGAGACTAAGGAGTAGCCCCACATCTTCAGGTGGATCTATAAGTGCTGTAGGGAAGGACAAAGGAAAGAAGAAAGTGCTGGATGGTAATGATGCATCTACCAGTCATTTGGGATTTGATGGAGATTCCAGTGGTTCAGAGAGTTTGGATGATGAGCTTGGTATTCCTTCAGTCAGGACACCAGGTGTACAGAGAGCTCATAGTAATGTAAAGGCTCCATTGAGTGATCCGATGGTATGGAGATCTAGCAGGCTCAGATACCTTGTTAAAAGATTTGGTTTTGAAGGTTAAGCAGCTCACCATTATGCTTATATTGTGGAACTAGTTGAGGATGTTGAGCCCACTTGTTTTGAGGATGCTATTGGTCATGCTCATTGGGATGCAGCAATGGATGAGAAGATGGCTGCATAGAAGCCAATAAGACTTGGGATTTGGTACCCTTACCTAAGGGTTAGAAATCTATTGACTGTAAGTGGGTTTACAAAGTCAAGCATAATGCAGATGGTTCAGTTAGCAGGTATAAGGCCAGGCTAATTGCAAAAGGCTATGCTCAAACATATGGCATAGATTTTGAAGAGACATTTAGTCCAGTTGCTAGGATGGCAACTGTTAGGTGTATGATTGCCTTGGCAGTAGCCAAAGCTTGGAGTTTGCAGCAAATGGATGTTAAGAATGCCTTCTTGCATGGTGAATTGCAAGAAGAAGTGTATATGGAGTAGCCAGTAGGTTATGAGGATTTAGAGCATTCAACATCACATTGCGTGGAGAGAGATCAGGGCATACGATTAGCACGAGTGCGGTTTTTGACAGGGTGACAAAATTTCAGCAATGTTGAAGCATATGATGTCCAATGTTGCACTCTGAGGTGCCAAGAACCAGGACCTTGAGTAGAGAAAAAAGTCCCCAAAAGGAATCATGAGCTGACATGGGCTGGATGTGGAGATATAAGGGCTCCAAGAAAGGTTGGTACTGCATGGCTATGGTTGCCATGGAAAGTTGGTGAAGATAGAGTAAAGAAATGAACTCATTGGTTAGACTTGAGCTGATGAGCAGAGTTGGAGAGAGGTAGAAAGGGGGGTTTACTGATCTGAACTGATGTATGCCATGCTCACCATGGCTCTAATACCATGTAAAAACATGGATCTATAACATGGCTTGAGGCGAAAGCTATGGAGGTTGGAAGAGAAAGAGTGAGTTCATGAAGAGACTAACATGACTGACTGTTACACAAGTGAATTAGGTTCCAAGATGGAAGCTTGGACTCATAAACACAATCTTGTGTATAGATTGACAATGACACAGAGACTTTACTGAAAGACAAAAGTACTATGACATTGCATTAGAAAAGAGAGCAAGTACAATGCTTTATAGGAAACTAGATGGTAGCACTTCTCTTACTGTGCTTATGGGATTCTAGTCCCGAGCCCACACTACTCCTTCCAAAGAGATTGAAGTAGGTGTGATTGCAAACATCTCAACAAATGTAAGTTCAAAAGAGCTCAAGGATGTGGAAGAAGCAACTATTGAAGACTCAAGAGAAAATTGGAGTGAATTGACAGTGATGAGTTGTGAGGAGTCACTGTAATGGATCTAGTGACCTTTCATATCAGACACAACTCTTGGGAGAGGCATCCACGACAAAAGAATGATTCTGACGAGTGATTATTGAGTATTGTAGTGAGGAGATGATGTACTATTGATTGATTGATTGATTGATAGAGAGAGAGAGAGAGAGAGAGAGAGAGAGAGAGAGAGAGAGAGAGAGACAATTATATGCCAAACAATGTATCTACATATGAGAGATTGTGAGAGGAAGCTATGGAAACTTTGAAGATGAAGCATATGTGATATTTTTCCATTCAAAATGAAGTATTATTTTGTGTTTTCAATGCCTATCAATGAATTCTATGAAGAATATGATGGATTTTGTTAAAGATACAGTTGTGGGAGAATTGTTTTTATGAAGTTGCGTGAGGATTTCTTGTTCATGGTCTTGTTTTCTTCACATAAAATATAAAAAAGATGGTTGTTGATGATACAAGATAGATTTTCTTGCATTAGGACCTCTATTTCCTCCGTGTTCCTTTTGGGGCTCCAGTGGCCCAAAAAGAGTAGTTCCTATTAGCAAAACATATTGTACATTTCTCCTCAAATCATTAAGAGAAGTTTGTGCCTCTAACATAGCATCATCATTTCCATCTCCTCCTTTTGCACTTGTGGATGATATGTCTCCTAGCATAATATTATCAAATTCAGGCTCCTCCCTATGTCCATTAGCCTCTACTTCTCTTTCAACATGCATTTCTTCTATAGCCTACACTTCTCCATCCACTTGTACTTCAAATTGGGACTCAAACAAAATGCGTTGGAATTCCCTTCTCAAATATTACCTCAATTCTCTTGCTCTTGCTCTTGCTCTTGTGAGAACCTAATCTCCTTGTCAACGTAATTGTCCTGACATGAATGCTACCCATCTAAAGTGCCTTGAACCTCATAATTGTCATTATAGCCCTATGCTCCTACAAAAATTTTCTTCACTTGATCTCCTCCAAAATCATAATTAATAGCATTAGAAATTTAGAAGACAAAGATAGAAACGTAGAATCAACCATCAACAACCCCCACAAGGTGCTATCATGAAGATCTTCCATTTCATTTAAAGATAGATACAAAAAGATACAATAAAAGAGGTACATCAGGACAACCACCACCCTTCACATGACATCGCATGAGATTTAAGGGTTGCTTTACATATGATAGACTAAGCACTTACATGCATACTAAAGTACTAAGTTGTAATCCGAGCCTCAATAGAGAACTTCTATCATGCTGATGAATAGAGTAAGCACTTACATGCATACTAAAGTACTAAGGTGTAATTCGAGCCTCAATAGAGAACTTGTATCATGCTGATGAGATCTTTAGCTAGGTATTAAGGGTGATGAAGGCACGGAGAGCTCAATACATTGTAGTATGCAATCAAAGCAAGACATTTGGTGGTTAGGAGCATTTTAGGTTGATATATAAGATTTGTTATGTTGCACTAGGTGTTTCAACAAACTTCTATACCTAAGGCAATAAGTCCTCAACAAGTAGGGGAGGAACTAAGTATTGAAGGGTTTGGACAATATAAAGTGGAGTGACATATGGTTGCAGATTTAAAGACATAAAGTGCATGTATACTATATCAAGAGGTGATACTACTAAGAGTCCTTGCATTTAGTACATGGCCATGGCCAAGGAGTTCAATGCTACTGGTTGGAATAAGATACCTGATAGACATAACAAAGATCCAAACTTTTCAAGTCATTTTAGATGTCCCTTTAACAAATGTCCACATGTGTGTATTACATGCCTTGTATAGATTACTTGAGAAAATTGTATATTTTTACCTTGGATGTACATGGAACTTGTAGTTCCAAAGGGCCATGGATGATGCTATCAGGGCTATCGAGAAGCTTCTGTCAGACATTTCTCTCCACATGGGCAATGTTGTGATTGAGGAAAATCCTCAAAGATCTAAAAATTGAAATAGTTTTTCCAAAAACACTCAATAAGTGGGGTTAAGGCCAAAAAATGTATAAGCTAGTACCACTTATACATCTACCAACTTTATAGGATGAGGATGATGAAGATGATGAAATTCTAACAAAGAATATGAAAACATTCCCTTCGACCCCACATAGCCAAGAATATAAGCTTTGATTATTCGCTCTTTGAGCCCCATCTCTACCCTTGTCTCTCCCTAGAGGACAACCATTCAAAAATCTCTCATTTGCATGTAAGTCATATTAGAAGAGTAAAACACACAACAGAATGATAAAAGACACAAGACCAATGAAAGAGACAATGCACCACATGTAACTAAGGAATAGGAATCCACTATAACAAGAGTACAATGGTTGATCATTGGCTCATACACTCCACAAGCTCCCTCTCTCCACACCAAGAATTTGTAAATACATAAATGATGATACTACATAAACACATCATGTTACTCATCCTAGGTGTTAGATACACTAGTCCAAGGTTTGGATCACTAGAAGATGTGAACTTGATGAGACACATTAAATCTAGCAATTAACACATAGCATTAGCATGTTACAATATCAAGTTCTCGTTACTCTTCAGTCAGTCTATCTTTATGTGTGTGATCGACATTAGTTGGATACAACTGTATACGTAATTGACATTCAATAAGTCAGCGAGTCAGTGACTTAACCACAGTTAGTCTTGGTTAGTCATACCTATGTGTGCAAGTCTCTTTCAGTTAGTATGATGGAAGAATAATGAAAGAAGAACAACAATGAGATGAGGCTCATCTTCCGCTCCACTCTGTCTCTCTCCCTCTCTTCCAACATGGTATCAAAGCATGAATACCTGATGCCTGAAGGCTTGGCAATGGCCATTTGACATCAAGACATCATATTTGAAGAAAACGTCATCAAAGGAGGCTGTGCCTGTAGCCCATTTTTTTACAAAAGCTATATCTTGCTACAGAAATGGTTTTGGGAGAAATAGCCCGTTACTCCTAACCGTTTCGACGTGGTCTACAACTTTGTAGAAGAAAGTTTTTCAAATTCCTCACAGATTTTGAGATATTCAGCACAAACCTGTGTAGACTGACTGTTTACTGCAATAAACAGTAGGTGATTCCAGGGCATTGGTAGCTTTCATCCTAGCAATGTATCTGCCCTTATTATCATGCATTTGAGCATGATATTGGAGTGTTAAATGCTGAATTGGTTGCTGTCCTGAATTTGAAAACAATATACCTACAGGGTTGAAGTATCTATGATGCTTATTTGCTACTGATAAATGCTTGGATCATACCACTTGAGTGGTAGATGCTTTTTAGGATATTGTGAGTGTTGAAAGTCCAAAGTTTGGACTGATTTGTTGCTGGTTATACTAAGGTATTGATTAGTCATTGTCTGCACGAAGGGTACCTATCATCTTCACTTAACATACATGCAATATATTCTAACACCGGTTGGACATGTATCAACTCTTCCATAGAGTGGCAACTGAATGAGATATTTTGGGGCTATTTTGAGGTTTGAACAGAGAAAATACTGATGGTTATAGCAGTGGGCTGGCTGTATTTGGTACTACTACTTGCATACAGTACAAACATTGATACTTGTATGGACATACTTTGTTGCTGGGATGTTTTGCCACTACCATAGAATGTTTTGAGCTGATTTGAGCTTGGTTTATGGTCAGTTGATTGTGTTTTTTCATTATTGCAATACAGTTTACAGCAAAAAAGTTGTCAGGAAAACTATCCTAAATTGCAGGAAACTGTCATGAATAGTAGGAAACTGGTCCTGAACTGTAGAAAAAGGAGTCAAATACTTACAGGTTGTATACATCACTAAATACCTAAGCTGCAACTATGGCAAATGCTCAAGGCATTGATAATATCACTCAAATTGTGGGAGAAAAGCTAGACAACAAAAATTTTGCTTTATGGAAGTTGCGTATGAAGAATTTTTTGGTTGGCAGAGGTTATTGGAACTTATGTACAAGTGATGAGGCTGAATTTGAAATACATGAAAGGAATCCAAAAAATTATCAGAAAAGGACTCATAAGCTATGGACTGAGAGAGCGTGCAAGGTGTTACATTGGTTTTCCTTATGTATATAAGATGCTATGGTTATACAGATTACTGGATGCAGTTCTCCAAAGGATGCATGGGACATACTCATGAAGAATTATGGAAATGTCTAAGAATGGCAATAGCATTTAGACCTACACTACAAAGATCAAGAACTTAGCGAATTAGCTTGCCACCATTGGGTCTTCAGTATATCTGAGGATGATATGATTGTAGTGACATTGAATGGACTTAGCAAAGAGTATAAAGCATTTGATATGTCTATTTCTGTGAGAGTTGAATCCCCTGATTGGGACGAGCTGATTGCTTTGCTGCTGCATGAGGATGTTAAGCTTGGGCTGAATACAAGTTCTAGTACGTCTCAAAGTAGAGACACTGTTCTTTACTCTAGCCAGCATGGTAGAGGCGGCAGAGGCCCTGGCTCTTTTCAAGGTCGAGGAGACATTCGAAATGCTTATGGATATCATCAATAGAATGCCTGGGATGGCACAAATACAGAAGGCCCTGGCAGCTTTAGAGGCAGGGGAGATCACCCCATGGTAGAGGTGATGGATTTGGTTTGTCAAACAGAGATAAGGACTATCATTATTGCGACAGATATGGACACATTGCAAAGGATTGTTACAAGAAGCAGGGAGATATGAAGGAAAAGGGCAAAGAACATGGGCACTATGAATCTTCTAGCGGTGCTCATGATGAGCAGGTTGACAGATTGTTTGCCATGTAACATTTGTCTAAGAATGCATCTAGGCAGAATAGAGATGAGAGATGGTACATTGATTCAGGGGCTCCAAATCATATGACACCCCATGGAGAATGGTTTGATGAGATGGTTGTAGGTTCACATGGTTATGTGTATACTATGAATGACACCCAACATGACATTCAACACACAAGAATTGTTCCGTTGTTGATGCTTGATGGCAAGAAAAGGAGCCTGCATGATGTACTATATGTACCTACAATAACCAAGAATCTTTTGTCAGTTGGACAGATGGCAGAACAGAATCTGCAGGTGAGATTCAATAGAGATGGATGCTTTGTTGAAGAATATGGTAATGGCTACAAATTGATTGTTGCTAGAGGCCGAAGAGATGGCAGAATGTTTACTCTTGATGCGTCAATTCCAGAATTGAAAGCAACCATGTTTGCACATGATGATGGTGCTATACAGGATGTTGAGATATGGCATAAGCGGATTGGCCATGTGAATGTACAAAAGATGAAATCTATGTAGCAGAAGGAGATTGTGCTTGGACTGCCTAAGTTCAAGAATCATGACTTTGGACATGTATGTGATGCATGTCAATTTGGAAAGAAATCACGATTTCCATTTATGAGACATGTATGGAATAGCTCACGACCCCTGCAGTTGGTACATTCAGATGTATGGGGTCCGTCTCATAATGCTTTGTTTGGTGGTGCTCGTTACTATGTATCCTTCATTGATGATTGCAGGTACACTTGGCTTTACATACTGAAACATAAGGATGATGTGTTTGATGCATTCAAGGACTTCAAGAAGCATGCCGAAAATGAGTTGAGTTGTAAAATTTAATGTCTTAGATCAGATGGAGGTGGAGAATATGTCTCTAATTACCTTGACAGGCACCTTGCTAAACATGGGATTAGAAGAAAGTTAACTTGCAGGTATACACATCAGCAAAATGGTGTAGCAGAAATAAAAATTAGGGTATTGATGGAATTGGCAAGAGCTATGTTGAATGAGAAGAGTTTGCCAAATGGTTATTGGGTTGAAGCAGTAGTGACTGCTGTCTATGTGCTGAATAGAACCCCTACAATAGGGATTCATGATGTAACTTGATATGAGAGGTTGTATGGTCATAAGCCTGACATTTCACACTTAAAGTTATTTGGGAGCATTGTATATGTGCATGTTCCTGATGAAAAGAGGAAGAAATTGGATCCTAAAGCTGTCAAGAGTGTGTTCCTTGGTTATGCACAAGATCGGAAAGCTTACAAGTGTTATGTACCGTCTACACATGAGACATTGATTAGCAAAGATGTTGTTTTTGATGAGCTAGCATTGTGGTATGGTAATCCTATTGCAGTGGCTAATGATGGATCAGCTAGCACTAATAATGCTGAAAATACACCTATAGTGAGTACATCTATGAGTGGTCCTATAGGTGATGGGTCACATACAGTAAGTCCTTGGTCAGGATTCTTGTGGAGTCGTACTCCTACATCCACTGACATGGATATGTCAGTGAGGGGGAGATTGGATAAGGGAAAAGAAAATATGCTTGAGGATGTGACAGGTCCACTTACAGTAGGTTATGAGTTATCTAATAGCGACAATTTGGATAGTGAGTTGGGCATTCTGTCTGTTAAGATGCCTGGAGCAAGGTAGAGTCATTATGTACCGCCTCATGAGAGGCAAGCTTAGAGTGAGACACAGTTACGGAGATCTGAGAGAGTTAGAAACCAATTGACAGGTTTACATACACTGGTTATTCAACCTGCCATTATGCATATATGGCTAGTGTGACAGGCTACAAAGAGCCTACAAAGTTTGATGGTGCAGTTTACAGATGATAACTGGTGTGCTTCCATGGATGAAAAGTATGAAGCCCTGGCTGAAAATGAGACATGGGAATTGGTTGAGTTGCCTAAAGGAAAAGTTCCCATTGGCTGCAAATGGGTGTACAAGGTTAAGTGCAAGTTAGATGGTTCATCAGAATGCTATAAGGCTAGGCTGGTTGCAAAAGGGTATGCACAGCAATATGGCCTTGACTATGAGGAGACTTTTAGTCCAATGGATAAAATGGCAACAGTCAGAACTGTCATTTCTTTGGCAGCATGCAAAGGCTGGAAATTATGGCAATGGACATCAAGAATGCTTTCTTGAATGGTGATTTGGTTGAGAAAGTATATATGGAGCAGCCTAAAGGCTATGTTCACCCGAACTTTCCTACACATGTATGTAAGCTGAAAAAGGCTTTATATGGACTGAAACAAGCACCTAGAGCATGGAATGCTCGGATCAACAGTTATTTACAACAACATGGATTTAGATTGGGTGATGCAGATCACAGTCTGTTCACGAAGAAGACAGATCATGGATATGTGTTTCTAGTGGTTTATGTAGATGATCTTATCATCACTGGAGATGATGAAGAGAGCATTACTGAAATTAAATCATGTTTATAGGCTAAATTCAGAGTCAAAGACCTTGGTGAACTAAAGTATTTTCTTGGGATTGAGGTAGTCTCTACGCCTCAAGGTATATGGCTGCTACAGAAGCAGTATCATGACATGTTACAGAAGTATGGTATGGCTAAATGCAAGCCTATGGAGACACCTCTTGATCATAATGTCAAGCTACAGACTTATGTTTGGAATGACATAGAGAATGTGACGATGTATCGATAGATGGTGGGCAGCTTGATATACTTGACTATTACCCGTCCTGACTTATGTTATGCAATAGGGTTGATTAGTCAATTCATGAAGAAGCCTCGCAAACCATATTTAGATGCAGTCAGGAGATATGTAAAGGGTACCACTGATTATGGGATGTTTTATGCATATGGAAAATCTCTTGACTTGACAGGGTTTACTGATGCTAATTGGGTTGGTTGTGCCTATGACAGGAGGTCAACCAGTGGTTATGCATTTGGATTGGGCCATAGTATGATTAGTTGGCAGAGTAAAAAAAAGCCTATTGTTGCATTGTCTAGTACAGAAGCTGAGTATAGAGGAGCTGCCTTAGTGACTTGTGAAGCGGTTTGGTTGATGAAACTACTGAAAGACTTGGGAATACAGTTGGAAAGCAGAATGGGATTGAATTGTGATAACCTCAGTAGTGTTATGTTGGCTGGCAATCCTGTCTACCATGCTAGCTCCAAACATACTGAGGTTCACTACCATTTCATCAAAGAAATGGTTCTTATAGGAGGGCCAATTGACTTGATTCATGTGAAGATTGAAGACCAGGTAGTAGACATATTTACCAAGTCCCTTGGTAAAGAAAAATTTATATATTTCAGATAGCTACTTGGATTTTATCAAATGGTTTGAGCTTGAGGGGGAGTGTTAGAATATCAAGCTCCCGTTACTCTTCAGTCAGTCTATCTTTATGTGTGTGGCCAGCATTCAATAAGTCGGTGTAGTCAGTGACTTAACCACAGTTAGTCTTGGTTAGTCATACCTATGTGTGTAAGTCTCTTTCAGTTAGTATGATGGAAGAATAATGAAAGAAGAACAACAATGAGCTAAGGCTCATCTTCCTCTCCACTCTATCTCTCTCCCTCTCTTCCAACATAGCATGCCCTCTCTCTTGAAATGAAATTAGTCTACATTGAATTAAAATTATAAGAAAAATATAACAATTAAAAAATTTAGCCATAGCCATGCCATAGCTAAATATGAATTAATACTCCATCATAATGAAGCCATAGCTAGGTTAAATCAAAGGTACAATGAGAATCATAGATGAGAGGCTACTGCAAGAAATCCACCTATTGCTATAGTAAGCATTGAGTATTCACCCTTGATGTTGGTGTGGAAGGCAAGAAACCCTCAAGCTCTAAGAAAATGGAGAAATTTTACAAATGCGCTAAAAAAGATTCTTACAATGGCACACTCTTGCCTTTTATACTCCAACCCCAATTAATCTAATTCCCCTAAACTAAAGGGTACCAATTTATTTTATTACAATCCATCCCTACCCAGAACTTTTGTCCTCAAAACTTGAAGATGGAAAGGGTAAATGAATGGTAGAAATGAATAGGAAAAGATCCAATGTTGAAGTAGCCTTGTAGAAGCATCATCAAAATGTCAAACAAATAATTTTTGATATTTTATCCTGAACATGGTAGCTATAGAAATGGCCCATAAATTTGGATAGACTTGTCAAATTGGCATGTATGAGGTATAAACATAAAGTATGTTTCAGTAGGTAACCATCCATGTGTTCAAAATGCAAACTTAACATCAATAGGCCAATTATTTTGAATGTAAAAATTTTATATAGCAAGCTATCCATTGTTCAATGGAGCTAGTATCCTTTTGGAGAAGCCAATGAAATTGTTCCAAATATAAAGCATGCTACCAAGAAGATATTCCACAATAATATAGTTTCTCAAAACCTTATTCCGCTTCCCAACAATTCTCTCAGGTTCATAGATGATTACCGTCCTCATCAAGGGAAGGTAGTTCTTCGAGAACTTGAATATCAAGACCAATATACTTTTTGAGTTGAGAGACATGAAAACCATTGTGAATATGTGTGGTTGAAGGCAAATCAAGTTATGGGCAAGATCTTCAACTTTTCTTGAGATTTGATATGGACCATAACAACGATAAGCTTATTATGTCCACCTTTAAGAGAAGCATAATGGGACTTAGATACCTTTAAGAAAACCCATTCTCCCTCTTTAAAATACACAAGCCTTCATTTGTCACCAGCATAAGATTTCATAGTCTCTTATGCCTTTCTAATATTTTCCTTGCATTGTTTCATTAAGGCCTCCATCTTTTCTAGTTCTTCCTTAGCAAGAGGATCTACTTCATTATGAAATAATGTTGAAGGTACTTGGACCTTGTAGCCATATAAAGCCTCAAATGATGACATGCCTACTTCATTATGAAATAATGCTGAAGGTACTTGGACCTTGTAGCCATATAAAGCCTCAAATGATGACATGCCTATATTCATGTGGCATGTGTTATTGTAATAAACTTCCACAAGATGAATCCAATGATTCTGTGCATTTTGCATGTCATGGTAAAAGTGTCTCATATAGACTTCTAACTATTTGTTGACTCTTTCAGTTTGACCATTTGTTTATGGGTGATAGGCAATACTTAAAGTTAATTTTGTTCCCATGGAAGTGAAAAGGATTTTTCAAAAATTCCCCATAAATTTGGTATCTCTATCTTAAACAATCTTCATAAGTAAACCGTGATGTTTGAAAATTCCTTCCATGAATTGATTTGCCACTTGTTTGGCTGAAATATTGGACTTTGGTGGGCATACAATGGATAGATTTGGTAAGATGATCAACCACAATAAAAATACTATTCCAAACCTGCTTATTAGTGGTAGGTAATCCTATAATAAAATCCATGTTGATATCAATCCATTTACCATGTGGAATGGGTAATGGCTAAACTAGACCACTAGGCAACAAACTGGAAACTTTATTCTGTTGGTATGATAAACACTGCATTGTAAATTCTTTGACGTCTTTTCAAAGTCATTTCCAATAAAAGCATTTATGGATCTTATCAAAGATTTTAAACAAACTAGTATGCCTTGCCAAAGGAGAAGAATGCAGCTCCAGTAAGATCATTTGCTTAAAATATGTGTGAGGAGTCAAATATACTCTACCTTTGAACCAAAGAAGTCCATTCTACTGTAAATTCTTCATTATATTGCAATGTGCTTATCTAACAAGTATTCTTCATGCATGTCTTGGATCCAATCTTTGTAAAGAGTATAAATAGTAGAAAAAGATCATTCCCACATCCTAGATAAGGCATCTGCCACTAAATTATCATTGCTTTCTATATAAGAGATCTTAAATCATAGCCTTGTAATGTAGCTCACCACCTTCTTTGCTTAGGACATAGATTAAGCTATGAAAGAAAATACTTCAACACTTGATGATCGCTCTTGACTTTGAAATGACTGCCATAAATATAGTGATGCCACTTCTTAATGGCATAAAGTATGGTTAACATTTCTTCATCATAGACATGGAGTTTCCTTTCTTTGTCATGCAACTTTCTACTTTCATAGGCAATAACACCATGTTCTTGGCATAGAACAATCCTAATACCACGACCACTAGCATCAACATAGATGGTGAATTCTTTAGAAAAGTCTAGGTACACTAGAATATGTGCTGAAATAAGAAGACTTTTTAGCTCATTGATGCTCTTCGTGGCTGTAGTATCCCAAAAGAAAGCTTCTTTATTTAATCTATTAGTAAGAGGAGTTGCTACATGGGCATTATCCTTGATGAATCTCCAATAGAAAGAGAATAGTCCTAGAAATCCTCTCAATGAAATAGAGTTTTGTAGTATGGGCTATCCATGGTTATTGTTAAAGGAATATTTTTCATTTTTCTTGTTGCCAAAAGAGTAATGACCAAGTGACTTAGTTCCACACGACATATGATTATGATTGGGTTGAATATGTGGCATCATATCCTCAAGATCTTCATTCATGCTAAACTCTATCCATTCTTCTTGAGTCTTCATGATGGTGTTGATATTTTCCATTCCTTGCATTAGGCATTTGAAAGTTTTTTGGATATGTAGAAAGAGTCACACCCATGAATGTCTTCTTCTTTATCAGCATGCTGAATTTTCTTTGGTTGTCCATGATCCTTTGAAGAGTTAAAATTTTGGTCTTTCTCTATTCCATGAGTTGGAAAAAGGCTCAACTACTTCCTTAACTCTTGAATGACCACCATGTTCATAGGTTGAGTGTATAAACTGATTGGCTGCCTTTGACTTCTATTATCATTTGGAAGTGATACCTGTAGTGGCGAGCACAAGCTCTACCACTAAGACCCATGGATCGCTTATCATTCAAGTGTTTCAAGCGAGCACCAATGGCTACCTCTCACATAGCCAAAGCGCCTTACCTCTCTACGGGTGTAGCGAGCTTACCTTGATGCTCGATCGAGTTGCCTCCTCTCTCAAGCACCCCAGTAGCTCCACAACTCTTGATGCCAGCTCAAGCATCCTCAAGCCTCTTCCTCCAAGCTCCATCCTCCATAGCTACGCGCGAGACCAAAGAAGAGTAGAGAAGAGAAGAAGAAGAGAGAAGATGATGGAGAGCTTCACCTCCAAGATCCGTCACTCTCACAAGCTCATTCCCTCACACTCCCTCCCTCAAGAACTCACAAGCAAGCAAGCAAGAGAAGAGAAGGAGAGAAGAAGAAGAGTCCACTTTTCTGTACACCAAAGAATGAGCTCTCATTCACTTTTTGAACTTTATATACAAAGCCCTAAATTGCATGTGGGTGGTCATCCCCTTTTTACATGGCCTAGGCCCTTTTTCCATTGTCCTCCTATCTTCCTAGTTTCCCTCCTACTGCCCATCTACATTTACAATTTTCACGGGGCACTTTTTTAAAATAAATCACAATGAGTCTTGTGCTCTTTTACAGAAGTATTGACTTGTGCTTTTTCTTGAGCACCTCTCCCTCATTTAGGACTTTTTCACACTTCTTGTGTTTCCCGATTTTTCTTGGTGTGCCTTCATTCTCCATTTCACTTTTACCTTGGCTTTGTCTTCTGCTTTAGATTTTCTAGGTTTTCTTCCTTGTTCGTTTGAGGGTTAACAATACCTCGTTATCATTGAAAGGTTGAGTACTTTTCCACTTGTTAGGAGATAGGCATAGGAACCCATCGTAAGCAAGGGTGTATGAGGGAAGATGGGTGTGAATAACCTGAAGGACAGGGGAAACCCTAACCCTAGCCAGGAAAAGGCTATATAAACAGCCTATGGATCACTATCAATCAGTGAGAGAGTGTACCCAAGTTGTACTTATAAGCAACTTAGTAAACAAGATTTTGTTCTTGTACTTTGAGCTCTCTTCTCCCTCTTGTGCACACATTCCAATGCTTTCCTCTCTGATATTTTCACATGGTATTAGAGCCATCTATGATCTACTCATCTTTCCATAGCTCTATCTCTGTTAAGTGCACAAGAAGAACTCCATTTTTCATCCATCTTCTTCACCTCCATAGCTTGTTTTGGACCCCCCGACCTTGGTGGACTTGCAACATGCATAGGAGGGCATTTCAGCTCCTGCTATCTTTTGGAAACCTTCTCTTCACCTCAAGGTGTAGCTACATGGCATGTCGGAGCTCGACATTGGGCAACCAAGAGCATGGCATTGCGGGTTTCCTCAAAATGGCGCAATTCAAAATAGTCAGGTAGTTCGTACAGCGGCACGGCCTGTAGCAAGCGCAATAATGGAGGTGACCATGGGGCTTCAATAGTTCTCCCAAGTCTGCTATCTCCACCCAAGAGGGTTTCCTGAAATTCTTCTTCTGTTGCTCCCACAAAGTCGAACCCTAACCGTGGGTTTCATGGCAGCCATGACCACAAGCTTGAAAGTTTGACCTTCTTGTTTTCGAAAGTTTGATGCATAAGTTAAAGATGAAATTGTGCGAAGGCATCCTTGTTGCTTCATGCAAAGGACAGGGCATATAACACATAATGCACTTATGTAATAATTTCCTGGTTGTAAGATAATCGTAGACGGATATTAAATGACGTCTGAATAGTTGCAATGTATGGAAAAGATTTATGAACTTTGCAAATCGCATGCGATGATAGTTACATTCTAGGATGGGTTAAGCGATAAAGGAAGGATTAAATCAATGATGGGTTCATGGCATCTGGTCATGAAAGAATGATACACCCATGCTTGGAGTTCTTTTATCAAAGTTTGAATTTGGGAAAGGATGCATCTTCATTAAAATACTAAAGCTTGAATTTGATGCATAAAACGTAGGGTTTATAAGAATAATTCTGAATGTCAAACAATATCGCATAGGGCAAGGAAAAGAAAGATCACTATAGATCCTATAGATGCATAAAGGAAAAAGGTCTATGGTCTTGAAATTGCATATTCGCATGGAATGATACATCTCATACATCTTGCAGTTATTTACATCTTTTAGGGAAAGTATTTGCATCTCTAAGGGAAAGATCACCTCTAATCGTAAGACAATTAGATCAATTAGGTGAATCGCATGTAATTGTGTATCTCACATGAGATTCATAAAGGTGTGAATAGTTGGCATACGAGGAACACCTCAATGTGCTGGGTTAGGTTAAGTTATGTTAAAATTCTGCCTAGTATCGCACTTGGGATGCCAATTTAATATTTCCAATCTCAAAGGTCCTACCCACATTCTCGAAATGTTAGGATTATCTAATCACCCATGCAAGAATGATCTAGGGTTCTCACCCTAAGGATCAAATGACCAAATGCTAGACCTGCGCAAGGAATCTAGGAACCCTAGGGCCAAAACGTTTATCAGTCTAGTAGGGTTAGGGTTTGGATTGGGTCAAGAGGATTCCCAAACCCTATATCTTGATCAAAGGTATTCTTGACCAAGAAATATTGTATGATGGGAGATATAATCCCACAAGTTGGTATTGACACCTATCTCATGCAAAAAGCTGCAACATCCTATGCTCATGCGACAAATTCACAAGTCAGTACCACTACACCTTAGGCCAAGGTTGGTGAGGTCTAATTACAAACTAGTTTCTCTGAGAATTGACTAGTTGCCCTACTACAACACTTCTTCCCCTTAGGAACTGTCTTGTCAAGTTTAGGGCAGTGGTGAGTTGCCAAGAAGCAATTTGACCAACCAAGTTAGAACAACGGGGTTGTCCACGATTTATTGACCATAATATAAGGAAACCTAAGGTAGTGGCAATTTGGGTCAATAGGGTATAAACCCTATGTTGAGATATCGAGCTCCACTCGTGATACGCCAGGGTGACCGTTGTATATTTATGTCACCGACTTGTCAGTTGCAGACGCGGTTGGTACACCGCCCATGAATAATAGCTACATGATAGCTATCCTTATCTACTCTAGTTCGTGGCTCAGTTAGTATGCCACCTTAGTTAGTTGAGTTTGGTTTGAGACCCATATATAGGGTTCTTCTATTTCTTTGTACTAGAGTTCTTTTTGGCTTACACAACTAAGAAGAGGAAAACTGTTTTCAGCCTCCACCCTTGTGTGTCTTCCCCCATTGTGCAAGCAAGAAAGCTTCAAGCGAGACTCCTTCCTTCTCTCCCACAATCTTGACATGGTATCAGAGCCTTGTTCGTGGTAAGGAGCTCAAGAAAGCAAGCCAAGCTCGCGGTGGTCTGGTAAGAGGAGCAGTGTTGCTTTCATTTCCTGTTTTGGGAGCAGATCTCTGCAGGTAGCACAGCCGGAAATTGCAGGAGTGCATTGTCTCAGGTTGAGACGCCCTTCGCGGTGAAGCAAGAGGGCAATATATGCTGCGGGAAAGGGCTTTAGCCCCTGGCGACCTTGTTTTTTTGATTTGAGGCCATTTCGGGGCCTGTTTTGCAGACGGAAGTTTTCTGCACGCACTCAAGAAAAGGCTCAGTTTTATGCTGTGCGACCACTGTTCTACAGGTCGGTGAAAAGTTACTGTAGAAATTGCATCATATGCTTGTGCGCAGAGACATTGGGAGTTTCAGAATCATCCTTGGTTCCTGTTTATGCAAAATCGTCACTAGGAAGTGACTGTGTGGTCAAATACCACTTTCGCCAGTTTTGCAGATTTGCCCTTGTGAGGGTGAAGCTGTGTTTTTTGCAGTGACAGAATTTCTTGCAGTATTCTGTAATGGCGTCTGATTCTCTTTCACAGATTGTCACTGAAAAGCTTGACAAGAACAACTTCCAGGCATGGAAGTTTAGAATGACGAATTTCCTTATGGGAAAAGGATATTGGGAATTTGTTGCAGGAAATGAAGAAGAACCAGTTCTTCCTGATGTTCCCAATCAACAACAAATGCAGGCATTTAAAACATGGCATGAGAGAGCCAGGAAAGTTATGTATTGGCTGTCTATCAGTATTTCAGACTCTATGATTGTGCATATTCAGGATGCAAGTACGCCAAAGGAGGCATGGGATACTTTGTCAAAAATGTATAGCACAAATACGCAAGCCAGGAAAATGCAGCTCAAGCAAGAGTTGCATAATGTGCAAAGAGAAAGTATGAGCATCAACGACTACCACATGAAGGTGAAGAAGATTGCAGATGCACTTGCTTCCATTGGGTCGCCAGTGGAAGATGATGATTTAGTTTCCGTGACCTTGAATGGTCTAGGAAAGGATTATGCACAGTTTCGGACATCCATTTCAGTTCGTGAAAGATTTCCTGATTTTGAGGAGTTGATTGCTCTTCTAATTTCTGAGGAACAGAGAAATGGTGGTGCATCTTCTTCAGGAGGAACTTCAAAAGAAGCTGTCTTCTACTCAAATGCTGGAAGAGGTAGAGGCAGAGGTAGAGGAGGCCGTGGCAGAAATCAGAGTATGCAGCAAACTCAAGAAAACCAGTCCTATGGAGGAGGACGTGGTAACTCTAGAGGCAGGGGGAGCCAAAGAGGTCGTGGTGGATGGCAAAGAGGCCAAAATGCAAACAGTAATGTTGAATGCTACTACTGTGGTAAAATGGGTCATATGGCTAAAGACTGCTATAAAAAGCAGAATGACATCATGAATGGAAAACTGCAACAAGGGAATTATGCATCTTCTAGTAGACAGGGTGATGACAGAAATGAGCATTTGTTCATGGTGCAGCACATGAACAATTCTATGACAAGTGCAGAAGAAAGCAATGATGTATGGTATGTTGACTCAGGTGCATCAAACCACATGACAGGTCATGCAGAATGGATGGAGGATGCAAGGAAAATGGAAAAACCAGGATTTGTGGAGACTGGTGATGATACTGCACATCCTATTGTGCAGATTGGAAAAATTCCCTTGTCTATGCAGGGTGGGAAAAAGAAATACCTGTCCGATGTATTTCATGTCCCGAATATCACCAAGAATCTGGTTTCAGTTGGTCAAATGGTTGAACAGGGCTTGCAGGTCAGATTTAATCCTCATGGATGCTTTGTTGAGGATATGAAAAATAAAGGTCGCTTGATAGCAAAAGGAAAGAAGAAGGGCAGAATGTTTACATTGGATGCAGACATGTCTGAATTGAGTGCAGCAATGTTTGCACATGGGACCGGTGTAGTTGCAGATATTGATATCTGGCATAAACGCATTGGTCATGTTAATGTACAGCGACTTAAATCAATGCAGGCCCAAAATATTGTTGCAGGATTGCCCAAATTCAAGGTTGCAGAAATGCATAAGGTATGTGAAGCCTGTCAGTTTGGAAAACAGGCAAGGAAACCATTTCCTAGACATGTTCAAGAGAGTGAGAAGCCATTGGAATTAATTCACTCTGATGTGTGGACAACTAAAGCTGCATCTCTTGGAGGCTGTCATTATTTTGTCAGTTTTATTGATGACTATAGCAGAAAAGTTTGGGTGTATTTTATGAAAAAGAAAAGTGAAGTTTTTGGGCATTTCAAAACTCTTAAAGCTATGGTTGAAAAAGAAACAGGCTTGCAGATAAAATGCCTAAGGTCAGATGGAGGGGGAGAGTACCTCTCAAATGAGTTTGCAAAGTTCTTGCAGGAGCATGGCATAAAGCAGCAATATTCATGCAGTTATACCCCACAACAAAATGGAATTGCAGAAAGGAAAAACAGGCATATTGGAGAGGTATCTCATGCCATGCTCAATGAAAAAGACTTGCCAGATTTTTATTGGGCTGAAGCAGTTGCTACAGCAGTCTACATAATGAACAGGACTCCCACTGCAGCAATACATGGAATGACTCCAGAGGAGAGGTATACTGGTAGGAAACCAGATATTTCTCATTTGAAAATTTTTGGTTGCATTGCCTATGTACATGTGCCAGATGAGCTGAGATCCAAGTTGGATCCAAAAGCTGAGAAGTGCATCTTTATTGGTTACTCTCTGCAGCAAAAAGGGTATAGATGCTATAACCCTTCTACTCGTAAGTTTACAGTGAGCAGAGATGTTGTTTTTGATGAGATGAGTAGCTGGTATAAACCAGTAAATGTGATTGATGATGAAGATGCACAAAATGGTAATGCTACACAGAATTCACAGCAGCAGTCACAAAATATTAGTGGACCTGGAGCGTCCTCTAGCAGTGGTTCACATTCTTCGCCATGGACAGGCAGATTGAGATCAGGAGAATCTTCTCAAAGCAATGCAGATAGTGGTATGCAGGTATCACGAAAAGGAAAAGAGAAGGTTGATCAGCCCATGTTTGATGTGAATGCAGGTCACTCTTATGTGGATGGTGAATCCAGTGGCTCAGAACAGAGCATTGATGATGAGTTGGGTATTCCTTCTATTGTTACACCTGGAGTAAGGAAGACCAGGGATGTTTTGAGAGCACCTGGGAGTGAACCTACTTTGCGCAGGTCTACAAGAGCTAGGTATCCTGTGGATAGGCTGAAATATGATGGATTTACAGCCATTCACTATGCATATATGGTCAAAGTGATACAGGAACCAGAACCCACATCTTTTGAGCAAGCCATGGGAAAAGAAAAATGGGAGAAAGCCATGGATGAAGAAATGGATGCCTTGGAAGCAAATGCTACATGGGAGTTAGTACCTTTGCCTAAAGGTAAGAATGCAATTGGCTGTAAGTGGGTTTATAAGGTGAAGCACAATGCTGATGGTTCTGTGATTAGATACAAGGCAAGATTAGTAGTCAAGGGGTATGCACAAACATATGGCATTGACTATGAAGAAACATTTAGTCCGGTTGCAAGGATGGCAACCGTAAGAGCAGTCATTGCTATGGCTGCATCAAAGGGATGGTCTTTACATCAGATGGATGTAAAGAATGCCTTCTTGCATGGTGATTTGCAAGAAGAGGTCTATATGGAGCAGCCACCAGGTTATGTGCATGCTGTTCATCCTGAGTTTGTTTGCAGGTTGAAGAAAGCCTTGTATGGCTTGAAGCAAGCACCTAGAGCATGGTCTGACAAGATAGGACAGTATCTTGTCACTATTGGCTTTCAGATTTCCAAGGCAGATTTCTCACTTTATGTGAGAAAAACAGAGAAAGGTATTATGCTGCTTGTCATTTATGTTGATGATTTGATTATGACAGGTGACAGTGATGAAGATATCCTTCATGTGAAAATGCTATTGAAGCAGAAGTTTGAGATGAAGGATTTGGGAGAGCTGCGTTATTTCTTGGGCATTGAGGTGATTAGATCACCAAGTGGGATACAGCTCTTGCAGAGGCAGTATGGATTGGACATGCTGTCCAAATATGGGATGACAGGCTGTAAGCCTATTTCAGTTCCTTTGGAGCAAAATGTGAAGCTGAGCACAGATGCAGGTGAGCTTCTAGAAGACCCTACTATGTACAGACGCATAGTAGGAAGTTTGATTTATATGACTATTACCAGGCCAGATTTGAGCTATGCTGTTGGATTGGTAAGTCAATTTATGCAGGCTCCAAGGAAACCACATTTGGATGCGGCTAGACGCATACTTAGGTATGTGAAGTCCACATTGCAGTATGGACTATTTTATGAGACTGGGGTTCAGATACAGTTGCATGGATACACTGATGCTGATTGGGCTGGTAGTATTTCTGATAGACGATCTACCAGTGGATATGTATTCTCTTTTGGGAGTGCTGCAGTCACTTGGAGCAGCAAGAAACAGCCTATAGTTGCCTTGTCGAGCACAGAGGCTGAGTACAGGGGTGCAGCAATGGCTGCATGTGAGGTAGCTTGGTTGCATAAGCTACTTTATGATATGCATCAGTCTACAGATGGGCCAGTTGTCATTTATTGTGACAACATGAGTAGTATACACTTGGCAAATAACCCAGTCTATCATGCTAGAACAAAGCACATTGAGGTGCATTATCACTATGTGCGAGAGAGGGTTTTACTAGGTCTTATTGATCTAGTTTATGTCAGCACAGAGGATCAGGTAGCTGACATATTCACGAAGGCATTGGACGCAGAGAAGCTGCGCAAGTTCAGAGACCTGCTTGGTGTGCAGGAATTGGGATTGAGCTCGAGGGGGAGTGTTGAGATATCGAGCTCCACTCGTGATACGCCAGGGTGACCGTTGTATATTTATGTCACCGACTTGTCAGTTGCAGACGCGGTTGGTACACCGCCCATGAATAATAGCTACATGATAGCTATCCTTATCTACTCTAGTTCGTGGCTCAGTTAGTATGCCACCTTAGTTAGTTGAGTTTGGTTTGAGACCCATATATAGGGTTCTTCTATTTCTTTGTACTAGAGTTCTTTTTGGCTTACACAACTAAGAAGAGGAAAACTGTTTTCAGCCTCCACCCTTGTGTGTCTTCCCCCATTGTGCAAGCAAGAAAGCTTCAAGCGAGACTCCTTCCTTCTCTCCCACAATCTTGACACCCTAACCCAAGGAAAAAGGGTAAACAAGCAACTCAGCTTAGAAACCCTTGGGATCTTGCCAATCCAGGATCGCATGCCGGAAGTATTTGAGGAGAAGGAATCACACCTTAGCAGTTGGCCATACAAACGACCACTGGAATGCTCGTGATTGTACACTTAGGAGCACTGTTTATACTTCTTTGCTCAAGGAACTAATGCCAAAAAAATAACTAATGCTTCAGGTTAAAAGCCTAGAGGGAGAGACAGTATCAGTTACCTCCGACCCTATCTAAGGGGGTTATTAGCTGCGTTGGGTACGTGGACCGAACCCAACGCGAGAGGTCTCTCCGTGGGTGCTACTTAGAGTAGGAGGACGCTTGGGTGCCAGGGGAGGCTCTGGCCGTAAATTCCTTGCCTCCGGATCCTGCCCAAGAGGCTGACGTGACTCAAGATGGGATCTCGAGGCCCGTATACTAGTCAACGGGCGGAACTTGGAATAGCGATCCCTGAGGATTGCTGGAATAGCCTTCGGGCAGGTTATTTGATGTATTCCAAAGACTAATAAATAAAGATCAAATGTTGAAAAAGGAACTTGCTTGACATTGTTTTTCTATGTTAGTGCCTAAGTTACGTGAAGGAACCAATGATTAATTGGCTAATTAAGAAAGTTATTTTTGCTTGTCAAACTAAATGTGGTAGGTAATTAGATAACTAAGCAACCCAAGGAAAGTGCGGTGGGCGTGACTCTGAGTCCATCCTACGGAAGGGTGGTCCCGGTTGACCAGGAAATTTTCTCAAAGGAATTGATAGCGAGGTAATAATGACCTAGAATCTATAGAGCTAGAGTCCCGATTTATGTTGTTTTAGGGGAACGGAATGGGACTATGCCTTACGGGCAGAGAGGTCGAGCTTCACATCCCTCTCGTTTCCCATTCTCCTTGAACCAAGTGCAGTATAAATCCGCTTCGACCCCTGATATTTCTACGCAAAGTGGTTCACGTCTGGGGCCCGACGCTAGCTACTTCTAGGAACTTGACTATTAGGAAAACTCTGATACAGGTCGATCCTAAGTGGGAATGGCCAGTTGCTTTCGCTTCATGGTAGACTCTCGGGAAGACCTTGATCGCAAACTCCGTGACATTCCTTGGGAGTGTCGGGCGGTGCTTTCTAGACTCTCTTCCTGATGGGCTGCTAAGACGTGTCCCACAAGTGGACAAGAGGGACACGTTACAGTTGGTATTAGAGCAAACCAACAGGATCTAATATTTACAAGGAAACTTAACGAGGGGAAGTAGAGCAATGTTGCCACTAAGAACATTTCCTTACTTACCTATGGATGTTGGGCTGCTGCAGAGTCGTGAAGCATGGAACAAATTCTTGGTATTTTAGGTTTTGTTTATGACTGCAATGCGTGCTTCAGATTATCAACGGAGGCTAGGCATGATGAATATTCTACACCACATCTACAATCCTTCACCCCTGTATGTGGAACGGAGATGGACGGGTGAATCAAGAATATATTACATAGCGGCCCACCGACTTGCGTACCTTCAGACCAACTTGAAGAGAATCAAGTGGATGGAGGATTTAAAGATCGTGAAGCTATTCATCTTTGTCGAGGCCCATGCAAACGCAACCCTACATGTTGGTGGTTGGAAGGTCAAGCAGAACAAGTATGTGTATGAGGAAGTGACTCGAATAATCCCTGCCGCGATAGAATCAAGGTACTGGGACGTTATGAGAAGAACAGGTATCAAAGGAAGGGATACCCCAAGCTTCCTATGACCTATCGATTCTTGAAAATCCATGACCCCTCTCCATATTATTACTCAGTTCTCATAGCCGAATGTTGAAAGTACATAATATATTTCATGTTAGTATTGAAAGCATATGTCCCTAACCCATACCATGTACTTAACGACCACCAACTTGTAATGCCAAGTTAGGGAGTCCTCAAACTTCAACTAGAAAAGATACTTGACATGCGAGAGAAGACTCTAAGAATCAAAACTCTTAGAGAATATCTCGTCCGATGGAAAGACTACCATGAAGAGGATGCCACTTGGATTGATCATGAATTGCTATGTAACCAATATCCCTAGTTTTATTCAAGATGAGGACATCTCGATTCCTCTAAGGGGGAGAGGATGTGATATCCTAACTTTAATTAAAAAAAATTCCAGCTTCTCGCAAAATGGACTTCAAGAACTCTAAAATCATTAAATAGAGAAGATCTTGAGCAAAAAAACTCGAGGATTGTAACCCGACATTTTTTGGATTGACAAGGACTGTAGCCACCTGACACGGAAGTTATTGCGTGAGCAAGAGTTATCAGTCATATTAGTCATTAGTGGTCCAACAATACTAGATTTTTGGATAAAACTAGCATATTTTTGATATTTTGGATATTATTAATTGTAAATATCCTAAAAAGCTATGAAAATTTGTAGAACAAAGTATCATGTAAAAAAAGTAAGTGGTTTTTTCAGCCAATTTTGGAGATTAAATACAAAAAAAAGGATTGGCGAAATTGCGCACATCGCGATTGCAGTTTACAGGCAATAAACAACACTTCGAAGAATAGGGAGAAGGAGTAATTTGGAAGATTTCTAACTAAGTGTCTTGGGATTTTACCCCCCTTTCGGAGCCAACATAACCATTAGATTTGTGGTCTCAATATCAAATTGATGATTTTGCCAAGATCTCCTCCATAAAGAACTCTTCTTCTTAGCCACAAGCCTTCCTCTCTAATTTAGCTATAAATAAAAGATATGGGGATCCATTGAGGGTAGTCCAAGTAAGAGGGGAGAGGCTCTTCTCAGGAGTATAGAACAAGAGGGAGTGAGGCAAGAGAAGTGCTACCACGAGAATTTCTTGTCAAGAAAACAAGGAGGATACTCTGTGAGCTCTCAAATTCAATTCCTCCATCCCTTCTATCTTATTCCTTCATGTGGAATCAAGACTCTTCTTGATTTCTGGAAATCTTTGGTGATTGCTTCGCCCCCTTGTTAATCAACATTCTGTCAATCTAATTACCCCCAAGCTCCTTCACCAAATTCCCCCTTTTTTTGCAATCTTGCGATTAAAGACCATGGCCTCGAAGAAGAAAACTACAAAGGTCGTAGAGGTAGGAGTTGCCAAAAGCACTATAGATACAATTATTACAAAATGGAATGGCGAGTATGGGAATTACAAACGAAGCCATGAAATCATCAACCAAGCACCCATCATGGATCTTCAAGTACTAATTTTATTAAATAAAAGCAACTAGCAGGCCTTTATCCCATGAATAGGCAACACAAGCTGTGTGTGAAAAATAAGATTTTATTCGATTCATGCATATAATTTCTTTGAAGAATTCTTAACCGCGAATTTCAAGGGTTAACTTGGGTTTGTACAAGATGAACCTATGCGAGTACATGGAAGGTACTGTTTTCCTAAAATATTTAATATTTTTGATTTTTGTGTTGATCAAGTGAAATCTTTGAATCACAAATGCTAACCCTCGGTATATAAGAGATCTTGAGATGCAATTGCCAAATGATACTGTTCGTAATTAAACTAATCAAGATTTTCTTTTATTGCGGGCAAAGACCCACGAAACTCTAAGGAAGTTATCCTCAAAGTATGAAATTCTTGCTTAAATTCAATCCAAACTAATCCCCAAGGAAGAGGGAATCCAGGAAGACTATTGGAAGGTATTGCCACTTATGTTGAAGTTATTTTTCCACTTATGCTGATTTGTCTCAAAGTTATTTTACCACTTATACTGATTTGTCTCGAAGTTATTTTGCCACTTTTGCTGATTTGTCTCGAAGTTATTTTGCCACTTAGACTGATTTGTCTCGAAGGTATTTTGTCACTTATAGTTATTTTGCCACTTATGTTGATTTTCCTCGATGTTATTATTTTTGGAAAGAAAATATTTTTTCTTGTAAATAAACTTGTTAAAAGTTTATGTATAATGCATTTGAAGTAAGATGCTTATGATTGTAAGCTAGGTATTGATCTTTCCTAAAATCATCAGGCTAAAAGATGGATGACTGAGTATAGATCGTTGTGATTGAGGCAGTATTCTAGAACGTTGACTAAGGCAGTGTTCTTGACAGTGCTAGACCTCCCCAAGGCCAGTGTGAATAAAACCTACTCCAAGGGGTTTTTCTTTTTTGATCTCACGTTAGTGAGTTTAGACCAATCATGACATGAAAGGTTTTGTTGTAGGAAACTCTAGTCGGTAGAGGGAGGTGAGGATACTAGGGGATCTAGTCATAAACTCCTTAGGCTCTTACGAATTGCTAACTACCCTTCAATTTCCGTACTGTGTTTTGGAATTTCCAATACTAGTTGGGGAACGGAACTTGGAGAGAATAATACTTCAAACAGAAGACATTGTAAAAGTCTTTTTTCTAAAAGGAACTATTAAGGAATTTCTTTACTCTATATTTGTGTCATGAATTAAGGGCGTGTAACAAATTTGTATCAGGAGATAATTCAAGGAAGTTGATTTTATATGTTGATTTTTATTCCTTCTTAGGAAAGCTCTCGGCTTACCGAGACCACCTAGTCATAGGTCTGGATGACAATTTAAGAAAACCTGAGGGTTGCATTACCAAAGTCCACGTGACTATTGCTAATGCGAAATGTATTATGGACTTTAGGGTTATCAGGTTTGCAGGGTGGCCAAGCTATCAACTATTGTTAGGAAGGCCATGGATCTTGCAATCCGATTGTTAAATTGATATACCTGATGGTTGTTCGATTTTTGGCACAAGTGCCCAACGTGTGATAATGGAGGCATATCCTAAATCTCCTTAAAGTGAGAGAGTATCTTTATCTTTGTCAGCATTAGATGCATTAGAGGATCCATCTGGTACCGGGACTTCGTCAAGTGATGAATCAAAAGAGGGATCCACTATAGAGGATGTCTACTAGGTGACTCTAAATGAGCCGATAAAAGCTCAAGATAGAATGAGAGATGTGGATGTGATTGAGTTGGACCTCAGTACGTTAGATGTTCCATGACCAATTAAATTAGGGTCTATGCTCATTTTGGAAGAAAGGAAGGACTATGTATCCTTGGATCTAAGAATTTCATGTCATCTTCACTTGGAGCTATGATGAGCTAAGGGGTATTCCTTCTAGTTTAGCTGTGCATACCATTCCCTTGAAGGAATATAATTGACTTGTGCAACAGAAAGTGAGGCATATGCCTTTTGAGCTAAGGGACAATATACTATTTGAGGAGTTGCAAAAATTGCATAAGACTGGCTTGATATATCCTGTACAACACACGCAGTGGTGTTCACTCGGGGGGTCGATGAGGTTTATCACTGTTGTGTCTTTCTTGATGAGGTCTCATTTATCTTGGAGGAGTGCCATGACTTTGCTTGTGGAGTTCACTTTGTTGGATGGTTGACTGCACAAAAAGTTTTGAGAGCCAGATATTGGTGGCTATCCATTTTTCAGGATGCTTTTGTGTATGCCAAGAGACATGATATATGTCAGAGACATGATAGTAGGGAGAACACGAAGCACCCACTACTGACTCCTATCATGGCTATACTACCATTCGAGAAGTGGGGTATTGATTTTGTGGGACCTATACATCCTTCATCAACTATGTGAAAGCGTTATATCATTGTGGAAACATACTACTTTACAAAGTGGTTTGAAGCTTGAGCTACGATGAAGGATAATGCCAATGAGATGGCCAATTTTATCAAGGAACAAATTGTCTACTGCTTTAGTCCACCGAAAGAATTAGTGTCTAAACATGGGGAAATTTTTTTGGACAAGGTCATAGAAGCCTTGATGGAAGTGCTAAAAATTAAACACAATAAAACTACCCCGTATAATCCCCAAGCGAATGGACAAGTGGAGAGTACCAACAAACACCTAGTGGGGATTTTATCCGAGATAGTACCTAAGGCTAAGCGTGATTGGGATAAGAAACTCATGTGGCTATCTGAGCATATAACATAGCATTCAAGAGAGCAACAAGCCACACTCCATTCAAGTTGGTATATGGAGAGGAGTGTGTCTTATCGTTGGAAATTGAGTTACCCATGGTGAGGTTTGCTCTAAATAATTCATTGGGTGAGGCAGAAGCATTGCAAGAAAGGTTCATTTCTCTTGCAAATCTTGATGAAATTCGATTGCAAACTTTGTTAGATCAAGAAGTAAGGAGAAGAGGATGAAAGTAATCCATGACCTTCAAGCCAAAAGATATAAATTCATGAAGGGCCAATTGGTGCTATATTATGACACTCATCACGAGTAATTCCTTGGTAAGCTAGAACCTAAATGGGATGGTGCTTATAAGATTGTTCAGATAGGAAAGAATGGCTATATAGTCCTCTTAGCAGATTTGCAAGGGATAGAGTTTAAAAATAAATCATTCATTGGGTGAGGTAGAAGCATTGCAATAAAGGTTCATTTCTCTTGCGCATCTTGATGAAATCCGATTGCAAACATTGTTAGATCAAGAAGTAGGGAGAAGAGGATGAAAGTAATCCATGACCTTCAAGCTAAAAGATATAAATTCATGAAGGGTCAATTGGTGCTATATTATGACACTCATCACGAGTTATTCCTTGGTAAGCTAGAACCTAAATGGGATGGTACTTCTAAGATTGTTCGGATAGGAAAGAATTGCTCTACAGTCCTCTTAGTGGATTTGCAAGGGGTAGAGTTTAAAACTAAATCATTCATTGGGTGAGACAGAAGCATCGCAAGAAAGGTTCATTTCTCTTGTGCATCTTGATGAAATCCGATTGCAAACTTTGTTAGATCAAGAAGTAGGGAGAAGAGGATGAAAGTAATCCATGACCTTCAAGCTAAAAGATATAAATTCATGAAGGGTCAATTGGTGCTATATTATGATGCTCATCACGAGTTATTCCTTGGTAAGCTAGAACCTAAATGGGATGGTACTTATAAGATTGTTCAAATAGGAAAGAATGGCTCTACAGTCCTCTTAGCGGATTTGCAAGGGGTAGAGTTTAATACTAAATCATTCATTGGGTGAGGTAGAAGCATTGCAAGAAAGGTTCATTTCTCTTGCGCATCTTGATGAAATTCGATTGCAAACTTTGTTAGATCAAAGTAATCCATGACCTTCAAGCTAAAAGATATAAATTCATGAAGGGTCAATTGGTGCTATATTATGACGCTCGTCACGAGTTATTCCTTGGTAAGCAAGAAGCTAAATGGGATGGTACTTAGAAGATCGTTCGGATAGGAAAGAATGGATGTACAGTCCTCTTAGCGGATTTGCAAGGGATAGAGTTTAAAACTAAATCATTCATTGGGTGAGGTAGAAGCATTGCTAGAAAGGTTCATTCCTCTTGTGCATCTTGATGAAATCCGATTGCAAACTTTTTTAGATCAAGAAGTAGGGGAAGAGGATGAAAGTAATCCATGACCTTCAAGCTAAAAGATATAAATTCATGAAGGGTCAATTGGTGCTATATTATGATGCTCGTCACGAGTTATTCCTTGGTAAGCTAGAACCTAAATGGGATGGTACTTCTAAGATTGTTCAGATAGGAAAGAATGGCTCTACAGTCCTCTTAGCAGATTTGCAAGGGATAGAGTTTAAAACTAAATCATTCATTGGGTGAGGCAGAAGCATTGCAAGAAAGGTTCATTTCTCTTGTGCATCTTGATGAAACCTGATTGCAAAATTTGCTAGATCAAGAAGTAGGGAGAAGAGGATGAAAGTAATCCATGACCTTCAAGCCAAAATATATAAATTCATGAAGGGTCAATCAGTGCTATATTATGATGCTCGTCATGAGTTATTCCTTGGTAAGCTAGAACCTAAATGGGATGGTGCTTATAAGATCGTTCGGATAGGAAAGAATGGCTATACAGTCCTCTTAGCGGATTTGCAAGGGGTAGAGTTTAATACTAAACCATTCATTGGGTGAGGTAGAAGCGTTGCAAGAAAGGTTCATTTCTCTTGCACATCTTGATGAAATCCAATTGCAAACTTTGGTAGATCAAGAAGTAGGGAGAAGACGATGAAAGTAATCCATGACCTTCAAGCTAAAAGATATAAATTCATGAAGGGTCAATTGGTGCTATATTATGATGCTCGTCACGAGTTATTTCTTGGTAAGGGAGAACCTAAATGGGATGGTACTTATAAGATTGTTTGGATAGGAAAGAATTGCTCTACAGTCCTCTTAGCGGATTTGCAAGGGGTAGAGCTTAAAACTGAATCATTCATTGGGTGAGGCAGAAGCATTACAAGAAAGGTTCATTTCTCTTGTGCATCTTGATGAGATCCAATTGCAAACTTTGTTAGATCAAGAAGTAGGGAGAAGAGGATAAAAGTAATCCATGACCTTCAAGCTAAAAGATATAAATTCATGAAGAGTCAATTGGTGCTATATTATGATACTGGTCATGAGTTATTCCTTGGTAAGCTAGAATCTAAATGGGATGGTACTTATAAGATTGTTCGGATAGGAAAGAATGGCTATAGTGTCCTCTTAACATATATGCAAGGGGTAGAGTTTAAAAATAAAGTGAACTTTAACAAGTTGAAGCCTTACTATGTGTAAGGGCTTGTGAGGTGCCTTCTCTAACAGACCCAGAGGAGTCCTCTTAGTAATCGATTGAAATTCACATCCATGCACATCACCATCCCGTCTCCCCATGGGAAACCTCAGACTTAGTTGAACATGGGAATCTCATTTCTACTTCACAGGGGAAGCCTGGACAAGTCACCCCTAATAACAAGCTAATGTCCACCTAGAAAGACCACTTTGTAATCAATCAAAGGCAAGAGTGAGGTTAACACCGTACTTGGTTCAAAGAGAGTGAGAGACGGGGGAGAGTGTAACTCGATCCCCCTACCCATAAGGTAAAAACTCAGCTCTGGCCCCCTAAAATGGTGTTAAGCCTGGTAACAAATCCTATTGATATTGGGAGAGTCATGATTTAATAAGCTATATCTAGTGTTGAAAAGTTAATCGACTCATCCCTTCTATCCAGCCATAGGCATTTGATCATTAGGATCGAAGCCTCCTGCTTTCCTTGATTGGGTTTGCTTAGTTTTCTAATTTGAAAAGCATGCTACCACGCTATTTGGACATATAAAATCTGCTTCCTTTTATTACTCTATTAAAATGGGTTTGTTAAACTCAATCTTTAGCACATAACAAATATTTCAAAAAACAGATACTTTATTTCATAGTAACATTTGGAACCATCACTCTGTAGAGTAGTACAAAATCCGTCTTTCTGCAGAAAGACACTATCCATAGGACCTTCCAATCCCTCAAAATTAGACTGTATGTGATTGCACTCCATTCACGGTCAACAGGGAATTTACTGGCTTAGAGCCCCTCTAAGATTCCATGAGCCTCAAGAGCCGTCATACATAACAGAGGCACTTATCACTCGGCCCTTTTCCCTCTCAGGTGCTTGAGTGATCAAAAACCAAAAACACCTACCTCCATTAGGAGTGTAGGATCCCCACCCGCTCGTAGGTGAGGTTTTCCACACTCGTAGAGTGTTAGGGAGCATTGGGTTGGGGACTCCAACATCCCGAACCACCACAATCCACAACGCGTCCCTCTGTGCAAGCACAAACTAATAAGAGCCACAATTCATCATTCACAAATCCAAAAGTAGTTATAACCATAAAAAATTTTAAACACACTTGTCAATGTATGCGATGCATAGAATCTATACCCTCCATCAATTCCCATGTTCCTTCCTAAAAAGAAATAGATAATACTAACATGTTTTGGTAAGTTTAAGTACGTTCTAACTAATCGTAATCTATGTAACATACTTATCTTATGGGCTTTTCTAACATTACTAACTTATCCCTCGCTTTATCTTTAGATGCAAAAAAGCAATAACATAGAATAGTAATCCTTTCTTGATTATCTTCGTTCGGCCATCCATTGTGATTAGGGGGCATGACCGCAACCTCAGTTTTTTGTGGAATAATTGGTCCTTCGAGTTGAATGGATTTAGGGGTAACTCCTGCTTGCACTTCAACGGTGTGTTGAGTTCCCTCACTAGTGACTCCTTTCTTGGTTTGGGGAGCTCTTCGAGCATGACCTCCCTCAGGATCTTGACATCTCTTGGGAGCCATGGAAGAATCTTGATGGATTTGAGAAGCGCTTCTGCGTAAGTGTGGAGAGAGAGAGGCTCAACTGATTGCAGCAGAGCTTCATCGTGTCAATAGCAGAGAGACTTCTGCATGGCTTATTGTGTTCTGACATTATGCTCTACCCTTGTTTATATAGTAATCGGGGGGGGGGGGGGGGGGAGGGTAAAGAGAGAACACTTACTTTTTTAGCATTTTTGATGATATCATCAATGATGACCTCCCTCAACATCTCGAGGTCTCTTAGGAGCCATGAAAGAAGCTTGATGGATTTGAGTAGCGCTTCCGCGTAGGTGTGGAGAGAGAGAGGCTCGGCTGATTGCAGTAGAGCTTTGTCGTGCCAACAAGAGCTGAGAGACTTCTACATGGGTTGTTGTGTTCTAACGTGATGCCCTACCCTTGTTTATATAGTAATGGAGGGGGGGGGGGTAAAAGAGAGGACACTTACTTTTTTAGCGTTTTTGATGACATCATCAATGATAAAGAGAGAATGTTATCTACAAGCATGAAGATAAAAATTTACAAATATATGGGCGAGCACCATGTGTCGTGTTGTTGGGTGGGCAACAACTAAGGCAGCAACCAAGGCATAGACCTTGGCATACTTGGCAATGGCCTACAAAGGTTTTGTTGGCGCCATTGGTTGTGCGTGAGAAGCTCCCACTAGTTGTAGGAAAAGCTTCCCAGGAGGTCACCCATCCCTGCAGTGTTGTCACCCAAGTGCACTTAACTACCAAGTGACTGTTCACTAGGCTAGTTATTTTTGTTGTTCTATACTACAAACATACTTTTAATAAGCTTGTCTTGGGAGGGTTTCCCAAGCCTTCCTTCCATGAACTGACATATAATACCTCATTAATAATAACAATTATCTTCATAGAGCTAGTTTTTAAAAAAGGGCAATTTTGTTTTCAACATAAATCAATTTTTAGAATGTATACACACATTTTTTATTAAAATAAATTAATTAATGGAAAAATTACAAGGCTAATGTTGGACTTGGTGCCTTTTCAGGTCCTTCAAGATCTAGCTTAAACCTAGTGGGTACCAAAACAATTAGATGGGAAAAATCATTCCTTATCTTGAACATTTGTATTTATAGTAGTGTTACCACCAAGGTCGAGTGATATGGTGGAGTAAAGGTTATCATATCACTGAGTGGCAAGAAGGATATTTTACTTGGGATATCAAGGTCTACTGCCACCATTGTTATAGGGTTCTTGTTAGCATCCCTGTTGATTTTGGTGAGGAAGGAGAGATTGTACCTATTATACATCCTCTCTCTTGGCTCCGACTTTGACTATCACAAATATGAGTAGGCTGATCGATATGGTGTGGCCTATCAATGAAGAATGGGTCTATACTTTGTATTTTGATGGAGCTTATCGAGGGCCTGCTAAACATGCGAGTGTGGGAGTGGTCATTAAAGATCATTGGCATAGAATTGTTATGAAAATGGGAGTATATTTAGGAAACTCTTTTAGTTATAATATGGCCGAATACAAGGCATTAATCATGGGGTTGAATATAGCCCCACGAGGTAGTATCCTTCATTTATTAATAAAAGGTGACTCGCAACTAGTGATCAACCAATTGAATGAGACTTATAGTGTGAGGGATCCCATTCTGCAAATGTATCATTGTATAGCCTTGAATATATTGAAAATTTTTGAGACACTGACTTGCTAGTCCATTCCTTGACAGTGGAATTGCTTTGTGGATTCCTTGGCTAATTATGCTTTTGTTGAAGATGTCTTCTCTAGCTATGGTCTTGAGAGGTTCTTATGATTGCCTTTAGATATTAGCCTAGGATTGCTATAGGGACTTCTTGCTGACATGTCTTATTTTGGCTGCTGACGATGGCTAGTTTGGATTATGAGTCAGGCAGCACTTGATCATCTTCTTATTTTGTCATGGATGCATAGGATCCTTTAGCATCATATTCGTTGAATACCCCTTGCCATTTATGCAAGGGGTTGGGCAATAATTTTGATGCACTTAGGGTGGGGCTTGAACAGTCCATATCCTTAGTCTAGTTTTGCACTTCATTAGAGTTATGTGGAGACCAAGGGTTTGTTTTTGGTAGTAAGTTGCAGAATGGTGTGGTTAATGTTTTATTTTATTAGGCTAAGAGGGCCATTTTTGTGGAGTTTAATAGTTTATTTCATTAGGACAACAGGGCCATGTACTTGTATAGTGCGGGTGTGGTTAATGCTTCTTGTTTTAATGTTGTACCACCATACAAATTGGATGGAGTACTTGGAGCAAGCCTCTTGTTGCATAGATTCTTCTCGTGGCCAAGTCCAAGTGATATCCTTCCTTTATGAGGTTTTCCCTTTATGTTGAATGGTCATGTGTATGTGGCAATTTTTTAAATTTTAATTTTGTTGGGAATTGGCATTCAAGGCATGACGTCCCAAGGTTAGGTTAGGTATGTCTAGGGAGGTCTAAGTAGTCATTGGCCTCGTGTAAAGACATTGTCGAGCACTCTAAGAACTATTTTATAAGGTAGTCCTAGTGACCCTATTTTGCTAGCTTGCTAGGCCACTATTTCTAGGAGTTTTTGTTAGTTGTGAGGCAACTAGAGAAGCTTGCCAAATAAAAAAGAGAGAAGAAATAATGCCTATATATGAAGACTATAATATATGGAGGTGTGTAAAAAGGGGTTGGAATCCCTGAACAAAAGAAAAAGAAAGAGCAGATAATCATCACCTTGCGAAGGCCTAGTAGGTTTTTGGGGATAAGGTCGATGCCTTATCTTTGTGGGGTGATGTTCTAGTCGAACAAAATAAATAAGGATGATTGAGCGAAAAAAAAAGTGAGCAGAAGGAAAAAAAGATTTAGTGTCACTTTGTGAGGGGTTGGTAGGTTCTTGGGTACCAAGTTAGAACTTGAGGCCGATGCCCTTCTATCCTTGGGTCACTATGCTTAGCTCTCTCCTTTTTACAAACATGAGTATCAATTCTTGAAGTATTAAAAATAAATGAATCAAAAGTATTTGAAAATGAAAGACCATGCTATAGGATTTCTCGCCTAGTTAGAGTTCCTAGTCTAGTTGTCCTAGGATAGGTAGGTAGTTCGGACCACTACTTAGGATGACTTGTTTGATAGTTCTTTTCAACCTGTCTATGTTGAAACAATTGGTTAGCAACTAGCTCTGGATCTCTGTCAGGTTATACTTGGCCTATTCCTTGTGAGTTTCATGCCTTGATTTTGTTAGGGGGTAGGGTGAGAACTGTTTTTGAGCTTTGTTGAGTATTTTGTTTTGTGCATTAGGGGAGTTTTGAGGTCTCAAAAATGCCTTTTAGGAGATAGAGAGAGAGTGCTCTAGACTAATAGGAGCAGAGCCTCCGTAACAAAAGTTTTATTTAAAAAAATATAAAAAATAATTTACTATATATATATAATATTACAACTTTATATTATCAATATTTATTTTAGCCTCTTATATTCATGATTATGATATTCTTTGCATTAATGATATCTAGTCTCAACCACTTTTATTTAATGATATGTCTAGATTAATGATAATGACATGTTTCATCTAAATTCAAATTAATAAAGAGCTTGGCATTTATTTTTTTCCCTCCTTTCTTTTATCCCTCCTGTGTTTTTCCCTCATTTGTGGTAGCTTAGTCCTCTATGTGTGTGTGTGTGTGTGTGTGTGTGTGTGTGTGTGTGTGTGTGTGTGTGTGTGTGTGTGTGCCATGGATATAGAAATTTGACCTTCAACAAGGTATCCAAGCTTCCAAATCACATCCATATCAGTGTTTAACTCATTCCAAAGAGATGGAATATGGATTCCTACAATCATTAGCAAAGGCAATTAGATCACCATGCAACAGGCAAAGTGTGGAAAAATGTGAAGATATAAGAGCTCGTTCATCTCTGCTTGGAAGGATAGAATCCAAGATTTCAAGCTTGGAGTAAATAAGAATAGCATAAAAGAGGTATTGGTGCAACATGTGTTTATGCATAGAGAGCTATATTTGGAACCTAGAACTTCAAATCTTCCAATGCATAAACCAAATTGTAAGGATTCGATTCTTAAAGTCTTTCTTTTCTTGAACTTGGTTTAATGTTTTCCATTATAACATTCGTTCATTTGTCTTGTAGATGGCACATGTCTATCCTTCTAATCTTGAGGAATGGCAATCGATTGAGTCTATTGTTGATGTTATTAATGTGATGCATGGCTTGATTGAAGAAGAGATATACAAAGGTAGAAAAAAGACAGAGTGCAGAGAATGGAATATTCTTCTATGACCATCTTTATATTGTCCCCATGCAACGTAGCCAATGGGGATCAATATCCCACTTTGCTTGATTTTTGAAGCTTTGAGTAGCCTTTGCCAGGTCCCAGCTAGTGAGGTCTATAGATGTAAAATATTTTTTGAGATACAGAGAGCATTAAAACCTAGTATCTCAAGTAGGATAAGTAAATTTACTTTGTTCATGCCTATTAATATATTTATTGACTTCTTTTCTAATGTTGAGATAAGAAGATCAAAGGCCATGCTTTCAGTGTGAAGAGACTAACATATGGTCATGTTATACAATTTATTGATGAGGGATGGAACACTATGATAGAATGAAAAATTATATGTAAGATAGATCAAGACTCTATAGCTTGTAAATATATGATTGTTACTCAAACTTTCATCCTTAGCTTTTATTATAGTAGATGGCATTATGTTGGTGGTAGTATGGTTGCTTTAGACCAAAATCTTGATAATTTTAGCAAAGATCCTATAGTGGATCTTGATGTTTGGTACAATGAAATTATTACAATCCTAAAGGTTAGATCATCATATATGCTACATCAAGTGAGGATCGATTTACAGAATGAAGATATTGAACTACCATACTCATTTTTGTTCTGACTTAATAACAAATGAGTAAGTTTTTATATCATATTATATCCACTTAGGTGTATATTTGATTTCACTTCCTGATTAATAAAAATTTGTAACATATTTTTTTTACAGATATCAACAAGGAGAGAGAGGAATATACAATGCCAGGATATTGACAAAAAGATCTCTTTACTATCAATATAAAATACATGTACAAATTTTGTGGTAAATTTTCGTCAGCCATCTCCATGACTTTGAGGCAAAGCTACTTCTTTTTTTGAGAACTTTGCTTCGGAGAAGGGACATCCTTTCTAGGAGTCCTTTTGCCTATCTTTGTTGATACTTTGGTTGTCTTGGGTGTTGAAGGCATAGTTTCATCTGCTGTAGTTACATGCACCTCCTCTCCTTTCTAGGAGTCCTTTTGCCTATCTTTGTTGATGCTTTGGTTGTCTTGGGTGTTGAAGGCATAGTTTCACTTGCTGTAGTTACATGCACCTCCTCTTCTTCAATGTCCAAGCCCCCACTATTGTCCATTCTTGTTGGTTGTATACAATTGACCATTATGTACTTTATGACCTTTGCTCTTATATACTAAACATGCTCACTTGTATAACAATCCCTTGTAAATTATTATACATTTGTAAGAAAAGATTTTTAATTCATTGTTATTTTTTATCATGGAATATATTATTATCATCAATGCACTATTTTGCAATAAACCTCTACCTTAAAGTTTAGTATCTTTCACATCACCTTTATAAGTTTATCATCATTGAGATAAATAAACTGAACCAATCTTCTGGCATTTACAATTACTCTCCAACCACCACAAGAGTAACTATCATCCTGATGAGGACACTGCAATTAACAATATAAAGTAAAACTACGAAACTTGTTTATGGTAGTTTTTAGAATAAATTTTCTTATTATGTTCCAACCATATTAATCAAGACCTTACCGCAACTTGTCTATATTGCATAGCTGCAAGTAAGTTAGAAGGCATGGGAGGATTTTTCTCTAGCCGCACTTCAATCAATCTTTTTATAGCTCTGTACCAAAAAAGCAATAAAATTTAGAGTAATTACAAAAGAACGATCAAAATATTTAGAGTACCTGTAAAAAAAAAAAAACAAAATATCAAGGAGACCCTAGATTATATAACTTACAACTTGGCATTTTCATGGCTTCCTTTCATAGAATTGATAAGGAAACATTGCCTCTCCACACAGCCTATTCCAATTAGGCTCCAATGAGAATTGACAACAATCGTATTTCAATAATTTAGCAAAATAATATCTCATAAAATCTAACAAAATATCAAATTACTTACTTTTCATTGTATGGAATTAGAAGGATCTTCAAAGTTTCAAAGTCAATTGAACTGAACCAATGATCAAATGTACTTGCATCTAGCTCACTCCTCATATGGTATGAGATAGATGGATCAAGAACCTTAATTTTTTGTTGTATATCAAGGGGGAGCTCATGCATTACACACTAGCAAAGGAATGGAGATAGTAATCATCAACATGAAAGTCTATTGCTAGAAAAGTATAGTGAGTAAAAATAAAATTTGGTATACTATACCTCATTCCAACAAGAAGAATAGATTCATTTACTTCTCTCACTTTATTCTTGAGAATTTGAACATAGTCAGAGTCAAAAAATACCATATCAAATCTTTTGTTAATATCACCAAGTAAAAAGCAATAGACATGGAAGCCCTTAGGACCAACCCTTTCAAGAAGGGTAGATAGCTCCTCTTTAAAAGATGGGAGTTGTTATGCTTCCTTTTATTCTTCCTTCTTTCTTTTACACTCCCTCCATTTATTTGCATGCTCTTATGTGGCCTTTTCCTATTTCTCATGTAGTCTTGTGTCCTTTTCATGGGTGACATCTTCAACCTTAAGACATGGATCATTTTTCTTCTTTCTATATGGAGGCACATTTGAAATATTAAAATCCTTCACATTAGAAAGGGGGACTAGCTCAAGGACCTTTGAAATCCTGTATCTCAATCTCTTGAGAATTATCACGTCTTTATCCATAAGTGTAAGCTTATGTGCATGAGCAGCACAGATATAAGAATCTTGGAAAAATTCAATCAAAAAATCTTATGTAGCCTCCTGAATACAGCTGAGAACTTTCCTAGTCCATCTAAAACTATCAAAACTATGCTTGTCACAAATTTCTCTGACAAGCCTAAGAAAATACAGTTTTGGAATTGTATTATTTAGAGCCTTCATTGCACTTCTAATATCCTTTAGGCATCTAACATGCTATGAGAACCTTCTCCTTGGCTTTGATTTCCTTGTAAGTTTGGAAGGCTTGGAGGACTGATGAATCTTTGAAGCAAGACCTCTAAGATCACTTTCTACTTCATTGCAGTGGCCTTAGTTTTAGCCATGTGAAACATCCAAGAAAAAAAAAACTCAAAAATAGGACAGATCTCGAAATCTCTGATATGATGTTATCTACAATCACTTAGTAGCAAACAAACACTAATCACATATCCTACCTCTAATTTCAATAAAACAATGTAGGTACAAGACGTATGAAACACGAAGTGGCCTTTTGGATAAGAGAAACCTACACACTCTCACATTTCACACTTTACTTCTTTTTTGAATATATATTTCATCAAAGAAAATTAATGTCATGAAGTTTTACAAGTCTTACAATAGAATAGTGGTCATCTAACAAATCTCACATCTTATTCTCAATGAGTTCAACCCTTGAAAGAAGATCTATTTGAATGTTCACATCAATAATATTTAGATCTTATCCATCTAATTATTATCAACATTACTGGGAAAAAAATATCCTTCTATGTGAAAAAGCTCTGTTGATCTATGATTCTATTTGAGAAAACTTGCATTCCTCTATGACATATGAAATGCAAGATAACTCTTGTCTGTGGGGAGAGCCACGACTAATCTCATTTCATACGTCAAGCTCTTTTTGGGATTATTTGGCAAGATTCATTCCATTGATTCAGAGCTAGCTTAGACTTGTTAAAAAACTTACATTTTCAAGGCATTGGCACACATGCTGGGCGATGAAACCTTCTTTAGTTGCCTTGCGCCACATAATAATTTTGCACTGTGACCAAGTTAGCGTTGTGTTGGTGTTATCGAGCATAGAAAGAGCTTTTCCTTTGAAAAAAATCTTTTGCAGTTTAGAAATCGGGTTTAAAAGGATGTTTGTTTACACGTGTGGTTGCTGTAATGCGTAGTTAATTTCACACGTGCCACGAGTAGACCATTTTTGCTTGGGAACTTATGCCATGTGTCACTTATATTTTTGGCATGATAGCACTTTTATGACTCTTCTTTTTAAAGGTAAAAGATCATTCTTAGATTTTTTTTTTTCATTTTAGTGCAACTCCTCCGAATTAGTGCACAATACTTCTCGAACAAACGTGTGTTGATCATTGGCATATATATATTACAACTCAAGGTGGCCAAGTTTATGTTAATATTTCTTCCACATATTTTGTTTTGTCTTCCATGAATTATTTATTTGCTAAGCATTGCAAGCCAAACTAGGCATATTCTAACAAAAAACTAGCAAGGACTACAAATCTCAGGTATCAAACTTTTTCTTGTCATTTTTTCTCTGCAATCTTGAATCTTGAGGCATTAAAGATTATCAAATTTGTAACCTTTCATGCGAAACAATTCATTGATGTATGAAACATAATTTTACCATTTGCAAAGGGTTTTGAAAGTTTGTTGTCGCGTTTCATGAGTCCTTAATATCAAATAAAAACTGATCGATGAAACACGAAATTGCATGCCTCCTCTGCTGCTCAAGTAGTCAACTCACTTTTTATAAGGCATTGTATTTTGATCAATTTGCCATGTGTGATAAAAAACAAATGACCAAATACCTATGCTCTGATACCAACTGTAATGAAGGAGACCTAAGAGAGAGAAGGAGAGAAGGGAGAGGTTGTAGAGAAGAGAAAGAAAGACTAGTGAAAGAGAGAGAAAGAGAAGGGAAGCCATGAAAGCTGGAAGGAAGAGCAAAAGAGAGACTTGATTATTGATAACTGATCCCTAATTGGATCTCCCAACATCTTGAATACCCCTATCACTATAACTAGGTATTCTCGTGCTAACCCATCTCCGTCTATCCCCACTCTTTTACAAAGTTAGACTAAAAGATGTAAAGGTTTCTTGAAGCCCATCTTTTTCCATCTCTTTGTCTAGTTTGTAACCATTTTGAATATCTTTGCTTTGCACAAGAGTTTAAATATCCCTCTTTTCTTCTTTGGGTAATAGTGGATATAGTCCTTGCCAAAGATGATGTATTACATGATGCGGTTGTGTCTTTGAGCTTGCATTTGTGCCAAATTTGTCTGTATAACCATTGAAAGACCTCTAATGAACTGTTTTCTTTGTATCTTCCACCTCCATGTCTTGTGTGTCTAGAGTATTTTGTTCTTGCTTGATAATGTGATTTTTCCATACTTTGGATTGACCACGTAGATAGAGATCCATATTTCTTGATAAAATATGGAGCATGGTTGTATAAAATATGTTGCATAGTTAACAAATAAAAAAATTCAATTAAAAAACCCTATATGAGTCAAAAAATAGAGAGACATACATATGAAAACTTCTTACCATATAGTGAGCGAAGTGTTGATTATCCCAAGCTTTTGTCGTTTTCTTTTTAAAAAGATTCAATTGGTTTTTGAAGTCTTTGAGATCATCATCATTCCACTCAGTTTTATCACAATAAAAGAATACATTGTCTAGTGTTTCCCAAACATTGGATTTTCTATTCCAAGCTTGTCCATTATTAGGATGATCCTTAACTGTGTTATGTAGGCACTTCCACTGATTGCATTTAATAGTTGAGCCACCATTCCTAGAGTTTATCTTACCAAGTCTCTCGTGAAAGTTTAGGAACCTTCTAGCCTTCACTCTACCAATAGATGGATTTTTGGGAATACAGTTGCCATCCTTAGACTTTTGAAGATCTGGTTCAATAACAACATTACCACCATGCAAACAGATTGTAGATAAAACTTTTTCAATATTTGTTATATAATCTATTCTAGCTAATAATGGCTTCATCTTCCATGCAAATCCTATATAAAGATGAACAAGCTTTTCAATTATCCTACAAAGTGCATGAAGTGTACAAATATGGGCCTTCACTAAAGGAATATCTAGGATTGGCCTAAACTATGGATCCTTGTTGTGCCTAGAGGGAGCTCTATTCCAATTTCTTGAGTTCAACTCTATGGCTGGGGACATGCAACATAGGCAAGGAGATCTAGAGTTGGCTCCCTTTAATACATTGTACATACATTTAAGTGTATTTAAATCACTAGCTATGTGCCACTCAATCTTATAGTTCCCAAATCCTTCAACAAATAGCTCTTCTCTTGCTTGTTGTCTCTTCATAACATCAGGTATTGGTCTTTAGTGAAAAACCCAATACAATATATCAAAATCCTATGTATCTACTTCAAATGCTCCTAGTAGCCACCAAATGTTGTGTTTTGATTGAACACTAAATGACATTGAGTGATTGCAATGATATGATGAAAGTGTTCTATTCATCAAGGTAATAGAGACCCTCTCTAGTTTTATACATTTTAGAATCTCACTTTCATCAAGTTTAACCACAAATCTAGCCAGTCCTTGTGTCTAGTGACAAGTCATAGAATCTAATCATTAAACATTGTAGGGTGGGCAAGTTAAGGAAAAGTTTGTTAAATTCATTGAATATAACTTCCTTTTTCTTGCCCTTGAAGCCAGCCTTGATATGGAAAGGCTCACCCAGAATCTCCATCACTTTTTTATTCACTCCTCTGTCTAATAGTTCTAACCACAGATGGCCTTGGAAGTATGCAATTATGTACTTGTGCTTGCTTCATATTTAACTATATAAGCTGGAAAAGTTGTACATAAGCATCTCGACTGATACCAATATTATCTAGTGTCTTCTGCACTAACTCAGTATCCAAAGAATGATCCTTTATAAATGACTCCAAGCTTTGTTTCTTTGCCTTTTTAAATTTCTTCTTCTCCAAAACATCTTTTGAAACTACTGAATGAAGAAGATGATAATAAAATTGAGTTGCTTTCAAAGAATCTCTTTCACTTGCATTTGGTTGAAGAAGAGACCTAAACAAAATAAATATCACAAATCAATACAATTAATTATATACAAAGTTATATTTTAAAATTTTAAAGTGGAAAAAATGTACCTTGCTTGCTTGGATTCTTTAACTACAACCACCTCCTCCTTGTCTGAGACTCTCAATATTTCTAAGAGCCTTTTGTCAATTTCGAAGGCCTAAAATAGTTTGCTTTCGTTGATAAGATTTGATATGTTTCTCCAACGAATGAATCCTCTGTTGATAGCCCTCTAGCTTCTGCAGTAACTCGTTGTTATGTTTTGATAAAAGATGGTTCTCCAATTTGAGGACATCCTTTTCTGCAACTAAGTTAAATGTATAACCTAGAAACCCATTATAACCATCACCAATGAACCTCAACAATGAAGAGCTATTATAGAAAGGTGGAGTGCTATTTTTGCTAGGATCTTTAGGATATAGCTTGCCATTAAACCAAAGATCAAGATTCTTCTTTCCTTCAAACCTGAGTATATGTTTCGTAGACTCTGTAATAGTAATGGGTTTTTTTCTCTTCCTTATTGGTTCATACTCACTATCAAACTCAATATGAAGATGATAGAGAAGTCTTTTTCTATAGCCATAGATATCATTGGATGATTGATCCATAGCTAAGGATGTGATTAGAAGATTGGATTGAAAAACTATGCGAATTAGAAACAAGAAGGAAAATGAAGAAGAAACTAGTAAGGATGGGAAAGAAAGAAGAGAGTGAGAATGGAGGGAAGTAATCAAACATAGAACAAAATTAAAATTTAATATTAGTATTCACTTTAATGAGGATGAGTAAGATCTTCATTGTGACAATCTTTGTCACCTTTATGGTAGCCTAGATTTCTAGGTTTGATGTGACCACGTTAATATCACGACAATGACTTATTAACAAATTTTTATATATTTACTTATCAAAATATAAAAAAAATTAAAATATAAAAATGATTTTATTTTCAAAAATATTTTCTCTCTCTAGGATCGCTTTTACAGGGCATTTTCGAGACCTCAAAACTCCCCTAATGGCAGCTTGATACTTTTTATTGTTGTTGTTTGTGCAGATTAGTTTCATGGATTCCACGTGCTGAATCGCCCTATCTCATGGTCACCAATGAGAGTAGAATTTAAACATTGGAGAAATGTCAAAAAAGTATCAAATGATGAGAATTTAAGGCAAAATTCAAAGCTTGACTGAAGTGGAAGACACAAAATCGATAATTTTAAGTAGCTGTGGGAAGATAGGAATTCAAATTACTTCAAAAGATGGACCTTGTAGTGGTTGCAAATGTTTTCATAATTTTTATGAGTACCAAATTGAAGCAAGACAAGTTTCAGTAGTTCAGGAACGTAAAGACAGACATGCATAATTTTTCAGAAATGGAATTGGGCACCAAACACGGGAGGACCTGAAGATTGGTCACTTGAGAGGGTCAAATCATGCAAGATTGGAATGGGCATAGCCTTTGGGCCTTTGGAGGGGGCCTTGGGCCCCCAAAATTTGACAATTATGGGGGTGAGGGGGGTTTAAAATAGCGCGAGCAGCAAATAGGCACCATTATCATAATTGATGGAAGGGGGATTGTGGGCTGAAAGCACCCCATCAATCCAAAGACACAAGCCTATTCCACCAAATTTTCGCTGTTAATCGCCTACCTCCACATGGGAAATTGTGGACTATAAAGAAAATGTAGAGTTCAATCTTTCTCTCTCCTCCTTCTCTCTCCTCTTGAAGATGGTTTATGCACAAGTAAACGGGAAGAGATTGGAATGCAAACCGAGTGTTCAAATTACACCAAATCGCGAGATCATGTGGATGCTAAGGAATGATGACCAAAATGGTTTGAAGATCAATGGTGGGTTTGATGGCTACCCAAAAATGCAAATATTAATTCCCAAAACCCGAGAAAAGACGATAAGCCCTTTTCTAATGAAAATTCAAATATTTTTTGATAATTTATGATGCAATTCTTGTGCATGTGCAACAAAAATTTGTTTGATGCTTGGTTACAATATGTTTAAGGGCTGTGTGTTGTAAAAGTTAGAATCTGTACTCGTAATCGTGAGTTATTGATATCTGAAAACCCAAAAAGCGTATTTATCAGAGAGAAAAATGGTGTTTATGTTATTTTGTGTAATCAAATTGTGTTTATATGGGATAAAATTGAATATCAAGATGGATTAGAGTGTGACTTAATTTGTTGAGTTAGAAAAATCAAAGAAATATAGTAATTTATTTAAAATAAATTAAGAAAAATCAATAGAAATGGATTTTACATGGGAAAAATAGATTTTACGCATTAAAAAATATAAAAATTAGAAATGTGTCACTAGATGTATGGTGGGCCTAAGATATGAGGTTTATCCTTAAGTTAGCCCCATTTCCATATTATAGTGCATGATTTATTACTTTCTAGACAAGAAAATGATATAAAAATATTCTCTACATCTACCACCACAAGCATAACATTAAATGGTGGGGAGGGGAGGGTTCATGAGTGCTAAATATAGGATGAAACATGATTTTTATAATACAAATTATATATAGGAAATGTTTATTTTAACAGATAAAGGGTTCAATAGTATGAGTATGCTTGGTATTGTCCCCCATGCAATAAAGTAAATATACTAGTAGTATGAAAATCTTGAAAAGAATTGGTTGTGTATATCCACGTTGTTGATTTGATTAAATAATTTGTTTGTATAACCGTGGGCATTCACCTTTGCATTGCATCCCATATACATGGCATCAAATGAGTATCATCTCTTGGATTGTATACTTGGATAAGTTACTTATGAATATATGTGTGCATCATGTGGGTTCAAAATAATGTATTTTTAAAATACCATTTCTATACATTTTTTACATATAGAAAGGTGTAATATAAAGGGGTTATTTATATATTGAATAGGAAAGGGATATGTTTTATTCATGAAAAATTCACAAATAAATATATTTATAAATAGGCCTTGAACACACGTGATGTAGAGGATATACATATAGTAACTTCCCTGAGATTGCATAGCAATTGGTTTCATAAAATGCTAACCCATGTTGAGAGTGTGAGAAGTCAAGTTGTAGGTTTAGTATGTTCATTTCTTTGGGGATTGATTTAGTGAGGATTATACTTCATCTCTTGGAACAATTTTTATGAAGAGAGGACTATGTATAGTATGTGCTAGATGTTTGAACGGCACATCCCGGGGATAATCCTTGAGGTGTAGGAGAGCTGTAGTGGGCCACAATAGTCAACCAAGGGGTGCTCCTTGTGTATGTGCTATGAGGTGCTAGGCACCTTTATATTTGGGTACTCCCTATGAGGAGTTGGGAAGGGATCCACTGGATTGTAAATGGTACAAACATGTATATAAGTTAGATCAGAGAGTGTATACTCTAGACGCTCCTAGTTGCAAGGCCGTGGGTTGTTTTGGTTGAGTATAGAGGCCTGACTAGAGCTTTAGAGCTAGTGTTGGGGCCATTTTTTGTCTTAACAGGTACATTGGGTGATCTTTCAGGAGGAGCCTCCCATTGTAGTACAACCAACTAGACAACTAATATAGCTAATGTTCATGTGGCCCATGATCATGATATTTGACATGATGTATAGGGTCCATAGCATGTTTTGATATGATCTACTAGAGATAGACTTCTTCTTACTTGGTTTGAGCCCTCTATGGATTGTGTTATGGTGATAGATTTTGGTGAGCCCTATGAGGAGGCCATGCATAGAGGTGATAGTCACTCTTGGAAAAGGTCCATATAGCTTGAGTTTGATTCATTGTAGAAAAACCATATATGGGATTTGGTTCCTTTACCTAGTAGGAAACATGCATTGTCATGCAAGTGGGTGTATAAGTTGAAGAGCACCCTTGGATATAAGCCAGCATATAAGGCCAGATTGGTTGCTAAGGATTTTAAGCAAGAGTATGGTGTTAACTTTGATGAAGTTGTTTCTCTTGTAGTAAAATGGTTTTGGTTGTGCAGTTAGATTTGGATCTTTATCAGATGGATGTGAAAACAACTTTTCTACGTGGGGACTTGTATGAGGATATCTATATGCAATAACCTAAGGGCTTTATGAAAAAGAGCAGGGAACACCTAGTATGGAAGTTGAGCAAGAGTCTTTATGGACTTAAGTAGGCACTTAGAAAATGGTATCATAAGTTCAATGTTTTCATGTATTTACCAGGATATACTCGCAATGATATGGATCTATGTTTATACACAAAGAATGCTTGTGATGGTAGCCTTATTATCTTGGTGCTTTATGTCAATCATATCTTGATTGCTAGGAGAGCTCATGATGAGTTGGATGCTTTGAAGACTTAGCTCAAGAAGATTTTTGAGATGAAGTACATGGGATATGCCTCATATATTCTTGGTATATGCATCATGCATGATCGCTCTTAGGGCTCATTTACTTGTCATAGGAGGCATACATATAGAAGATACTTGTGCGATTCCATATATAGGATGTTAAGCTTACTAGTCTCCCTTTACCTTCCTATGTGAAGGTTGGTAAGGCCCATTGTCCCTACCCACATGAGGAGAAGACCGAGATGGCTAAGATCCCTTATGCATCTGTCGTGGGTAGTTTGATATATGCCATGATAACCACTCGTTGTGACATAGTAGTGGTACATTATATGACTACACCTAGTCAACAACATTGGAACACCATGAAGGATATTATGAGGTATCTAGAAGACACTATAGATATGTGCATTTGGTATGGTGGCTAGAATATTGTAGTCACATGTTACACAAACTCCAAGTATGCAGGACATGCATATAGTAGGAAGTCCATCTCTGGATATGTCTTTACTTTTGTTGGAGGTCATGTTTCTTGGATGTCCAGGGTGCAAAAATGCACAAACTTATTTACTACTAAGGCAAAGTATATTGAAGCCATCAAGGCTTACAAAGAGGCCCTTTAGGACATTGGTAAGTGAAAATGAGTGATTGGGGACATGATGCTTCATGAAGTCAAGTGGGGTAACACATGCAAATATCATTTTTTTTGTCTTTCTAACACGTGCTTGTAGCAGAAGTCAGGTTGATAAATGGAAATCCCAAGTGGTATCATGCATGTTCGATAGGTGGTTGAGATATTTAAGTTTTGAGACATGTGCTTCATGCACAAAGAGAATAAAATGTGTACTCATTTCCTATTTTGAGTCCCCGAGTGGAATTTTACATGGCAAGGGACATGTTTGCCATATAGCAATTAAGGGGAAGCAAGGGGAAACTTGGAAAATTAAGGGGAACATAAAAAATGTGAGTAGTTCTTTTGGGAAAAAAGAGACGTGAAGTGTTCGACACAACCATCATGAGAGAGAGAGAGAGAGAGAGAGAGAGAGAGAGAGAGAGAGAGAGAGAGAGAGAGAGAGAGAGAGAGAGAGAGAGAGAGAGAGAGAGAGAGAGAGAGAGAGAGAGAGAGAGAGAGAGAGAGAGAGAGGAGGAGGAGCAGGAGGAGAAGCTTGCAGGGTGAAGAAGGGAGAAATCTGAAGCTTGGAAAAAAGAAGAAAAAATTGTCAAAAGAAAGAGACCGTGAAGCTAAAGTTATTGGAACTGAGGAGCAGGATGGCAGAGCTGTTGAAGTCAAGGGGCTGATGCGAGTTCTCGGTTTTCAGTTGATGGTAGTAAGAGTCTTCCTTTTGTCTTTTTTTCTTCTACTGCTTTGTGGGCAAAGAGTTTGCAAATCAGTTCTAGTGTATGGATATGAGTGAAAGACAATAGAGGATTGTTCTTCTTCATGATGAGAGTGATGTTTGTTAGTTTTTGAGTGAGGCTTCCTGTCGGCAGAGAAGAATGGAGGTGAAGGGTCTCTACATCTGAAACTGGGTATGAGGCATAGAATATGTATTATGAGAAAGTGTTGAATGCATGGGTTCAAGTTAGTGGAAATCTGAAAGGATTTGCAGCCAAGAAAATAATAGATCACAGTTTGTAAAGTTTGAGCCTCCCGTGACTCTTCATCAATGAAAGTTTGTAATTTTGGAATAGAGTAGTTGTGTTTGTTGTATAGAGCATGGAGGAATTTATGACTGCAGACTGCCTATGTAGAGCTATTTCAGGGCAACAGATCAAGGAATTTGACTTTGAGTTGCTCTGAAGAATTATATATTGGAAAGAGGGCTACAACTTTCCTTTTTGAAGCTTGGTGATCCGATGTCTTGTTAGAAAGTTAGGAACTGTTTTATGTTATGCTTCATGAGGCAATTTCTGTGCTCTATGAGAAAATAGGTGAATTCAATAGCATCTATATCACCAACTCAGTTTCCCATGAAATTCATCATGATTTTCCATTGCTATATCAGTGTAAACTTGGTTTTGATGCAGTAATGGAATGTCTACATCAGTGAAATGCTTGTAGCAGTTGAATGGGCATGAAATTTTGGTGTATAAAGCTTTGATTACCTGTGTATTTGGTTTGTATTTATGTAGTGCTTTGAGGAAAGAAGAACAGAGAGGGTCTACAACAGATTTTGTACTACTTGAAGCAATCATGCTTTCTGGGGCAGTTTGCTGTGTGGGGTTGCCATCCCTAAAAAATAGGAATTGTGTGAATCGGAAAGCTCGTGTTGTCAAAGTCTCTACCATGGTTGTTTCAACTCTAGATTCTCTCTAAAAATGGTAATTCTGAGGTTTAAATTGCTCAAGTTGTTAAGTTGAAGTCTCAGTGAGGAGTGAGTGATCAAGAATTTTGGATCATGTGTTCTGTGGTGTTGTTTCATGGGTTTTGTTGAGGGAGGATCCTCAGTCTTTATCCTGTGGTGTTGTCTTGGGGGTTGTTGGAGGCCGACTACCCAATTCACCTACCATAGATTGGTGACCCGGATGAGGATCTCCCGTCTTGAAGTTCTCTTGCTGATCTTATCGATTGGGAAGTGAGGTTTGGAAACCAACCTATACACAAACTCAAGCATGGCGGCTTTTGGATATGAACCCTCCTTTGGTACTGAAAATGAGGATGCTAATCAATTTATCAAGAGATTGGAGTGGATGTCTTACCAAGTTCAAAGGGACACTGATGTAGATAAGTTTCGAATGATCATCATGTTGCTTGAAGGCTCTGCAAGATTATGGTGGAACTTATTGAATGAAGAGACAAGGGTGAATTGGAATGAAGTTAAAAATGTGTTCCTTACAAGGTTTGCAACTAAGCAAACTCTTGAGAGTTTATGGAAATATTTGGAAAATATGTTTTAGGGAGAAAATGAGGAAGTGTGTAAATTTGCAGCGAGATTTGAAGCAAAATGGATAGAAATCGCACAGAGTATGGAGCAGTCTCCCATGATGTTCTTGAAAAAGGACAAGTTTGTCTTATTGCTCAAACCGAAATTAGAGAAAAGATTTTGATCAAAGATCCTGATACATACGAAGATGAAGTCAAATAGCCAAGGAAAAGCAAAGGAAAATACAATTGAGGTTGGATCAATCAAGAGGTATTGCTTTGCATGCATTTTTACGACCTAATCAAGTTGACAATGTTGTAGGAAATGTAGGACATCAAGCTGTGAATCTTCATGGGGCATTTGAAAGAGCAAAAAATGGAACTCAACAAGGTCATAGAAAAGATGATGATGATGTGATTAATAAACTGTAGGAACAATTGGCAAATTTGAATTTGAATATGAGCATGTTGCAGGCAAGGCAACCTCAAATGCAACCTAGATTTAGAGGACCACCAAGGAATAGATGGGAAAACTTTGAATGCTTTAATTGCAGGGAGAGAGGTCATATTGCTCTTGATTGCTCTTATCCAAGAAGAATAGGAGGGGAGATGTATCCCATGCCACAAGGGAATGCTAGGTAAGATGCTAGACCTTAATAGGAACCAAGGCCACTTGAACTAGCTAGGCAATAGTTGGAAAGAAAACCTAATGAAGGCACATTGGGTATGAATTTGATCAAAACCAGCATGTTTGATGATGGGGAAAATGTAGATGTTTTTGCTAATAAGAGAGTCAGAGAGAGGGATACTGAAACTAAAACTCAAAGAGCATCAAGGATTAAAAAGGGAAAATAGGTTGCCGACAAAGTTAGACCACAAAGGAAGATTCAAATGAGGGACTTTTCTTTGGGAGTCAATCAAGTTCCTTACAACCTACTTGAAGACTTAAAAGGTAAGAAGGCTGATGTTACATATGGTCAGCTATTGTAGATGAATGCATCTCTGAGGAGGCAATGGCATGGTTTGCTTAGCATTAGGAAAGGAAAAATCCAAATTGGGCATGTTGGAGTGGTATACCTATCAGATGTGAAAGACATTATACATGTCATGGATGCATGGATACATGGAAGGAAAATTGATCAAGTTTATGTTGATGGTGGTGCGCAAGTTTGTGTAATCACTGAAGAAGCAATGTTGCAAATACATCTTAAAATGACAGGGAAGTCATTGTTAAGGTTAAAATGGCAAATAGCTCAAAAGTGAAATGTTTGGGAGTCATTGAGAACTTGGAGACCAACATTGGAGGCCAAAGAGCATGTTTGGATTTCCATGTTATGCCTGCAAAACTTGGGGCATATCCTCTCATCTTGGGATGACCGTGGTTTATTGGTATGAGATATAGACAAGACTGGTATAGGAGTCAATTAGAACTCTATCTAGAGAAGCTAGTTCATAAGAGGGTGATCTTTGACATGAAAACAGAGTCCGTCATTCAAAATGGACATGAAAGTGATGTTGGAGGTGATGAAAATAGTGATTCAGAAAATTCTGGTCTTGATGAGGAAGATAGAGAATGGGAAGTTGAAATTCAGAAAAATGAGAATGGGAATTTTTTGAGCCATTAGTTTTTGAGACTTGGTACAATTCAGAAAAATATACTTAAAGCTGAAATTCAGAAGTTACTTGATGCTGAATTTATCTATCCTGTTGATGATGCAGAGTGGATGTCTCTTGTTGTAATTAGACCAAAGAAGAATGGAAAGTGGAGAGTATGTGTTGATTTCAAGCCACTTAATGCAGCTACTAAGAGGGACTACTATCCTCTTCCATTTCAAGATGAGATCTTGGATCAAGTGGCTGGTCATGAATTTTACAGTGTTTGCGATGAATACTCTGGATATTTTCAAATTAGAATAGCAGAAGAAGATCAAAAGAAAAAAAATGTTCATTACCCCATGGGGATGTTTTCGTTATAGAGTGATGCCTTTTGGTCTGATGAATGCATACGCCAGCTTTTCAAGATGGGTTAGTTGGGTATTTGCCCCTTTCATTGGGAAATCTTTGCGGGTATTTATGGATGACTTTTGTGTGTACAGTTCAAGGGCATTACACTCTCAAAAACTTGATGAAGTTTTTTGCAGACTTGATGAGGATGGTGGTTAGTTGAACCCTGATAACTGTAAGATAGCAAGAACTAGAGTGATACCCTTGGGTCATGAAGTGTCTGTTAATGGTATTTCACCTGAGCCTAGTAAAGTGGAGGCTTTACTTCTTATGGATTCTCCAAAAAGTGTAAAAGAACGTATGAGCTTTGTTCAAAAGTTGAGGTATCTATCAAGGTCATTCCATATGGTGGCTGAATATGTGTACCCGTTATAGAAAGCAACTCAAAGGGATCCTTTAGTTTGGATGCAAGTTGAAGAGGATGCATTCTTGCAGATTAAAGAAAAGTTAAGCATTTTGCCAATTCTTATGTCTCCAAACTGGGGTGAACCTTTCTTCATTAGCATTAGTGTTGGGAAAAATGCAGTGGGAGCCATTTTAATGAAGAAGGGAAAATGGATGTCTTATATGAGACCGGTGCTTTATATAAGTAGATCCATTGGAGCGACTGAAAAAGCTTGGATGGAAGAAGAATCATTGGTATGGGGGCTGGTATATGCAGTTAAAATATGGAAATCATACTTGATTCAAAAACCATTTGTAGCACTTACTGGTTCTCAGTTGCTTCCACAGGCTTTGCGATCTACTGAAAAAGCTCCAAGAGTTACTAAGTGGCTGCTGGCTTTGCAAGAATTTAAATTTACATGTTTGAAGGAGGATACTGTAAGAGCTAGCTTAGCTGATATCTTGACTTATAAAGAACCTGTTGAAAGTGCAGCTGTTATGAAATGGAAGCTAATTTCGCATCCACAAATTCATGAGGAGATAAAGGATAAAGTTGCTACCTTGTTTTTTGATGGCAGTTACAGAAGAGTGCTGAAAAAGGGAGAATTGGGTTTTGTCATTACGGATGCTAAAAATCGAGAAGTCTTTTCTGGAAGCCAAGAGAGTAAAGAGAAAGATAGTTGCAAAAGGTGATGCCATGTTGGTGGTTAGACATGTTCAAAATGTTTGGAAATCCAATAAAGATATTTTAAAGGACTGGTTGTTTAAGATAAAAGGCCTAATGAGGCAGCTGCAAAAATTTGAAGTTTGGCATATTGGTAGGGAGAACAACCACAGAGCTCATGAATTGGCTGAAAATGCGATTTCCCAATATGTTGCAGCAATGAGGGTGGATAATCCTAGATATGAGGGCAGGGAGAGCCTTCACTTGATTGAAGAGTTTCTAAAAATCGGGGAGTAAAGTCATTGGCTGATAAATACAAAACGTATGCCATTATCAGAAAGGCCACGACATATGTGCTCATAAATGATCAGTTATACATGAAGGGGATTTATAATGTAGTAAGAAGGGTGCTGGATAGTTATGAGATTCCTGCTTGTTTATCTTCCTGTCATGAGGAAGCATGTGGTGGTCATTTTGGTTTTGAGCTTACCAAAAGGAAAATTCTACTAGCAAGACTTACTTGGCCTAGTCTAAGTGCTGATGTTGCTCATTAGAGTAAAAGTTGTCATGCTTGCCAGTCATATGCAAAAAAGGTATTAATTCCAAAACCTGCTAAAGCCATTGTTGCCTATGGACCGTTTGAGAAGTGGGGTTTGGATCTTATAGGACCTTTGCCTGGTACAAAAACATGAAAGTCTTACATCATTACTACAGTTGATTATATGACCAAATGGCCTGAAGCTAAGGCTACAAGGAATTGCAAGAAAGAGGATGTAACTCAATTCCTCATGGAGGACATATACTACAGATTCGGAATACCACTAGAAACAGTGACATATCAAGGTCGTGGCTTCAGAAATAAGCTATCAAGAGACTTAACAGGGAAACTAGACTTGAAACAAAGATTTTCTACTCCTTATTACCCTCAGCTCAATGGAATAGTGGAAGCATTAAATGGAACATTACAAAAGATTCTCTTTAAGCTAGTGAAAGATCATCCTAAAGATTGGGACAATTATCTACATCAAGCTTTGTGGGTTTGTAGAACAATGCAGAAGACAAGTATAGGATTCACCCCTTTTTAGTTAGTATATGGTCAAGATGCTTTATTACCTATGAATGTCATGTTCCCTACGATGGAGTTTCTAAGAAAGCATCAGTTAGATCAAACAAAATTGGGAATTGACAAAGGATTGAACTTGCATACCCTATAGTTGGATAGGCAACAAGCAACGAATTGTTATGAAAAATAGATTGTGAAGAGAAAGGAATGGTTTAATACACAGTTGAAGAAGAAGAAACTTGTAGAGAGAATGCTGGTTGTGAGATATGATAGTAGCTTGGACTCTACTTTTCAAACCAAGTTTCGAGTTACATGGGAAGGGCCTTTCCTCATCAAGCGGAAGTTTGAAAATGGCACTTGCTACAAGATTTAGATGGAAATATTCACAATAGTAGAATCAATGGGTTCTGTCTAAAGAAATATATATGCAGAATCCTGTAGCTAAAGGGGATGTAGGTAATGTACATACTGTATATTAAGTAGGATGCTTCCAGTTTACTGTTTGAGGAAGATTCAGTTTTATGAAATCTGGTGTTGATTAGATTGTGGTAAATGATGGACATCATATTAAAAGTGTGCGTTGACACCTACTAAAGGTCTCTGTCTAGTTTGGTGTTGATCGGAGCAAGAATGTGAGAGTTATGGTCTCTGGAAGGTCAATGTCTGAAGTAGACTGCATGCAAGAATTTAGGACTATAGACTATGCAGAGCTGCTTCAGGGTAGCAGATCAAGAAATTTGACTCTCAGTTGTTCTGAAAAGTTATAGATTGGAAAGAGAGCTACAACTTTCATTTTTGAATCTTGGAAATCCAAGGTTTGATTAGAAAGTTATGAGCTATTCTGCGCAAAGCTCTATGAAGAAAATCTTCAAGAAAAGGAGTTTGTCTTTGTCAGATGTTTTTAAAGCTTTTAATAAAGGTTTTTTAACACTTTGTGCTCCAAACCAGGGGTTGGCTAATCATGGTGAGTGAAAATGAGCAACCGGGGACATGATGCTTCATGAAGTTAAGTGGAGTAACACATGCAAATATCCTTTTTTTGTCTTTCTAACATGTACATGTAGTGGGAGTCGGGTTGATAAATGGAAATCCCAAGTGGTATCATGCATGTTCGACACATGGTTGAGATATTTCAATTTTGAGACATGCGCTTCATGCGGGAAGAGAAGAAAATGTGTTTTTATTTTTTATTTTGAGTCCCTGAGTGGAATTTTACATGGCAAGGGACATGTTTGCCATCTAGCAATTAAGGGGAAGCAAGGGACAACTTGGAAAATTAATGGGAAAAGAAAAACGTGAGTAGTTCTTTTGGGAAAAAAGAGAAGAGAAGTGTTTGACACAACCGATAAGATATATATATGTGTGTGTATGTGTGTGTGTGTGTGTGTGTGTGTGTGTGTGTGTGTGTGTGTGTGTGTGTGTGTGTGTGTGTGTGTGTGTGTGTGTGTGTGTGTGTGTGTGTGTGTGTGTGTGTGTGTGTGTGTGTGTGTGTGTGTGTGTGTGTGTGTGTTGCAAGCTAAAGAAGGGAGAATTCTGAAGCTAAGAAGAAGAAGAACAAATTGTCAAAAGAAAGAGATCGTGAAGCTGAAGTTATTGGAGTTGAGCAGCAGGATGACAGAGCTACTGAAGTCAATGGGCTGATGCGAGTTCTCAGTTTTCAGATGATGGTAGTAAGAGTCTTCCTTTTGTCTTTTTTTCTTCTAGTACTTTGGGGGCAGAGAGTTTGCAGATTAGTTCTGGTGTATGGTTATGAGTGAAAGACAATAGAGAGCTGTTCTTCTTCATGATGAGAGTGATTTTTGTTAGCTGTTGAGTGAGGCTTCCCATCGATAAAGAAGAATGGAGGTGAAGGGTCTCTACATTTGAAATTGGGTAAGTGTTGAATGCATGGGTTCGAGTTAGTGGAAATCTAAAAGGATTTCTTGGAGAGCATGCAAGAATTTATGATTACAGACTGTGCAGAGTTGTTTTAGGGTAGTAGATCAAGGAATTCGAGTTTGAGTTGCTCTAAAGAATTATAGATAGGAAAGAGAGCTACAACTTTCCTTTTTGAAGCTTGGGGATCCCATGTCTTGTTAGAAAGTTATGAACTGTTTTGTGTAATGCTTCATGAGGCAATTTTTGTGCTCTATGAGGAAACAAGTAAATTCAACAACATCTACGTCACCAACTCTATTTTCCATGAAAGTCATCATGATTTTCCATTGCTATATCAGTGTAAATTCAGTTTTGATGCAGTAATGGAAGGTCTACAACAGTGAAATGCTTGTAGCAGTTGAATGGGCATGAAAATTTGCTGGATAAAGCTTTGATTACCTGTGTATTTGGTTTGTATTTATGTGTGCTCTGAGGAAAGAAGAACAGAGAGGGTCTACAACTGATTTTTTACTGCTTGAAGCAATCACACTTTGTGGGGTAGTTTGCTGTGTGGGGTTGCCATCCCTAAAAAATGGGAGTTGTGTGAATCTGAAAGCTCATGTTATCAGAGTCTCTACCATGGTTGTTTCAGGTTCATATTCTCTCTAAAAATGGTAATTCTGAGCTTGAAGGTTTAAACAGCTCAAGTTGTTAAGTTGAAGTCTCAGTGAGGAGTGAGTAATCAATAATTTTAGATCATGTGTTCAATGGTGTTGTTTCATGGGTTTTGTTGAGGGAGGATCCTTGATCTTTATCATGTGGTGTTGTCTTGCCGGTTGTTAGAGGCTGACTACCCAATTCACCTACCAATGTCTAGTGGAAAATCTTGGTAATACTGTTACTCCTACATTGCATTCAGATTCTATGAGTGCTATTCAATTGGCAGTCTTTCATCATGCAAAGACAAATCATATAGAGGTGTGCTATCACTTCATCAAGGAGGTGGTAGAGGACAAGTGGGTTGAGCTTATCAAGATCTCAACTAACAAGAATCCTATAGTTTTGCTCACTTAAAGTCTCTTAGAAAAATGTTTTGCATTCCTTAGGAACATGGGATGTAGGATGAAATGACATATATTCCTCATCCTACTGTACTTTATGTATATTTGTACATTCTCACTTTTTTTCTTCTTCTTGTTCTCTCCTCACTCAATGTACCTTTGTCTTTAAGTGGGAAGTTGTTGGGGATAAAGGTTCTTCTGCCTAATTGCCCAATATTTACTACACACACCATGACCCACACATGTACGCTACAAGCGGTAGGTAGCTATTTGTCACTTTATTCTTTACTCTTTCAATGACTATTGAATAAGGTAAGGCTAGCCACACATTGTGACTGTTGGAGTTCACACACACACACACACACACACACACACACACACACACACACACACACACACACACACACACACACACACACACACTCACTCACTCACTCACTCACTCACTCACACACACACACACACACACACACACACACTCTCTCTCTCTCTCTCTCTCTCTCTCTCTCTCTCTCTCTCTCTCTCTCTCTCTCTCTCTCTCTCTCTCTCTCTAGCTTTGACCTCCATAGCTTGTACTAAGCTCTTACTTCCATTTGTATGCTTCCACTCTAGTTCCACCATCATTCAAAATGTGGGAATTGCAATCAATGTGGGCATGTGACTTGCTACCATCCTACAAAGCAAGAATATCCTCAAACAAAAAGTGTTGACACAAGATGCACTGAATGTGGCACCATTTGAAGGTATTGAGGCTATCCTAGCTACTGCAAGGCATCTAGTAGCATCCCATCTAAAAGGATAGGGCCTAGTATTTTGATTCAAAAAGAATAGCTTGATAGCTTCTACCCTTGCTAGAATTTGATTTCTTAGTGGTCATGTAGAAGTGAAAGCAACACCTTTGACCGAAACCAAAAAGAAAAGAAAAATCATTATTACTGTCAAAGTCATTGAATAGGTGTAGATGGAAGACCAAAACGAAAAAATAAAAAAAGAAAGGACCTGATAAATAAGGAGATCTAGTGTTGGCAATTAGTAAAATTTCTCAAGACCAAGATAAAGAGTTTCATCATGCACAACTATGTCATTTTTGTTGGTAGGCACAACAATTCAATGATTGTATTCTAAGGTTCCTAGATGATGTGGTTGTCTCAATGGTAGAGTTCATTGAGGATTATGTATTTAAAGATCAAAATGAGATATAGTCTATGCATTGGCACTCTATGCAATGCATGATTTTTGTGCACATAACCTACTATCAAGATGGAGAAATTGTTGTCAAAATAGCTCACTTTTTCATATCAAACGTAGACTATATGATATGTTGTTTGTATAGCATTATTTCATGTTGCACTTTGGGTGGTTGAAGTCTTTAGGGGTTAGACCAAAGAGGCACTAGGTGTGGTTTGATGGTGTTGCTTCATAGTTCAAGGCATGTAGGCCTTCTATAATGTTGCAAAGTATACATCCTTGATGAAAGGTATAGAGATTAATGACTTCTTCTCTACATAAGGTAATAGCAAGGGAGAGCATGATAGGGTAGGATATAATGTAATAAGAACACTAACACATGGGAAATTGAAGCTTGATTCAACAATTTTAAAGTGCTTTGTAGATGCAGTCAATTTTTGCAAGGATAAAAATTCCAAGGGAGCTAAATCTACTTATCCATAAATACAAAGAGATTGTGCTAGAAATTTTCCAAACATCAAAGTTGGAGATGTAAATTGGGATGTTAAGTGGAATTTCAAGCCTATTAAGCAAACATACTCAAGTGTATTCTATTCATGGTCACAACCCACATGATCCAACAGGTCTTCTCGCTAGGCAATTGGTGTGTTCTTGTAATGCATGCGTGGGCAATGGAATAGGTCTTGCTATTCCATTACCTATGTATACATGTATGAAAAATGGAATAGATGTGTGAATAAAGCACATGTAGAGCCTTGGAAATTTCATTCTTAGTTCCTTTGCCTGATTCAAATGAGTTTGTGGATGATGAAGATCCATATGATGATGTGACATATGAAGGCTATCACGATGTGTTGAGCAATGCATTATGTGTAAATGACACTTTGATAGTTGTGAATCCTGAAGGTACTTCCAATAAGAGGATGTAGAATTTTACCTGGTCAAGTGTACCACTATCGGAGTGTGTAGGGTTGAAGGTCTACCAGAAGGGTAAGAGACAGAAGGTTGCAGAGAGATTGAGTGATGGAATAAGATAAAATAAAGAGAATTTAGAATTTGGAAGATTTAATGGAGATAGATAGAGGTGAAACTAAGTGACTTCACTTCATATAGCTCAAAAAAGTAATCAATATGCAACACATCTAATAGATCTTATAGATATACTACCCAAGAAAAGGTACATGCACACACTTGGGATGATAGCCCAATACAAACTAAGACTATGGTTTAGTATACACACTAATACATGTATAATCTCTATTGTGAACGTAATCCAAACCTGTAGGTAACACCTCAAAATCTTATCCATACATCAATCTATTGATGGAATATTGATAGATGGCACCACCGTAGACAAGACACATGAATCAGAATGCATAAATATGTGTAAATACCCTCAATGGGCCTTTAGAAGCACTTTAGCCTTGTGATTACAATTTTATTACAATAGTAAAGCACGGTATAGATGCTACCCCAAATCCAAGAGAAAATCTATCTTTGTTATCTATGTCTACCAAAGGTAGAGATCAAGAATCAAGTGGTAGAACTCATGACAAGCCCTGTTTGAGTATCAAATCTCCATTTTCAGCTTGCTGCCCTATTGTTGATCGTTATTCACAACCTAAAACAGTCCACATGAAGAGCATAAACCCATCAAAACTCCTATTTGATGTTCAAGGAAGGTTTCCATGATGTTCGGGACCAAGAAATCAAGTGAGAGATTGCCTCAAAGACCTTGTAAGAGATGAAGATCTTTGAAGGAGAGCTTGCTTCCTTCTCTTCCCCTATTTACCCCTGTTCAAAAATAGTCCCAATACACTCCTCTCTCCTCTCCAATGCATGAGCCTCTAGCCACTTACTTTTTTTGGCTCTTTCCCTTGTGTATAGTACTGCCTAGCTCCATAACATTTTCAGCCATAACATCATTCTTTCAACCCTTATATAGACCATTTTCAGCATAAACCTATTTTATGATAGCAATGAAATCATCAATAGATTCCAACTGAATACTATGTGAATCCATGTCTTCTTCAATCTACAATAGTGCTTGAGTAGGTTCTCCTAAAAATTGCCTTTTTTGCTTAATGATATCTATTATATTGTCATGGAATTTAAGAAGTTAACCAAGCAAAAATCAATCTTGCTTCCAAGAATGCATTCCTCAAGCATTTTCTCAATGTGGTTGCTGTCTCTATGACAGAATGTAACTTGTAACTAGGCTGCTTGCCTCTCTTTCCCCCCTCTTTCTTCTTTATGTGAGACATCTTCCATTACATGTTATGGACTAGCTTTTTCAGTAGCTTTCTGTTGCTTCATCTTACTTCTTGTCATGTACTTTAAAGGATATACAGTGGAAGGACATGCATCCTCGTCCCTTATTCTCTTTTCCTTTGACAATAGCATCCATATTGTGCACCTTAGCCAAACATGCATAGGTAGTTAATGAATCAACAAGAGTATCCCATCCAGTTTTATTCCGCATACTTTGACTAGTACATGTTAATTCAACCCTAGCCATCTTTCCCTTCTTTGCACAAGCCAAAGCACATGACCATACTATTGATTTTGCATCAACTTTACATGCCTGAAAAGAACCATATGATTCCTCAAGTTCCAATTCAAATGTGGCAATGATGTATGGCTGCAAACACATTTCTTGCAATTCTTCCAACTGCTTTTGTGTGCCACCTTTGCCAAAGTTTGGCTCTCTCAAGAGGCAACCCTATTTCAATTCATAAATTTTCCATCTTTCAAAACATCAAGTTCTTTGCTTATGCATCACAATAGGCTATACACTCACTTTTCATGCTACAAGCTATCACACTATATACATTGACTCCTAAACCCTTCTCTAATAGTCCTTTGGGCTATTGCTCACCCCTTGTCTTCCACTTTCTCATCCAATTTGAGTGAAGATCTATCATATTCAAGTGAGTCATGAAATATTTTCACCAATTCATCCATAATATGTCCTTTTTGGGTTGGAGCAGCATGCATAGCGGGTTGTTCAGTCATAGGTACAGATGGCTTTGCTAAAAATTTAGGACTTTTCATAGAAACTGTAGGTGTAGACTCTATTCCAAGCCTCAGTCTCATCCTTTCTAGCTTCACAACCACATTTTACAACATCCATGACATGTGCCCACCCAGATTTCAACCTAGTTTTTGAGGTTTCATCTTCTTAGCTAATCAATCAATTTCTCCTACAACAACACATGGTCAAGAACTTTCAAGAATAACTCAACTTTTTGACTTTTCAATGACTACTAGTTATCCACATCCATCTAAGCATTGCAGATTTTAAATTCATGCAACAAAGTTGTAGTAGAAAGACACTTGTTAGGTTTTTCCACCCAATTTGTAAACATCTTCTGTGCAATGAATCTCATGTCTTTGTGAAAAAACTCCTTTCTAAGAGCCTTCTGAAAGATAACCTAATCAGTATCTCTTCAATATAATTCAGCCAATCGTTCTTGCAATGCATGCACAACAATATGGAAAAAATACCAACTCCATGCATATTGACAAACCCCATGAAAAATCATATTGTCTGCATATACCCATAGATAGGTGGATACATTCTACCCATCAATTGCTTAATCTCATGTCCCACATCCTATAGAACATGCACAACCATAGTATCAAGTTTTTCAAAATCCTACCTTCTTTGTTTTTGTTGGTCTTACTATTGGTATGCAATAGCAAGAACACTTGTTACATTATAACTCCTAAATCAACACTCAATGAGTCCCCCATGATTACACTTCTTCGGTTGACCTTCATGTTGGATTCACCAATGGATGTCATGGGACTTTTGACACATGGAGTGTGAAAAAGGGGTATATTCTCTCTTGTGGAAGAATTCATGCTTTATCTATAGAATGGTGGTGGAGAATGAAGTGTAAGATTAAGAAGACCATTCAACACAGATCTAGGGTCACCGATAGGACTAATTGGGTGGGTGTTGTCCAATGTGGCCACAAAGGTGAAGGTGATGGCATGCTAACTAGGAAAGGAAACAAGGGAAAGGTTGGGGAAGAGACAAAGAAAGAAAGTGGGTTGGAGGCTCATGCATTAGAGAGTAGAGAGGAGTGTATGGGGACTATTTTGGGATAGAAAAAATAGGAAAAGAGAAGGCAGTATGCTATCCTTGAAGATCTTCATCACTTACAAGGTCTTGGAGGCGATCTACCAATTCTTGGTCTCGAACTTCACAGGAACCTTCCTTGATCATCAAAAATGAGTTTTGATGGATTTATGCTCTTCATGTGGACTATTTTGGGCTATGAAAAATAACAAAGAATAGGGCAGCAAGTTGGAAATGGATATTTGATGCTCAAATAGGGCTTCTCTTAAGCTCCATCGCTTGATTTTTGACCTCTGCCTTTTGTAGACATAATATAGATAGCAAAGATAAGTAGTATCTATACCATGCTTTACTATTGTAATAAAACTATAATTATAGGGCTGAAGTGCTTTTGAAGTCCATAAAGGGTATTTACATGGATTTATGCATTCTGATTCATGTGTCTTATCTATGGTGTTGCCACCTATCATGTTCCATCAATAGATTGATGTATAGATAAGATTCTGAAGTGTTACCTACAGCTTTTGGATTATGTTCAATAGGGATTATTCATGTATTAGTGTATATACTAAGCCATAGTCTTAGTTTGTGTTGGGCTATCATCCCAAGTGTGTGCATGTGCATTTGTCTTGGCCATATCTATGAGATCTATCAGATATGTTGCATAGTGACTACTCTGCTAAGCTATATGAAGTGAAGTAACTTGGATTCATCTCTATCTGTCTCCATTAAATCTTCCAAATTCTAAAATCTCTTTCTTTTACCTTGTTCCATCTCTCAATCTCTCTACACCCTTTTGTCTCTTACCCTTGTAGTAGACCTTCAACCCTACATGCTTTGATACCATTGAAAAGGAATGTGCAGAACGGAGCTGCACTAACTAGTGGAAAATGAAATTTCTAAGGGGTTTCTAAGGGGTCTTATTTTATTGAGGACATGTACTACAAGTGAAAATTAGATGTTATTCTCTCAAAGTGCTCATTGATATGCCCCCAATTCACATATTGTTGCACCTTATTTGCTGTATCAAGGTACTCACTGAGAAAATTATGAAGTGCATGTACATGTACACCATTACTCCACAAACCTATGAGGCAATCTACAATAGCCTACCTTTTGAATTTGACATGTAGCCACCTTGAATATCTGTAAACATCATTTTTATATGCTATGTGCATTATATAGTATTGCTAGTTAGCACAAAAATAGTTTGCTAGTAACCACCTATATAGACTATTAGTTAGCATGAACATATTGCTAATTAGCATAAATAATACTACTAGATAGTAGCTGGATGCACTCAAATGCACCAAAATAGTATGCAACAAGCACTAGTGAAGTTAGTAAAACTCATTTAATTAGCATAAGCAACATGGCTAGATTGTAGTTGGATATACTCCTAATTTGCATCTGCAACTCCAAAAAAATAATTTTCTAGTAAACACCTATATATATTTCTAGTTAGCATACACAAACTTCTAGTTAGTCCAAGCAATGTTGAGAAATAGGCAAATGATGTATGGTATAGGAAGAGGTGCTCTGTATCCCATAAGCACAATGAGGAGAGTAGAATAAGCTAGAAAGCTATATAAGGTTGTACTTGACTCTTATTTCAATGCAATGCTATTGTCATTTCAATCAAGTGTTAATGTCATTGTCCATACACACAAGAATGTGTTTATGAGACAAAGTCTCAATCTTGGAACCTAATTCACTTGTGTGACAGTTGGTCTTGTCTGTATTTATGTCCTCATGAGTGTTGTCTACATTTTCCATCCTCCATAGCTCATGCGATGCTCTAGATCCACATCTTTTGACATGGTATTAGAGCTCAGTTGAGCATGGCCCAACGTAATCTAGCTCTCCTTCTTGCTCTCTCAAGCTTTCTTAACTTCAATCTAGCTCAATGCTAGCTTATAACCTCATTTTTGTCTCTACTCTCATTCCAGCTTTCATGGCTTCTGCCATAGCCAGAATAGGACCTACATCACTTTGAGCACTTGTATCTCTCTCTACAAGCATTACCTCTTCAATATTTCTTTTGTATTTCTCTCCCTCAACTCCCTGCACCCCTTCTTGGGACGTCACACTAAGACATTGCATGCCCTAGCAGCAGACATTGTAGAAATTACAGCTCGCTGCCAAAATCATGACTGTAGACTATCGTACAATCTAATCTCCCTGTGCACGCGGCTGGATGCCTTGTAACCATAGGGCTTTGGAAGCTTGGTTCATAAGCTTCTTCCTCATCAGACGATTCTTCATATGAGTGCATCTACAAGCCGCCCCAAGTGGAAAACTAGTCGCTTGCATGTTTAACCCTAATTCCACCATAGCCACTTCAACTACAATGTAGAGGCGAGCACAAGCTCTACCGCCAAGACCCACTGACTGCTTATTGTTCAAGTGTTTCAAGCAAGCACCAATTGAACAATAAGCAAGCACCCACGTCCACCCCTTGCTTGGTTGTTCTTTTCTTGGAAGTGTATTGCATGGATGATGGGGTCCTTGAAGCTGGTGGCGGGGCCTTCACGTATACCTTTAAAGAAAAGAAGGTGCACTACCTGGGGTGTGTTTGCCTGACCATGGAGTGCGTGGTGCCTGTAGATTTGGAAAATGGGTCTAGCCCTTGGTGGTGTCCCACACTTGAGGACCCAATTGGTGTAGATGGACGGTGTGGTGCATGGGGCTTAGGGTGATAGGTCTAATCATAGGCGAATGGTACCTCCCTAGGTGTGTCCTACCCTTGTTGTGCCCAAAGCATGTGTTGTGAGGGGTGGGGCTAGGTATGAAAACACTAGGGAAAGTGATTTGTAGCATGCAAAGTTCTTTTTTTCCTCGAAAACCAGGGGTGCTCTCGAACTCTACCCTGATCTTCCTTAGACAAGCCGCAAGTTGTCCTTAGGTATTTAGTCAAGAATGCACGGCTCTGTAGGTATTCCTTGATGTTAGCCCTTGCATTGAGAGGTGTGGTTGACAAAAAAGGGTGGTTGCACCTCATAAAGTGGCTATCATTCATGTCTTCAAGGATCCTCATGCAAAATGAGGGAAGCAGGGCAGCCCTCATCATTAGCCTAGCCATAGCACAACTATTTATTCCTAGGTTAATGTCAAAAAAGAGTGGGGGGAGGTGGGCTTCCTCAACTACTGTCTTTTGATCAAGAAAAAACCTAATGATCCTTAGGTAATTACAAGTGGTTATGAAGGGTGGGTCTGGGAAGGAAGAGAAATCCTCGAGGAAGCGATTAATAGAAGGGCTCAAGTCCCCTACTCTAAAGGTCATGCATTCCTTGAGAGTTGCTGCATTGACATTGTAGATCTTTGGAAAGTTATACTTGCCATCACCCCCTATTGTAATCCTCTCCATGTCTGAGAGGGTAGGGCATGTAGGGGGGATCATTTCGTTCTTCCTGTAGCATGCTGCAGAAGGCCATCCATGCATCAAAATTGGTGTCCCAAATCCTCCTCTGCCACTTTGGTTGCACCTTGTAGCCTTGGACCGTTTTGAGAACTTGATAGACCTTGTCCTGCCAGCAATCTGTGGGCTCCCACCTCCATTGTGTGATGATGATACTCTGCTCCTGAACCCATCAGCTCTCTAGAGTATTGCCCAACCAAATGATTCCTTTGACTACTTCCAGGGGTAAGACTCAGTTTAAGGACCGTGGGTAGAGGAAGGAGAACTCAAAGGGTCGGGATTGGATGTCTTGTTGTTGCTAGATAGTCAGCTTTTGTGGCCACTTGACATGTGATGATCCTCGCGTGGCGGCATGGGCTCGTCAAGAAGCTACTATGGCCATGCTTGCTCCCTTTGTTGGGCTTGCTCCACAAGTTCCTGTCTTCTTCTTCTTCCATCCTTTCCTTACCCCTCTCCATCTCCTGAGACAACATCATTACCACTTGTTGCTGCTTGCTCCAAATTTCCATAATCTAGGTCTTCTCTTTATCCAAATGGTTCAACTACTCCTTGGCTATCCTCCTACCTTGCTCAGCCCCATAATGTACTATTGGTAGGCTTCTGCGATCCATTCTGATAGATCTTCAGTGGTTTGTGCACAACTTTCAAGCTCTACTTGGTGCAACTTCCTTTCGGTCATGGCCATGGCCATTAGTGCCTCCACCTCCTCTCGAGTGTTCTTTAGGTTTTCTTGTAGGTTTCCTCTGGCTTTGTTGGTGGCCTCATCCCTCATTTTTGACACGGCTTCTATTTCTCTCTCCAACCTTCCTTGCTCTTCCATTTCCATCCACAGTTGGAATACAAGGGCATCCTCCTATTCTTGGCATTATTCTTTTGATGCATGGTCTCTTTCTTGCCGGCTTCCCCATAGTTCTACATGCATAGCTTCCACCTGTGTCATTTCATTGCTGGAGCTCAGCATATTGCTAGATGAGCCATTTGTGGTCCTTCCACTCCACCAAGTCTTGGGCTTCATCCTCTAGTCTTTGCCTTAGGTGATCTTCATTTTCTTGAGCCTTCTTTTCTTGGGCACTGAGTTGCTCTTTCAAGCTCCGAATTTCTTTTTGATTCTCAGAGGCTTGCCATGCCATCTCTAGTTGTAGGGATGCGGCAACCTCTCTTTTGGCCTCTAGCTCCACAGCAGCGGCCTTCTTCTCTTCCTTGGCCCTCTCTAGTTGGTCTAGGATTTCAGCCACATAGGCATCATAGTCCGCAGCCGGGGGCATCGTTGGCAGTGCTATGGTAGATGCTTCTAGGTTTTTCCACTTTGGGTCCTATCTGGAATCATGACGTCCACCACATACAACCTTTTGGCTCCTACCCTTGGCGCCATCTCTTGTACTTTTGTGACCAAGAATTGCATCATGGACATGAGCTGAGTGGTGTCCATAGCAGACGTTGGCTCCTGTTGTGGTGGAGGTGGATGTGGCGGTTTGAGGCGTGAGATTCGAAGGGAGGGGGTGCAATGGGGCCTTGCCCTTTAATGTGACAATTGGGGCTAGTTTGGCACTACCACTTGGTTCACCTTCATGTTGTGGGCTCAAGGTGGTCATTCCTTTGGAACCGTAGCCCTCCTCTATAGACTTGTGTATGGCCTCCGCCATGTCTTCATCTTCCTTTCTTTTTAGCTCTTCTGCCTCTCTCTCGGCTCTTCTCTTTCTCTCATCTTTGGCCCCCTTGGACTCTTTTTGGGCCTTCCTCAACTCGGCCCATTCCTCCCTTGTCACCGTTTCTTTTGTCTCCTTCTGCAGCTTTGATGGTGTTCCCTTTGTCTGTGCCTTCAGCTCTCCTTGGCCGGGCTGCGTCTCCTACTCTTCCATATCACTTATAGTCCTTTTTCTTGACTACACTTGTTCATGGTGAGGCATCAGGGTTAGGGGTTTCCCCTACTCCCTCTCCACCTTCCTCTATGTCCTTCAAGGCCTACTGGATGATGGCTGTTAGGATCCCACCAAACCTAATGGTGAATGCTTTGGAGGAGGACTTCTTTTGAGCTGATCTTGCTGTGGAGGTTAGGGATTCTCCTCCTGCTACCGTTCTACCAATGGTCAAAGCTTTTGGTGAGCTTTCAATAGTTTTGCATACAAAGGTGTTTCAATCTATTTTGTCTGGGGATCCTGTCGCAATGCTCTCCAACAATGGCACCCCCATTCTATTCATAAGGTCATTGTACCTTTGACTGCAGAAGAGAGTATGGACCATCTTTACATGCAACTTGATCTCAGGGTTTGGAATATCTGCTAAACTTATCCCATCCACTATGCGTATGGTAGCCTTGTTCACCCCTAGCATGCTGTACACATCCCTCTTTGGGCGTCGCTCGATCATCTTGCTAGTTAAGCCTAGGGCCTTCTCCACCACCTCAAGGCTCAATTCCACCTCTACTTGGTGGGCTTCTTTCCCTTTCTTGATTGTCACCATGCCACAATTCCTTTCGGCATTGAAGCTCCTCAGAAACTCTATGCATGTTTTGTAGTTGAGCGCCTACCCAACCTTTTCTATGTACTTTTGTAGGTTGCACTGGTCTAAGAGTCGTTTTATGGGTGGCTCTTCCTCTAGGTTCATGACATGCTTGAATGTGAACTCTTTGTAGCCCCTCATTTCTACCGTCAAGCCATACTTAGCTTTCTCTTCCTCCATGAACGGAAGCTTGCTACCTTTATCTTGCCCTGCCATTTTAGGTTTCTGTCATATATCATTGTTCACCATTAGTATTCCTAAGACATTTTATTGCTAGAAAATAAACAGGAATTGATCATGCTTTTATGACAAGAAAAACTTGCTTTAAGCAACAAAAAAAATTTCCCCTTGAGTAGCTCTATTCATTTTCAAGATCTTATTACACTTTTCCTTGATTTCACCTTTCTTCACCTTTACCTCCTCCCCCCTTGGGAATGAGAAGAATCCTTCCTAGGATTGGACATGGGAGAGGCACGATATTTGAGCACCATAGGGTGCTATTTACTTGGGCATCAACCAATTATAGAAATCAGGGTTGTATTTCAATTGGGCGTGACGATCGAGATTACGAGGGCTAATGCATACTTGGGTAATGTTAGTCAGGACATTAGTTAGAAAGTCACCCGAGTTGATACGGCTAGCCACATGTAGCTCTTCTTCTATAAGGATACAATCAATGTAAGGATGGGATTGGTTATCTAGGTGTTTGGATCGAGTGATGGCCAAGACCCTAAAAAAGGTTGGTGCTATGTAAGTCAGGTCATACTCAATTCTTTTGATGGCACGTCACTGCTCAACATTAGTCATTATTCGGCAACCCCGTTTCTCCCATTGGAGATGTAGGTTACCCCATTTTTGGAGGAACGAGGAGTTAGAGTCAGTGAGATGAGTAAGTTCCTCAATCTCAATGGTTGACGTAGGCCTTTCGGGCTTGCGGTAGGATGTTATTAATCGTATGATGAATGCATGCTCTTTCTTTGAGACTTTGGGGGATGTTACAGTTATAAACTTGTATTCTTCCCAAGTGCAAGATAAGGAACGAACCTCAGCGACTGCAAGGGGTTCATCAAGAAAGCTGAGGTCAAATCTTTTGTAGTTCCTAGAAAATGTGGTGAAGGTGGTATCCAAGAGTTTGATGCAAGTTACCAAGTCATCTCCCATATTCTCAGCAAGGTCCTTGGCTATTGATAGAAATGAACATCACTCATAGGAAGGCCTAAGGCTTACTACGATTGGGGTGGAAGGGGGCTAGACACTAATGGTTTGAGGGGGGAATGGTGTGACAGTGGTGTGTCTATAGTGGTTCCTTAGCTTGGTTGTCGGTGGGACTAATGCGGCTTTGGGGTACTGAGGGTGGCGTCAAGGCCACGGATGGTGCTTTTCCTGCCTCATGCACAACCACTAGGTGCTAAGCTCTCTAGCCTTAGATGATTTTGGGGTGTCACGCGTCTTTGTGGTTTGATACGTTGGTTGAGGTTTTTTTACCACAGCTATCGCGGCTTCTGTAGTCTTGGCTACTCGGATTTTCTGGGTGTTCATTGCATTAGCAGGAGCATAGCTTCCTAGAGATGGGGGCACACATGATGGGCACGATTGGACCATACTTCTAGCATGTTTCTTCTTGGACACCCATATCCAAGTGTTTCCTTTGTAGTATCCTTGAGCTTGCAATAGATCTTTGGGGATCCACCACATCTTAACTTTGTACCTATGTTGATAGCATCAGGTCGGTTGTTTAGGGTTTGAATGATGGTTGTGAGTTGTGTGGGGTGGTGTTTGCTGGCTATGGGGAGGTTTTTTTTTGGTGATTTGACACCCATTTAAGCGTGGGCTACTCTGGGAATTTTGGGATGGCCTTAGTTGGTAGCAGTTTTGTATTTTGGGTGGGTTGTGGTGGCTCATGACTCTCCTCCCTAGGCTTGGTCCTAGATAGTTCTATCTGCGGCATGGCGGGCTTGGGTGGAGCCTTGATGCCCTTGTTAAATGCTGTCACAATTCGAACGTCGCCAATGGCCAGGTGAATACGCTTCAAATCATAATCTACGGTGCACTATGCCTGTTTCTTAAAGGTGTGTCCCAATAATAATTCTTGACCTGCACCCTTTGTGTTTGGCAATATGTAGAAGATGACGGATAGGCTCTCAGACTCAATAGAGACTGCGATATTATATTTCCCTAGGAGTGCATATGACCTACCCTTGAATGGGCTAAGTTTAGAATTGGTGGGCTGTAACTATGGCTAACCAATGAGGGTCCAATGAGTGTGAGTCAGGACGTTACAGTTAGCTCCCTTGTCAATCAAGACATCAAAAATATGCATGCGCTGAGTGGTGGCCGTGATGCATAGGTATGCTGGTGCTCACCTCTTTATCCTTGTCCTCTAGTTTGGTGATGGTGGCTACACAAACATTGACAGGGGTTTCGAGTATGGGAGGCTCATGCAATGGGTGTATGGGAGGGTAGTAAATTTTCATGTGACTGCCGTTAAAGAAGCATATGCCCTCACCTTCAAGGGTTTCAAGTTCCACATTGCCCGTCCTACTAATGCTGCGCACTTGAAAAGGTCCCAACCCTAAAAATTTCATTTTTTGCTTGTGGCCCTTTATCGAGTAGAGAAAAATAAGGTCTCCTTGCTCAAAGTCGTGTTGTTTGACATGCTTGTCAAACCACGTCTTTCATCGTGCTTTCTCACAAATTAGGGTGTGGATAGCTAGGAGCCGAGTCTCAGTGAGTCGTTCCAATTCCATGAGGCGGTTGGTCCAAGCTTCCCTCCCCTCCCATCTCTCGTGCATTGTTATCCTCAGGCTAGGGACAAGGAATTCTAATGGCAAAATTACTTAGTCTTGCAAGTCATCCTAAAGGGCATCTATCCCACAGCCATTTTATAAGCTTTCCAATAAGCCCATAATGCTACCATGAGTTTGTTGTCCTAGTCACTTTGCGAGGTAGAAACCACCTTTGTAAGGATGGTGACTAAGATCTTGTTCGTGGATTCTACTTGGCCATTAGCTTGAGGGTAGTAGGGTGAGGATTTCCTGTGGATGACTAAGAAGATTGAGAGTAGGTGGGCAATCACCTCATTGATGAAGTGCATGCCTTGGTTGCTTACGAGTTCCAATAGGGCAACCAAATCGTGAGATGACTTGCTCCCATAAGAACTTTGGCATGGTCTTAGCATCATTCTTCCTCGTGGCTTGTGCCTCGGCCCATTTCATAAGATAGTCAGTTGCTACTATGATGTATCTAGCCTGTGAATACTGTGCTATGGGGCTGATGGATCCGATGAAGTCAACTCCCCATTTCTCAAAGGGTTGCCATGCAATGATAGGGGTTAACTCCAGCTTATCCTTTCAGAAAAGGACTTTAGTCCTTTGGCACTCATCACACTGTTTTACGAACTTAGCATCATCACGGAATAGGATTGGCCACCACAACTAAGACAGTAGCGCCTTGTGGGCTGTCATATCCCCACGCTGAAGTGACCTCCAACAATCCCTCCATGCGCTTTGCTCAGTATATCATGCATTTCATGCTCGCACACACACCACCGTAGCAACCTATCTTGCCCTAGCCTATAGAGTTGACCGGCCACAATTGGTAAGGTTGGATTGTCAAAACAAGTCACCGAAGCCTGGCCTTCTCGATAAGTCTATCAGGCAGACCGTGCTCTAGCATTTGGACTATATCTTCCACCTAGTATGGCATTAGATTGGCTTTGAACAAATCTTTCTCGTTAGACAAGCTGAAAAGGTGAGAGTCTGGCAAATCATCAGCTATGCCCTATCCCACAACTTCTCCTATAGGTATTTGGGACATGTGATTAGCCATGTGGTGCTGCTTTCCCTTGCGTATGACCATAGAGAAATAAAATTCTAGAAGAAGAAGTAGCCATCTAGCAATGCATCTAGAAGTGCATGGCTTATTTATAAGATAGAGCAATGCTTGATGGTCTACGAAGAAGGTGAAAGGCATGGTCAGGAGATAGTGTTAGAACTTCTTTATAGCAAACACCATGGCTAGCCCTTCCCTTTCTGTGGTGGAGTAGTTCATCTCCGTGTCGGTGAGCTGTCTACTAGCAAAAATCAAGGGGTAATCCAAACTATGCTCCCCTGGCTAGCACAGGAAAACTCCAATAGCATACTTAGATGCGTTTATATGCACGTGGAAGGTGATGTCCCAGTTTGGGGTGTGTAGGATGGGCACAGTTGTAAGAGCCTTCTTCAACTCCTCATATGCTCGTTGGCACTCATCCGTCCACTCGAATACGATCACTAGCTTATACAATGATCTTGCAATCAATGCTTAATTCAACACAAAGTGCCGATAGTATCCTAGGTAACCAAAGAAGCACTTAACTCCCTTATAGTCTTTTGGTGGCGATAGGTCGACAATGACCTTGACCTTCGAAGAGTCAGTGGCTATGCCATTCTTGGCCACCACATGCTCTAAAGTGCATCCATGCTTGACCCAGAACTAGCATTTCAAGGGATTCAATCACAAGTTGTAAAGTTTGCAACATTCAAAGACTACTCGTAGTTTCTCCAAGTGTTTAGCCCAACTAGAATGCAAGCATAGGTAATCTACAAACACCTCTAGCTCTTGTCTAAGCATATCTTTGAAGATGGTGCACATTAGCTGTTGAAAGATTGTAGGTGCATTCATCAACCCAAAGGGCATTACGATGTAAGCAAAAACACCCCACTTAGTGGGAAATGTGGTCTTGTGCCTATCATCGGGGTGTACTTGCACTCGGTTGTATCTTGAGAAGCCATCCAAAAAGCTCTAGGCCCTTTTCCTGCTACCCTTTCAAGCATGTGCTCTGCGTATGGTAATGGATAATGATCCTGTTTTGTCACAGCGTCAACCTTCTTATAATTCATGACACCCGTGTATCTTCTTCATGACTATCACAATTGGTGATACCCAATCCATGTGCTCTATTTCATAGATGAATCCTGCCCTCATTAACTTATCAATTTCTTCCCTGATGGCTTGGGCATGTTTTGGATTCATAGGGTACGGTCATTGTTTCACTGGCACTGCATCAGGGGGGGCTGTTAATATGTTATGCATCACCACTCTAGGATCCATGCCTTTGAGCTCATCTAAGGACCAAGCGAACACATCCACATACTCTTGCAAGAGTGTAACAAGATTGACCTCTTCCTCCTCGGTCAGGCATCAGCTATAAACACCGATCGAGGCTTCTCGCCTTCCTCTGCCAAGTTGACTTCCTTGACCTTAACGGGTCCCTCGATTGCCTACCTTGTCTGTCCTTGTCTCTTTGCTCCCAACAAGACCACTACTCTATTGCCCTTCTTAAAATTCATAAAGCGTCTCAGTAGGTCTTGTGGTTTCTTCTACTGTTCCGCCTCCTCCTTCTTCACCTATTTTCTCATTTTTTCCTTCAATCACTAGCACCTTAGGTGGACTGGCAAGTCCCCCTTGGTACGTTTGGTCCTAGGGGGTCAGGGTATTTTCGGGTCGCTTTTTGTGCTCACCTCCGATCCAAAATTAAACTCACAATCCTCGCTAGAGGAAGAAGCTTCCCCTAGTAGTTGGACCTCGGTGGGTGCGTCTGTCCTAACCAAGGATGTTGTCGATGATTGGGCTATCCCTACTTGTTCATAACCAATCACTCCCACATGCTCCAATTAGGAGTGATCCCATTCCATCTGCATGACTCCCCTCTCGATCATGTAAGTACTTCCTTTTTGGGGCATGGGGTTGGACTTGAGGTGTTTTATCACCCTTCCTTCAGTGTCCTATTCTACGGTGTCTACCTCCTCCCCGATCTCCTCACTACTAAAGTAGCAGTCCTCATACTCATCATCAGAATCAGCTCCTCTTGTTTGATCGTCATCCTCTAGACTCTCGTATCTAGCCTGCCCTTTGTCGGTAACTAAGGCCCGATTGTACATTAAGTTTAGGTCATGCACCGTAGTCCATCTCCACTTAGGAGCGTTCAAGAAGTCTCTGAGGGGCTTGAGATTAGCAGCGAGATTGCCAGTCAACTTGCCCGCCGCCAGATACTCAAGGGTCTTGTGCAATTCTAGCTTGTTGCTAGGAACATGGGAAGGGATAGGTCTAGGTTGGCTGCTTGAGCTCCTGGCCATCATATACAGAGTGGCATTACGGGCTCCTTCCTTGAGACACTTACAATCTTTGTAGCCTATTTGTATGCCTCCTCCTCATCTGAGAATGGGAGATCGATGGTTGCTAGTACATGCATCCAATCTTGCTCTTCATCAGGACAAGGGATGTATTTGGTGAGGGGTCCGTGTGAGACTTCCTTATTGGTCTGTCACCCCTGAGCATGGAAGAGACTGCATCCATGTTGATAGGGGTTGTCTTCCAAGTGTCCATCTTAACCTTTACTGCTTCTGTCCGGTTCCCTAAGAACATCAAACCATTGCCCCAGTCTTCAATGACTCGAGCATTCCTCATCCATGGTCATCCTAGCAGAATGTTGTAGTCCACCATTCCCCTCATGATGATGAAGTTCACATAGAACTGGACACCCACAATCTTCATTGGCAGAATTTTTAAGACTCCAAATGGCCTTACTTACATTCAGTTAGCTACAATGACGTTGAACCTAGCGGTTTCGATGGGCGGGTTTCCCCAAGCCTGGAGCATAGTATGGCTCAACACACTCACTCCTACCTCGGTATCTATGATTCCTTTCCGTGTGACATCTCCTAAGGCTAGGATAGGCAAGACTGCATGCATTTCAGTGCCTTCCCAAAAGGCATTAACGTGTAGTGACTTTAGCACTGAGTGTAGTGTTAAGCTGGGCATATACGTGACTGCATCATGATCCTGCAAGTCAATGGCAGCATGCTCCACTGGTTCTTTGATGGGACCAATAATGGGTCGGCACTGGCTATGGCACTAGTAGCTGGACCTCATACACACAACAAACACCTCCATCACCACATGGCCTCGCAGGCCAGGAGCATCTGTAATAACTAGATGCACACTAGATACATCTAATATTGCGTTTGTAGTTGAAAAAACCTTCCCCAAAACCCCTTAAAGGGATTATCCCACACATATTGGCAATAAGTGCAATGTATCACAAACACAGGAGACACCCCATTGGTTGATTATCATGGCCCCACTGCAGCTCTTCTACACCTTTGCGATTGGCCCCTCGATGCGCTATTTTTACATATAAACACATTCACACAAGACTCCTCTCTTTTTTAGCGAGATCCAGGAGATACCATGTTTCCTCACCAATAATTTTTCCCAAGAAACGAAAGATTAATCTACAGCAAGGGAAATCTCACCCTCTCATGCGTGGGTCAACTATAATTCAAACAATTGCTATGCATTTCCAGGAGTTGATATCACATGTATGATCAATGCAATAGTGGATGTCTCATTGTGCACAAATAGTTATGTTTCGAAATCAGTCTATGTGCTAGTACGCAACCAGACTTTTCATGAATTCCAACTAATACATCTATACTTTGTTGAAAGAATCTAGCACCAAGGCGAACCTTGTGCTACTAGATCCCTTATTTCCAAATAGGCCCTTTCCTAAATGCTGTGCATATAAAGAAACCAATCAGAATTTGTATTATTTCAGCCCTCAAACTGTTGCACAAAATCCTACTCCCCCAAAGTGTTTAAGTTTTGCTTCGTTGCATAGGTGTATAGAGATTGTTTTGTCATGATTTAGTATATAAAAAGCAATAAATCGCACACTATGATAAAAAGATAGGGAAAATTGAGGCCAAACCTCATGCTTTGCCACTATCATACATCCACAACCACTTATCATATTTTTTCCTATTTTTCTAAGATGTATTCCTATTTTTTCCTTATTTTCTTTCATTTTTCTCTATTTTTATCTATTTTTCCAAAAAAAAAGGATATATTTTTAGAGCTATGGCTCTTGATTCTTAGAATAGCAGAAATTTAGATTTTATTGGCATTTTATCCCATGTGTATTGGTTTATCCCACTCGAAAACACCAAAAATCCCATTTTTATCATAAAAACCGTGTTTTAGGGGTTTCTAAAAATTATTTCCAGCATTTTGACTTTATGTTTTCTGATTTTTTCATCATGCAAGCATAGAACAAATAGTAAACAACATGTCTACCAATTTTCACTCCATAAGAACAACATTGGCTCAATCAAATGTCAAAAACAAGCAATTTTCCTTTGTAAAATAGAATTGCCGATTTTTTCCTTCTTTGCGGGTTTTAAAATCTGATGCGGGACCACAGATCAGCCCTCATTCAAGTCTCCGACCCACCTCCAAACAGCCAACTCTAGTCCTCCATCGATCTGGGAGTGATGCGGTACCATGCCGGACAAGCATCCTTCAAACAATTCTCTTCTTGATTCTTCCCACATGAATTGCCTCTTGGAAGAGAGAGAGGGAGGAGAGAGAAAGACTGATTTTGGATCTCCATCTTCAGTCAGCCATTGGAGGAGTGGAGACCGGTGATTAGAAGCATAGGAAACAAGCATCAACCTGATGTAATCAGTCGGTAGGGGTATATTGAAGTGGCATAGCCCCCCATCAAGAATTCGTTGCCATCTTCATGGCGCCTTCTTCCTGGCGGTGAAAAATAACCCCCTCCCCTCCCCCCCCCAGCCCCCCAAAATCTTTTTTTTTTGTTGGGTGTCCAAGGGGAGCCCCCAAAGGTCACACCTTTTTGGCTAAAGTCCCTTTTACACTTGGCCCTTTTGGCCCTTGGCCTCCCGTCCGGCCTATCTCCTGCATCCGACGTCCAAATTGACCTTTGAAAATTCCTAGGCATCCATCTTGAAGTCCCCCACTACCGAGCATCTCTAGAAGTCCCGTTTGACTTGCCAAAAAATTATGAAAATTCACAAACCACTGTCCAGTGGGTCTTTAAAGCACTTTTGGGCATTGCTGCTTAAAATCATATTGATTGTAGCTACCACCTTCAACAAAGTCTAATTTTTTCCCTGAAATTTGGATTTTTTGGCTATTTTTAAGCAGTTCTTGGCATCAAATATCATATGTCATTGGTGACCATGGGATAGGGCGACTTAGCCCGTTGAATCCCACAAACAGATCTGCACATACACAATCACAAAGAGCACCAAGCTGATACAAAATATAAGCAACAAAACACATCACAGCTCTCACCCTACCCCCTGACAAAACCAAGGCATGAAATCCACGAGGAGTAGGCCTAGCATAATTTGATAGAAAGCCTAAAGCTAGTCACTAACCAACTGCTCCAACACAGCCAAGCTAAAAAGAAGTATCCAAGAGGGCATCCTAAGTGGTGGTCTGAACTACCTACCTAAGGACAACTCAACTAGGAGCTCCTACTAGGCGAGGACTCCTATAGCCTGATCAAGAAATATTATCTTTTAGCACATTGGTCTTTTAGCCTCTTATTTTCCATACTCAGGTGTGTAAAAAGGAGGGAGCTGAGCGCAGTGACCCAAGGAGAACAAGGCATCAGCCTCAGGTCCTGTCTCAATACCCAAGAACCTACCAAGCCCTCACAAGGTGACACTTAGTCCTTTTCTAGCACTCTTATTTTTGCTCCAACCTTTTTTTATTTGTATTTTTCCAGCTAGATGCCACCCCTCAGAAGACAAGGCATCGGCCCCGAGTCTTGTCTAGTTCCCAGGAACCTACGAGGCCTTCGCAAGGCGATAAACAACTGCTCAAGGATTTTTCTTTCTTTCCTTTTCTATATTTTTTAAAATAAGGGTCAGAACCCCTTTTTACACACCTCCGTATATGTATTTTTAGCTAGATTCAAGACTTGTTTTTCTCTTGATATTTAAGTGCAGGCTTCTCTAACTGCCTCACAACTAACAGGACCTCCTAGAATGGCCGTTTAGTAGGTCAGTAGAACAAGGTCAATAGAACTTCCTTTGAAAATAGGTCTTTTAGTGACTAACAATGCCTTTGCATGAGGCAATGACTTCTCAAACCTCCCACAGACATACATAACCTAAACGTGGGAGTGCATGCCTCGATTGCCGATCCCCAACAAACAAAAAGAAAGTACCCCTTATACATGTATCATTATTTGCTTAAGGGAAAAAACTCGAAAAGGGAACGAAACCACCTAGAATGGCCACAAGAAGCTCCTTCACAGCAAAGGCACCCTCCAATGACTTCATCAACCTGTATGATGCAATCACTAAAATAACAAACCATCAAATGTACCTGCACGAAATAAATATAGGGCCCTCTTGGTCTAAAGAAATAGTACATTTGTACTACAAACTAACTGGCCCTCTTGGCCTAAAGAAATAAAACATTAAAACCTTAAGACAACTGGCCCTATTAGCCTAAAGAAATCAAACAAACCAGCTCATATAGATCCCTCCTTGGAAGAAGGCAGATATATGAAAATACGTTCTATACCAAGGGGAAAAATAGGCCTCTTAGCCCTAAACTAAATGCATCAAGTTGTGACCCATACCTCCTGCATATATAGCAAGAGGCGTACGCATAACATGCCTTCTGACCAATCTATGGGTCCAGAATAATAGTGGTAGATGGGTCTCGGCTACTTTTTGCATTACCCATATCAACCATCGCTTGACGTATAATTCATGGTTTGATAACATTTCCCACAAACGACCAGGTCCTGTCTCATTATCAAGAGTAACATCCGGACTAGGACCACGATTGAAGAAGAGGTCATCTTCATAAGCAAAATTGGCTAGTGAATCTGCAAACTGATTCCAAGAATGTGGAATCAGCTGAAGAGATACGCTCTCAAATTCATCAAGTAGGGTTATAGCAGTTCGATGATACATACAAAGGATAGGATTCTGGAATGTATATGTCTCATTGAGTTGATTTAAGATCAGCTCGGAATCCCCTTTTACTAACACGAATACCACCTTTCTTGGCAATATTCAGTCCCATAATCAAGGCTTTATACTCTGCCATGTTGTTAGTGAATCCTACCCCAAGATAAGCAGCTAATTTCATTGTAACTCTACGTCTGGGGTCTCGAATAACTATTCCAACACTCCCTTTTTTATTAGGGCCCCTAGATGCTCCATCGAAATATAATGTGTACATCCACAATGGGTTTACACAATGAGCCATCTAGACCTCCCCTATTCGTAATTATGATAGTCAAAATTCAACATATTGAGAGGATGAATTGATGGCTCCGTCCCACCTTCATCATTAAAGACTACAAGGACGCTCATCAAAATCTGCAAAGAGTGATGACAAAAGATGTTAATCTCCCAAATGAATGTCCCGTCATCTTGCTCAGTCACTTTATAGCCTTTACTCCACCATATGAGCTTTCCGTGATGATATCATTGCTCTAAGTATGGGTGCTCCAAATAAGGGATCAATCGACCCATCAACCTCTATCGTTGTTACCTTGCAGATGTCTGATTAAACATACATAGACCTGAAAGGCACTTATGTCATTAGCACAGTTAGAAATAATAAGGTTTAATCTTATTAAGATTAACATTATTCTTAAACTCCACACCCTCAAGTCTTGCCAATAATGCTGTGGATTTATTCTTCTCGATCCTGACAATCCTAAAAGGACCATCCCATTTGGGCTCTAGCTTTCCTGGAAATAACTCTCTACACGCATCATAGTACAACACTAGTTGTCATTTCTTAAAAGTGTATTTCTTTGCTTTTAGGTCATGGAGTTGCTTCATCCGACGCTTGGTCACCTCCTGATGTAGCAAGCTCTGCAATCTAATCTCATCAAGGTGTGCCAGAGTCGTAAAGCGCTCTAAGAGGGCATCCCCATCACCTAAAGAATGCCATAATCGCAAATCTTATCATTAGCAACTTGATCTCTAGAGGTAGGACACACTCCTCTCCATATACTAGCTTGAATGGGGTGTGACCAGTAGCTCGTTTGAATGTTGTATTGTATGCCTTGTATGCCCACACTGCCACGTACAACTTTTTATCCCAATCTCGTTTCTTTTCCGATACTACCTTAGACAGAATGCCCACAAGCTGCTTGTTGGTACTCTTGACCTACCCATTGGCTTGTGGGTTATAGGGGCCTTTTTTATTATGCTTGATGTGCCAAGCCTCAGCTAGGCTTTTTATCACTTTGTTCAGAAAATGCGTCCCCCGGTTTGATACTATTTATTTTGGCGGACCAAATCGGCATACTATTTTCTCTAATAGGAAACTGGCGGTTTCCTTTGCATCATCTTTCTGTGTTGCACGTGTTTCCGACCACTTAGTAAAATAATGAGTTGCTATGATAAAATATCTTTTATGTGTAGTGGACGACAGAGTAATAGGGCCCACAAAGTCGATCCCCCACTTCTCGAATGGAAGGATCGCCATAATAGGAGTGAGTGGTCACTTCCTATTCTCTCGAATATCATGTCGTTGGTAGATGTCACATCTTTTAACGTACTCGAATGCATCCTGGAAGATGAATGGCCACCAATATCCCGCCCTCAAGGCTTTTTGCGCAGTTAGTCGCCCAGCAAAATGGCCTCCGCAAGCAGAGTCATGATACTCTTCTAAGATGAAAGGGACCTCATCAAGCATTACACGTCGGTAGTAGATATCATCTACCCCTTTCCGATACAACGTGCCTGCGATTATTGTGAATTTTAAAGCTTGCTGCTTGATCTTTCCCTTTTCTGACTTTGATAGACTAGCTCCAGTCTCTCCTGTTAACAAATAATGCGTTACTATTGCATACCAGGAGGGAATAGATGCCGTGTAAATCTTGAACATTGAGTCCTAGTCACTGCCTTCAGCCAGAGCTTCCTTTGGCTCCCTGAAGTCCATAAGGCACTCTATGATACATTGCAACCTGGGTGGCTTGCTCTTAACCTCATAGTCAAACTCCTGCAAAGTGATTACCCACTTTGCCAAAGGGTCGGGCAGTTGTTGCTTATTCATTAGTGGTCATAGCCCTTCCGCCTTCGTATAAAGGACAACCTTCTTATAAAGGATGTAGTGCCTGAACTTTTTAGTTGCAGAGACCATTGCAAGGCACAACTTTTCCATATAAGTATAATTAACTTCGGATACACCCAGCTTCTGACTGCAAAAGCAATCGGGTGATACCACTTCTCTTCCCACATGTACGCTAAATAACAACTAATGATATGCATGGTAACTACTGAGAAGATATAAAAAAATTCGCCCCTCTTGGGTGCTTTCAGCACAGGTGCTCTTGCGAGTTCCTGCTTTACATCCTTGAAAGCCACCTTACAAGGGTCACTCCACATAAACAAACAGTTGAAGGATAATAGATTTGTCAATGGCAATGTTTTTCCGCCAAAGCGTTTATGAACCGTCGATAATATCCAACTGATCATAGAAAGCTGTGGACTTCTTTGGGGGTGCATGGTGGACTCATGGAGACTATAGATTTGATCTTTTCAGGATCCGTCGCAATCCCTACGGAGTTAACTACATGGCCCAGTAGGAGCCCATAAGGTATGCTGAAAACTCACTTCCTCGGATTGAGAGCTATGCAAAATTGTCTGCATCGATCAAAACATTTTTGTAAAATAATCAATTGCCTTTCTCTCATGAGGGTTGCCCCTAAATCATCAATAAATACCTTCAGCTCCTCAAGGGAAATGCCACCAAAGGTCTTATCAGCAGTTTGTTACCAAGAAGTAGGCACATTGAATAGACCAAATGCCATCACATGATACACAAAGGTCCCGAAGACTATTATGAACGTCGTTTTGAGCTTATCCTCTTCTGCAATCACCATTTGATTATAGCCTGCAAAATAGTCCATGAATGAATATATCTCCCTACTTACCAATTGATCCAGAATCTGGTCGATAAAGGGCAGTGGGTAATAATCCTTAAATGTTTTCTTATTCAACTCTCGAAAGTCTACACACAACCGGATTTGATTATTTTTCTTCTTCCTGATCGCAACTGGTGAACCCCATTCAGTGTGCTGCATGGGGAATATCAAACCTGCTTTCCGTAATTTCTGTAACTCCTCAAACAGCCCATCCTGCAACTCAAACTGTATTCTCCTGACTTTCTATCACACAAGACGACTTCTATCCTTCAACGGAATTGAATGGAAAGTGAGGCTGGGAGGAATGCCCCTAAGTTCATCATAACTCCAAGCAAAAATATCGCGGAACTCTTGGATCAGAGTGACATAATCTTCCCGTTCCTCTGCACTAAGCATAGACTCTAGCTTCATTGGTTGCTCATCACATCTGGCATACCAAGGTCTAGCTCGATAACAACTGCATCCCTTATTCTATCTTGAGCTTCTAATGGCTCATTCGTTGTTACTTGATAGACGTCTTCTGTGGTCAATACCTCTTTGGATTCGTGAGTCGACGATGTCTCACTTGCAGACACATCTTCCATTGTCTCTAACTCTATAGAAGATAGGGGAGCTTGCTCACTTTGAGGTGATTTCGGATATGCATCGACTACCACACGTCTAGCACCTCTGCCAAATATCAATCTACCAGCTGGTATATCTACTTGATTGTCTACTTGCAAAATCCAAGTTCAACCAAGCAATACTTGGTAACTCGGATGCCCTGCAAATTGGATTACCCTAAAGTTGAGCAAGCATTCTACATTGGCAACTATCAAGTGGACTTTAGTAATGTATGCCTCCAACTGTCTCAGACTATCGTTAACCATTCTAAGGATTGTAGAGGTATCTTTTTGAATCGCAAGACCAAACCTCTCCATCAATTCAGAACTCATAATATTAACCAAGGATCCTATGTCAACGATAGCATTATCCACTAGAATCCCATCAACATAGGCTACAACCCTTGGGCAGTGCTTTTCGGCATGTTCAAACCAGTCATCCCCTACCCGCGCTATTCCCAAGGGTTCTACGATATAACCTGTATGCAAGGTCTTTTTAAATTCTTTGCTTACTCCTGGCGATAGCTTGATTAGCTGCAAGAGATTCACATCTGGTTTAACATCGCAAAGGGAGCTAGCTAAATCAAATTTGTGACATTCGCTAAAGCTCGCTTCTCGCGCCAAAGCATCTGCTCTTTAGGACGTTGCACTGGCTTTATTGCCTCTTTTTTAACTCTCACCTTCTTTCTTGATACCTCTTTATCTCTCTTGGCGTCAGCCTTACTCTCTATGAGCTTCAGAGGTCCCCCTTCTTTGTCAGGATTTAGAACTTGCGTTCCTTTATCATCCTGCCTAGGGTTTCTGTCGATAAGTTTTACATTATCTTTGTTGCCTTCTCTATGTATTTGGCCTCTTGTTATGGCACGTAGGCTAGAAGCTTCAGTGACATTAACCTACATAGCCTCAATGAGGCTCACCCCATTGTTGCCTGGCATTTCCTCGACAGTAGCCTTACCCCTTTGGAGTATTTGTTTCGGCCCATCATCCTGCTGAAATTTGTTTCCTTGCACACGATGATTAACATGCCCTAGTTGCGGAATGCCTTGCTAGAGGGAACTGATCTTTCTCCAACAGGTGGTTGCTAAATGGCCGAACTTCCCACAAATGTTGCACTTGACATTTGGGCAATTACGTGGATAATGTTGCCCACCACACCATTTTCAGCTGAATCTAGAGGGTGCAGCCTCTTCGAGGTGTCGACTCCCTATCAGCTTTTGTTGTTTCTTTAAGAAATTAACGTTAATAGCTATTTGCCGATATTGTTCAAAGATCATATCTGTGTAGTGCTTCATCATGTCCTTGACTTTGCTAGGACATTTGACGAACTCAGCTGATAGTCTTGATGATCACCTACCCGTTGGTCCCTTGGCCGCATAATTTTATTAGGTATTGGTTGCATTGGTTACTGACCCATAAGAATGATGTTAGGGTTTGCTGCTTGGCCTCCCACATTTGGAGGCTTCTGACTAGCCATAGGCATAGTCATACTAGGCAGAGATGGCAATAAAGGCACATGTGGCACCAAGTTCCCTCTTCCATTAGGGTTGGCCATTCCTATCCCTTGGCTTCCACTGCCATTGATCAGTTGCGAATTATTTCTCGATGCTAGACCCATATTGGGATTGATTCGAGAAGCATAGGCTGCTTGCAATCGGAATTCTATTTCTTGCGCTCATCTAATGGCAGTGTCTATATCCGCCAAGGTGACACTACTCAACTGCACCTAGATGTTAAAATCAAGACCATGCAAGAAGTATTGCAACTGGGAAGTAGGTGGGATAGGGATAGAGGTATCCAATTTACGGAAAACCTCTTTGATCTTCTTGGCATATTCTCGTATATCTTCATGCGGTTCTTGGTGTGTCAAATTCAACACGCGCAACCAATATTGGCCACCCCTCTCAAGGGCGAAGTCCCTTTGGAAGGCTTTATAAAATAAGTCCATGGTGGTTATGGTTTCAGCCTCAAGGCCCTTCCCTTTAGGGTCATGTTGAAGAACATCATTAGATGCCTTTCCTCTTGGATGCGACATTTAATCATCAACTTTTGGAACTCCCTTATATGAAGCTTCGCATCCTCTTCCACTAGACCATTAAAAATGGGTAGGGGAAACCTAAGGCTGGCAAATAGCCCTTCCTGTATGGATTACGATAGGTTGTGTCATGGCAATGATCGGATTTGCTAATGATAGGTTGTGCCATAGCAATGTCACACCACTGGAAGTGGGCAAATTAATCGGGAGGGGGGAAGTACTAGAAATTCCACCTTCTGACAGTGATTCAGGCTAAGGTTAGTAAGACCCCACCCTTGAATAGGTTCAAGACTACTCCTTTTAGGAGAATAATGGGTATTGATTTTGGCCCTCCGTCTAGCCCTCTCGGCTCTCTCGTGTTTTTGGAGTTTGGCTTGACGGATCTCTTCAAAGGACATCAACTAACAAGTAGGTCCCAGGGACCCTAGATTTGGAAACCACCACTTTGAGACGGCTCCCAAAAATGCACCACTGATGGGACCAAAAATGGGCCAGCATTGGCTATGGCACTAGTCAGACCTCATGCACACGATAGACACCTCCACCGCCACACGACCTCATGGGCCAGGAGAGTCTGTAATAACTAGATGCACACTAGATACATCTAATATTGCATTTGAAGCTGGATAAGAGTCCAAGATCACCTTCCCTAAAACCCCTCAAAGGGGTTATCCCACACATATTGGCAATAAGTGCTACGTATCACAGACACAGGAGGCACCCCATCAGCTGATTACCGTGGCCCCACTGCAACTCTCCTACATCTTAGGGATTGGCCCCTCAATGCACTGCTTATACATATAAAGACATTCGTACAAGACTCCTCTCTTTTTCAGTGAGATCCAGGAGATACCATGTTTCCTCACCAATAAATTTCCCCAAGAAACGAATGACTAACCGATGGCAAGGGAAATCTCACCCTCTCAAGCGTGAGTCAACTATAATTTAAACAATTGCTATGCATTTCCAAGAGTTGATACCACATGTATGATCAATGCAATAGTGGATGTCTTATTGCGCACAAACAGTTATGTTTCGAAATCAGCCTATGTGATAGTACGCAACTAGTCTTTTCATGAATTCCAACTAATACATATATACTTTGTTGGAAGAATCTAGCACCAAGGTGAACCTTGTGCTACTAGATCCCTTATTTCCAAATAGGACGTTTCCTAAATGCTGTGCATAGAAAAAAACCAATCAGAATTTGTATTATTTTAGCCCTCAAACTATTGTACAAAATCCGACTCCCCCTCACCATTTAGGTTTTGCTTCATTGCATAGGTGTATAGAGATTGTTTTGTCACGATTTAGTATATAAAAAGTAATAAATCACACACTGTTACAAAAAGATAGGGCAAATTGAGGCCAAATCTCATGCTTTGCCACTATCATACATCCACTTATTATATTTTTCCTTATTTTTCTAAGACGTATTCCTATTTTTCTCTTATTTTCTCCCAATTTTCTCTATTTTCAACTATTTTTCCAATAAAAATTTGATATATTTTAAGATCTGTGGCTCTTGATTCTTAGAACAATAGAAGTTTGGATTGTATTATCATTTTATCCCATGTGTATTGGTTTATCCCACCCGAAAACACCAAAAACCCCATTTTTCTCATAAAAACTGTGTTTTATGGGTTTCTAAAAATTATTTCCAACATTTTGACTTTATGTTTTCTAAAATTTTCACCATGCAAGCATAGAAAAAACAATATATAGCATGTCTACCAATTTTCACTCCATAAGAAAAGCATTGGCTCAATCAAATGTAAAAAACAAGCAATTTTCCTTTGTAAAATAGAATTACCGATTTTTTTCTTCTTTGCGGGTTTTAAAATCTGATGCGGGACTGCAGATCAGCCCTCATTCAAGGCTCGGCCCACCTTCAAACAACCAACTCTAGCCCTCCATCGTTCCGGGAGTGATTCGGTACCATGCCAGACAAGCATCCTTCAACTGGTTCTCTTCTTGATTCTTCCCACATGAATTGCCTCTTGGAAGAGAGAGAGGGAGGAGAGAGAAATACTGATTTTGGATCTCCATCTTCAGCTAGCCATTGAAGGAGCAAAGACCAGTGATTGGAAGCATAGGAAACAAACATCAGCCTGATGTAATCAGTTGGTAGGGGTGTATTGAAGTGGCATAGTCCCCCATCAAGAAATTGTTGCATCTTCATGGTGCCTTCTTCCTAGTAGTGAAATACACGCCCCCTCCCCCCCCCCCCCCCCCCCACCAAAATCGTTTTTTTTTTGTTGGAGCTCCAAGGGGAGCCCCCAAAGGTCACACCCCTTTGGCTAAAGTCCCTTTTACACTTGGCCCTTTTGGCCCTTGGCCTCCCGTTCGGCCTATTTTCTGCGTTCGATGTCCAAATTGACCTCCAAAAATTCCTGGGTGTCCGTCTTGAAGTCCCCCACTTTCGGGCATCTCTAGAAGTCTTATCTGACATGCCAAAAAATTATGAAAATTCACCAACCTCCGTCCAGTGGGTCTTTAAAGCACTTTTGGGCATTGCCGCTTAAAATCGTACTGATTGCAGCTGTGGCCTTTGACGAAGTCTATTTTTTCCCTAAAATTTGGATTTTTGGGATATTTTTAAGTACTTCTTGGCATAAAAAATCATATGTCATTCTTCCACCTAGTGTTTCAATTCTTGCCATAGCATGGGGTGCTATCTGAGGAGGTCTCCTAAACTGACGGTCACTGGGGTGGTCACTAATATCGTGAGGAGGTTGCTGGTTGCTTGCCTCTCTCCTAGGTTTGTGCTCCTTACCCACGGGTCTTGATTGATCGGCCGGCCCATGGCATCTAGAGTTAGCTTAGGTGATGTCGCCTGTGGCATGGGTGTATTTCTCGACCTTGGTCGTGTAGGTGAGACTGGCGTGATTACACTTGAGAGGTCCTTGATCTCATAATCTAAGATAGGTTTAGCATCCTTAAGGTGCTCCTAGGCTTCTTTTACCCACTTCTTGACTTTGGCTATTGCCTCGAGTTGGCACCTAGGATGGGGATACTCCCCTACCTTGGCACTCCCTTTCTCTGCCATCTTTGGAGCAGTAGTTTTTGCCTTTGCATCCGTTACCTTCTTACCGATCACTAGCGTTGTCTCACCCTCAGTCTTAAGAGTGACCTTTGTGTTAGTCTTTTTCCTCCTTCTCCGTCACCTCTTTTTTCCTATTGAGGCTGCATCTACATTACTGGGCCCTAGCAGTGATAATCCCACCTACTTTGTCTGTGCTCTAGTCATGACATGCAACGGGATGGGTGTGTCCTCACTGTTGAATGTCTGGACTCCGAATAGCCCCAAGGGCACAGAGGGCACACTTGTTGGGTTAGGGGATGGCTTTCGTCTAGGGCAATAAGCAAAGAGATGAGTGATGCTGCACTTGACACATTTGAGGTCGGCTTTTAACTTATTCAGTTGTTGTCTCTCTGGACAGTGTGATGATATGTGGCCCGGGTGACTGCAAGTCCAATACGAGATTGTCCTTGTGAATCCCCCTCCCCTACCTCTACCTAACGCCATCACTGGTACCGATTGATAGTCAATCAGGACTGGGTTTCCCTCTTCATCATATGAGACGTAAGGGCTTATGTAGGCTTCGTCTTTTTATTAGGCTCCTCCATGTAATGGACTGGAGCATCACTCCGTGGATGGGTCACATAGGGTCCTAGTGGCTGGCTATCGAGTTGATCTCTATCTTGGTGCTGGAAGCGCTAGCTCGCCTCCTCTTCCAAGGAAATTTGGCAGCATGTTCCCCAGGTATGGTGGGTTGTATTGCTAGACATAGGGGAATCTCCTAGGCAACCTAAATGCATGGCATCGTGGCCGAATCTACCACAGTTTGTGCAAGGCCTAGAGCTAGGATCCTAGCACTCGGTCGGGAGGTGGTTGCCGCAACAATGCACGCATTGGACGTGTGGTTGCATTGGTTTCCTCACCAATTCCTGCAGTCATGCTAACTCCATCCTCACCTCTCACTAGCTTCCAGCCTTAGTCCGTCCTCTTCCCCTTGTCCTATGTGCTAGGAGTTGATTCCTTGCTGGAGGTGGTAGTCCCCTTTGAGGTCCTTTGGCTGAAGTTATCACGGTTTGAACTTCAAGAGCTCCTCTCTCTCAACTGGTCATCCACCCTAATTGCTTCATTGAAGACCCTTGCCAACACGTCTCGTTGTAGGCTAGAGTTACCTGCCAAAGCCTTGTACAACTCCTCACTGCAAATTCCGTTCATGAACATGGTGGAGACTACTCTCTCATTGGGTCACTCATTTGTGGGGATTCTCTTGAAGAGGTTGTGCACATGAGTGACATATTCTCTTATGTCCTCCTTGTCCCTTTGACGACTGATATTCATCAGTCTCACGGACTATGAGGTTATCAGAGTATCCCGCTTCCAAGAATCTCTTAATGAAGAGATCTTTTAGTCGAGCAAAGTTTGCCCGCTCTGCCGTGTCTAAGATGGTGTACCATGTCCTACCCTTATCGCCTAAGCAGAGTCCAAAAGCTCGGGAGCATTTTTCCAAGTCCATGAGACCATTGGCCTTGCAAACTTGCTCAAACTGCTCAAAAAAACTTTACAGATCGCTGCTAGGCTGGTACTTGTCTAACTGCTTAGCTATCGTAGGGATTTTTGATTGGCTCTTTGCCCCTTGAGTAATTCCTAGGCCTGAGAGTAGCGATGTCGCTAATGCTGCCACACTCTATTCAACAATTGTATTGTCGATGAGGCGCTTGGTTACAAGCTCGCTCAGCATGGGGTCTGCCTCTAGTGCTTTCTCTTTCTTCCTGGTTGGTCCTGCCTTGTTTTTGCTAGCTAAGGATAGCATGCATCGAGCCTCATTCACATCTATGTCTTGTTGCAGCTTCCTAGTTCTCTGCTCATGGTTGTAGGTAGCTATGCCTTGCAGTGCTCTCCTAACCACTTTCTCTCTTCCTCCAGGCTTGCCACCACCTCCTCTAACTGGCCTACTGTGGACTACTGTCTTGGCTAGCATGTCGTATTCATTAACCATGTCTTGGACTGTGACTGGGAATTCACCTAGGTCCAGCTGGTCCTCTCCTTAGTTTGTGTTTGTTCATGACATCGTTCCTGCTTCCTCCTCCACGAGGTTGTCAATCAACCCTAGTAGCTTTGGTAGCGCTTTGCCCTCAATCTTGCTATCCTTTTGCTCCCATCACAATTTTCAAAGGTCCTATTGATGGGGCTCCAAAGCATCCGACTATGTTATGGGGTCTCCTCCTATTGGTGTGTTCCTTGAGTTATTAAGTCTGAATGCATTCCTTATGATTAAAAACAGTCCTCAACTTATGTACACTCAGTGCTGGTCGTTTCGTTGTGCACAGTGCAAAATCAGGCTTTCTGTCCTTTTCTAGTGCACTTTTGTGGAAGAAATTAATATGTGGGATGCATTGATGAAATGATCATGCAATTTTAGCTATCCCCCCTTTTGTGTTTATGACCTAGTACGACTCTGTGCGTGGTCTCTAGCCTCTCTTGAGGGTAGTACGGGAACTATGTTGTTTCTTCCACCTGAAATACTCCAAATGTAGGCGGGGAAACCAGAATGATTGGCAAAATACGTCATTTGGCTGATCAAAATATATGCGATCATGTGGATCAACAAGTCTGAAACTCTTGAGCTTCTTTGGACATTCTCTCCTTCTCCTGTGAGACTTTAGTGACCTCTGGCTGAGCTTCTATTAAACTGAATTTTCAAAGAAGATATCTCTTCTCTTTGGGCCTCAATCATTTGGGTTTGTTGCTCCATCTGCTTAAATAGATCTGCAAGTGTGTCTTTAGCATAGGCTAACTCTGAGGTTTCCTTATGCAACTGGTCTTTGGACTACATCACTTCTTCATAAAAAGCAGCATACATCTATTGAAGACAGGCTGTCACCGAAAGCTCAATCGAACTCTGGATGTTTTCACAAAGGAATGGAATGGCATCTCCCGACACTAAACTGTTCAAAGAAGGGATTGATATGTCCAAGGAACCCTCTCTATGTGCCTTGAACAAATTGTTACATGTGAGGTAAGCAGGGAGGTCACTGCCAGATGTAGCAGGAATTATGACTGAAGAAAGAACTGAAGGAGTTTTATCTGCCACACGCTTCAAGCGCTTCCGTTGAATGACCAATGGAGGAGGGGAATCAAGATCCTCTATATCAATAGGTTCTGACTCTTCTGGAGGTGGTGGAGGAGGTATTGGATCAGATGGAGGAGGTGGTAGCACACCCTTCTTTAGGCCTGAGTATGTCAAGAAAGCATACAAGTAGGATCCATATGTGACATTTGTAACATTTCCTCTGGTTACTTTGACAAAATGTTGGTCCATCTTTGTAAGCAGGTAAGTACTCCAATCAATAGCCACTCCTTTTAACACCATCCTGGAAGTTGTGAAGAGCTCTTTGGACAAGTAATGGGATGGTGTTTTGGCACGCATAAACTTGTCTTGGAGAAACTAGCAGACTAACTTCCAAAGAGGATCAGTGTGATCATGGAAAAAGATACTCCTGAAGTGTTTATCACTTTCTTGACATCCAGAATTTCCTTGGTCTGCTTCTGTAACAGCTTGAAAATGTCATCGTTCGAGAATAATTGTCTAGCTATAACAAAGGGCTCTCCTTTGTAGGGAAGAGACAAAGCCTTCCCTAACCCTTGGGGTGTCAATATCATGGAAGCACCATGAACTAGGCCCGACTTCTTGCTGTATGAGGCAAGGAACTCATCACACAAGGATGGATCATCCGGAATCAATGGGAATGAAGTAGCCACGAAAGTCGCAAGTCCTGCTTTCGCTATAGGCTCAAAAGCCAGTAGGGAAGAATAATCCCTACTGACCAGCGGGATATACTGGATAGGAGGAGGAGCGTGAGGAGCCATTCAGATGGAAAACACACACACCACAACACAAACAATCACAAAGAATGCCTGCAAAAACAACCAAAGGGCTATCAAAAAGGAATCAATCCAAATAAGGACACACATATAGACGTAGCTAACCAATTTACCACCCCAAACAACCCACATCCTAGAAAAAATTCAGCATGATCTCTACACATATGCGATCGAAAACTTCATGTGATGCAACAAACAGGCATCCAAAACCCCGTATCAGGCAAGAAAGAAAGAAAAAACTACAAACTGTACCCGTAATCATAACACATAAACAAACCATAATACTATAAAAATGTACATCAGGACCTAACCATAACCTTGACCAACAATCTCAACTAAGAGGACTTTACGTGCCCATCCCACGAAGTGTGTTTATTAAAAGAGAAAAAAAAGTAGTGAGTGGATATTATTTTAATGAAGGGTTTATTTTAAGAAATTATTAACAATGGATGACATTTTATTAGGTTATAAACCTTAATAAGAAAACCGGCGGTTCCTTCTTAAAATTTTAATTACAATTTATTAGGGTGAAGCAGTGCTTTATCGAAACCCGAACTACGATTCCTAGACTGGGTCTCTAAATGTAAATTCATTAATTAAAAATTAATAGTGACGTGGAGCATTTTTTTGCCAGCACGTACTTTTTTTGTGACGGCTGGTACATTTTTATTAAAAATTAAGGTGCCTTTTAAGCGCACATAACGTGTGCAAAGTGAACGACTGGTTGATTTTTATTTATTAGATTGTGTGTTTAGCGCGAATGCGTGTGGAAAAGTGGGTGAATATAGTTCATTTTAGCAATTAATTGTGGTTAAGGGGTAATGAAAATGAATAAAGCTCACAAAATAAATACCTAGTAGGGGTGTGTATGCAATAAACTGAAGGTGCACAGAGTAGTCCCCCAAATGCAAGGAATCCAGTCAAACAAAAACAAACACCACTGACTGGAAAAAATAAAACACCTTAGTGTTTTTGTTGATTTTTATTTTATTTTATTTTTGTTTGTTTGTGGTTTTTTTTTCATCTTTGAATTTTAGGTGTGTTTGTTTTGTGTATATGGTTTGGTTTGGTTTAGTTGTTTTGTTATTTTTACTTTTTTTCGTTGTTTTTTTAAAATAATGAAATCAAGATATATGACACATGAATATGTTATGAAGTGTAAGAGTGGGATTTCAGCCATCTAGCAAGTGTCAACAATGTGTGTTAATTCATCCATGATTTTCCAACTGATTTTAAGAATTTAAAATGAATTTTTATAAAGTGAAGTATTAAAATTAGGGTTTTGGCTTCAAATAATATTTTGGCCATTTATGGAAACCTTTTTAATTGAAAATTATTAGCAAAAACGGCAAGGGGATTTGTGGAATTTTTTGAAATTTATTTCTAAAATTTTACTAATTTTTAATGAATTTTACTCATTTTACATGTAAATTTGCATGAATTTTCAGATTTTGAATTTTCTACTTTTTTTTTGAATTCCACTTTAAAAATATTCCAAATGATTTCAATAATATTGGTAAATTTTTAATTTTTTTGGGTAATTTGTCTGAATTTTAAATGAATTTTTAGAATTTTTATGTATTTTATGTTTATTTGTATGTATTTTTATATATTTGCGGGTTGGAAAATAAAAGGCAGTACCCGGGCTGCGTGTGAAGAGCGAAGGATGACTGCGTGTGAACGGCTGACTGCAATACTCCACCGCACGGACAAGTCGGAAGTGTGTTCTCGCACATGAACGCCCGCTAGCACACCCGTACACAGCGGGAAAATAACGGAGAAGAAAAGGCAGGAACGAGGGCTAACTGAGTAGATTAAGTGAATTAAGTGAGCTTAGTCTGAGAAAGTTGATTAAGTTAGTTTAGTGAGGTAAATCAATTAGGTTAGTTAGGTTAGGTTAGTTGTTAAGTTAGGTTAGTCTGGTTAATTAGGTTAAGTCTAGTTAGTTAGGTTAGTTTGGTTAGTTAGGTTAGTCTGGTTAATTAGGTCAGGTTAAGTAATGTTAGGTAGTGTAAGTAATATAAGTTAACTAAGCTAGGGTTAATCAGGTTAACTATGGATTAAGTAAGTCTAACTAGGGTTAGTTAGGTAACTAGGGTTAGGGTCATCTAACTAGGGGTAGATTAGGTTAACTATGGTTAAGTTAATTAACTATGGGTTAACTGTGGGTTAGGGTCAATTAATTGTGGGTGAGTTAAAGTTAACTAAAGGAAGGTTAATTAACTGGGAATTAGGGTTAATTAACTAGGGGTAAGTTAACTGAACTAGGGGTGAGGGTAGGCTAACTAGAGGTGAGTTAGGCTAACTAGGGCTTAGTGTAGGTAACTATGGTTAGTGAATCTAACTATGGTTAGTCAATCTAACCAAGGGGTGAGTTAGTTGAACTAGAGGTTAGGTTAGACTAACTAGGGGTTAGTTAGGCTAATTAGGGTTAGTGGGGTAGCTAACTAGGATTAGTGGGGTAGCTAACTAGGGTTAGTGGGGTAGCTAACTAGGGTTAGGTTAGTTAATCTAGGTTTAAATTAGTTAACCAAGGTTAAGTGAATTAACTAAGGGTTAGCTTAACTAAACTAAGGTTAGGTTTAAAAGAAAAACTAAGGTTAGGCTAACTGGAACTAACCAGTGGGGTGGAGGAGAGGTGGCCCTCCGCCCGGAGGAGGAGGAGGAGGAGGAGGAGGGGGGAAAGAAGGAGAAGGACCCGGTGGGGCGCGCGGTGGCGGCACGCGCGGCGGCGTCGTCGGTGGCTACGGCGGCATTAGCAACAGGGTGGCGATGGCGAATATGGCAGTAGGTGACGGCAACAGCGGCTCCTCGGCGGACGCAGCGGCAAGACAGGGCGGGAGCAGCACGACAGGGCGGGAGAGAAGAAGGAGGAGAAGAAGGGAAGAGAAGAAGGGGAGGAGGAAGGGGAAGGGAGAAGGGGAGGAGGAAGAAGAAGGGGAAGGGAGAAGGGGAGGAGGAAGAAGAAGGAAACGAGTCAGGGCGGGATGCGGGGACGACAACGGTAAAGCAGGTATGGTTTTTCTTTCTTTTTTAATTTTTTTTTTCTTAATTTGTTTAATTTGTTTTGTGTTTTCTATTTTTTCTCTTTTTTTGTGCTCTTATGGTTTTTGTTTTTGTCTTTTTTTTTGTTGGAAATTTTTTTCTTCTTCTTCTTTGTTTTTTTTTAAATTAGTATTATTATTATTAGGTTTGAATGGTGATTATTAGTTATTGTTAGTTAATTAAATTTTTTAAATATATATTTGTATTGTGTATATGTGGTTTGTGGTGTGTTTGATTTTTTTATTTGTTTGTTTTCTTTAATAATTAAAAGAAATTGAATAAGGATGTGCAAAAGAACGCACCCCCGTCCTGCGTGCATGCGCGGGGCGGGAGTAAAAAAAAATTGCAATGACGGGATCAAACAGGGCAGGGACGGCAATGCACGAACCACAAATGCCACGGGGGCGTCCCGAGGTGCGTAAAATCAGAAATAGGCACGTTCACACGTGACACGAGAAACACGGTCACACGGGAAAAAGGAAGAAAATTTAATAAAATCCAAACCGTTCGTCGGATTGAAAAACTGTAAAAAGGAAGAATGTACCGAGAGACAAGGGGAAATTGGTAGAAACATGCAACACGAGTTTCGGGGCAAAATCAGGGTGTTCACATAGGAAAAACGCAAAAAATAGTCCTAAAAACACATACGGGTATTAATATCGAAAAATTTACACATTGGAATGAAGTGCAGAAAGAATAAAAATTGTGCAAAATAAGGTGTCCAACAACTCTATCATAACAAAACACAGTTTCGATTGAGATAGGATGCATTCACATGGAAAAAACCCCAAAAATGGACCTGAAAATGGACTCGGAAATTAATACAGGAAAAACCGTGCACCGGAATAGAGGATAGTAAAAGGAAAAATGTTTGGAAGAAAGGGATTCACAGGGTTGGTGCATCAAAACTCAGTTTGGGGGAAATTAGGAGGGGTTCACGTGGAAAGAACACGAAAATCACACCCGAAAACACTCGGAAAAATTAATAACTAAAAATCCGGCAATCGGAAGAGGGGGAGGAAAAAGGAAAAAGTGGGAAAAAGGCTGGGACGACATGACTGTTTACTCAAACTGGAATTCGGGTAAAAAGAGGGTAGGTTCACATGGAAAAATGTAAAAAAAAAGCACGAAGAGGTCTTGAAAACCCGTAAAAATTCATAACGGATCAACCATGAATCGAAAGGACACAAAATAAAAAGGAAAAGTGTCAGGGGGAAGGGGGTAGGATAGGGTTGGTGCATCAGACCAGGGTTCCGAAGCAATAAAGGCATGTTCACATGGAAAACTGTCAAATTTACGGGAATTGCTTCAAAAATTAATAACTTTAGAACCGTTTGTCGGAACAGGGGTTGGTAAAAATGAAAAATAGGCAGTTCGAAGGGACAAACAGGATAATAAGGTTGGATTGGGATTCCGGTGAATATAGGGTGCGTTCGTATGGAAAAATCACAAAACAAATTATAAAGAAAAATGGTCAAAGAACAGCCCTGGGAACATGGTGAAATAGAACGAAAGGGTGGGAAAGGGACCCCATTAGGTAAAATGAAGTCACGGTATAGACGCATAATTAGAACGGGGTATATGCATGGGGGTATGCAACATAGATGCACAGGGAAGCATCCCCACACTTAGAACCTTAGCAGGAAGGGTAAACCAAACATCAAGGACATGGTACCTCACATTAGACCAACCACGACGTCCCCACACTTAAGACATAACTGTCACTGAGAAACAGAAGGCGTAGGGTTAGAAAAACTTGGCCCATATTGCCGAGGAGGAATGTCGACTATCGAGGTTGCGTCTGGTGGCATTGTGTCAGCTGGAGGAGGTAACAAGGTGTCTTCACAGCACACGGCCTTCATGATTCGTGGCAGGGACCATGCAACATCACCTAGGGAGATAGCTGGTTGAAGGAATCGCAGGAAATTCATCGATGACGAGGGATATTGCACTCAACTCACAATCACTCAAATAGAATGAAAGAGCAGTCACTCACCCCATTACTAACATCACTTGAGGAAATAATTATGAAAACCCAGAGCTCACACCCAGTTTAGGAATCGACAAGGGAGTGGTGCAGAGGGAGTATGCTAGGGTGCACAATTAATGGTGCATCAGTGTGTCCCTCCCATCTGGCATAGGTGCAAGGAGAAAGGCCAGGGGAGCCTTGTAGTGCAATGTATAGAACAAAATGACGTGTCTTGTGTTGATGGCAAAAACCCAGCCCGTGGGTACATAGGGAAACGGGAACGTACCTGACTCCAATGGTCGCAATGTCCCTCAATCCTCACCTCTCGATAATTGATTGAAGAACACCAGTCACACTCAGCCCACCCTCTGTCTCACGCTCTATTGATAGATACAGAGGGTAGTCCTTTCTTGAAACCCATTGATGTAATCCTCACCGCCACTTGTGTAGAGGTTGTATGCCTTGTGCGCAATTGATGGTGCAACTGTGCATCCCACTCGGTGCCAGCATGTAGTGCAAGAAGAAAGGCCAGGGAGCCTTATGGTGCAGTGCACAAGAACACTCCGTTCACACATCTCACCTCTCATTTGATTTAAAGGGAAAGACTGGTCACTCAGCCCACCCTCTGTCTCACGCTCTAATAGATACAGAGGGCAACCCATACTCACATCCCCATCCTGTTAAGATGAAAGCTCGTATCACTCAAGGGGTTGGTGATGAAGATTGTGTCGGCTGTTGTTGTCATCAAGATCGTGAGAAGGAGGCGTACCCAAGGAGGCAACCTACAAATCTCATACTTCAATGACTTGTAAGAAGAGTCGTCTGTTAAGAAGGGTAGACGGACTGATATTGCAGAGATAGCGCACCAAGGGAGGTGGCTTCAAATTACTTTCTAAAGAGGTTCTACTGGTGAGTTAACTATCTTGAACTGCGGGGTGTCACCACCTTTTCCACAGTCAGCTTCTCACCCAAGGGTGTTTCCACCTTTTCTTGGAACGAGGCATGTTATGACAGGGAATTTCTTCCTTTTCTCCCATAACAGTTTTGTTTATTGATTTTTTCTTCTTTTCCTTTTTTTTTTAATTTTCCTTTTTTGTTTTCGTTAAGAAAAAGAATGGTATAAATACCATGTATCAGGACCAACCTCGCCACCATTGTTGGATCAGACGAGAAGAGAACAAGGTCGGGTTGAGATGTATCTATGAGGGGCTAGCAGAACAAGACTACCTCATGAGGAGAATCATAAGGGCTATCAGAAGCACGATGAGAAGGACAGTGCGATGCCCAAAAGGGGAAGCGTAGGTCGACTGTCATTGTCAAGATTCATAGGGAGGGAAATACTTCTTCAAGCGATAGCCATTGATTAGGAAGGGATCATCAGAGGCATCAACGGTCTGCACCTGAATAGAGCCATTAGGATTGATAGCAAGTACCTTGTACGGGCCCATCCACCATTGTTGAAGCTTGCCAGGAAACTTGCCAAATCTTGAATCATAGGCTAGAACAAGATCACCTTCTTTGAAATCCTTGTGCTTGATGAAACTGTCATGATAGGCCTTGTGTCGCGCTTGAGTGGTTTCTGCACTGTAAGGCCATCCGCCGTATCTTATCCAAGCATTCCAAGTGCAGGAGACGGTGTTGCAGTGACTCATTATCTCCCAAGCATTCTTTAACTACCACTCGCAAAGAGGACAATTCCAACTCAATAGGGAAGATTGCTTCTGTACCATACACTAATTGAAAAGGGGTCTGTCCTATAGCTACCTTATGGGAGGTTCTATACGCCCAGGGGCCTCTGTAAGTCGATTGTCCCAGTCGCGATGATGTGCGGCAATCGTTCTTGTCAGAATCGAGTAGAGGATGCGATTGGTGACTTCAACTTGATCGTTGGCTCTGGGGTAATAAGGAGTGGACTTACGATGGCGGATCTTATACAGCTCTGTCAACTCCTCTATGATTTTGTTAAGGAAATGAGTACCTCTGTCACTTACCAACTTGAGGGGACTACCAAAATGAGTGATAATATTCTCGTACATGAATAGGGCTACGCTATTACCATCGTCCCGCTTCAGGGCTTTAGCTTCACACCACTTTGTGACATAATCCGTACATACTAAGATGTATCTGTTCTGCTTCCGTCTGGTAGGTGGATCAATGGGATCCAAAAAATCAATCCCCCACTTCTCGAACGGCTTTAGAGGAAGAATGGGTTGCAGTGGCATGGCACTTGTTTTGGTGGGATTTCCCATTCACTGACAAGCATCACATCTCTTGTAGTAATCGTATGTATCCTGCTAACAGAGCCTTCTTGGTTGTCGCCTCGCCTGCGAAGTGTCCACCACATGGTTCGTCATGGCATGCTTTCAATACTATGCCAATTTCATCCCCTGCAACACATCTTCGCAGCACGTCATCTTTGCCTCTCTTGTACAGTGCACCGCCTAGCAAGGTGTAGGGGACTGATTCTAGCAGAAGTTTCTTCTTCTCACGGCTTGAGATGCCAGGAGGATACTGTTGAGTTGCTAGGAGATTGGCTATGTCTGTATACCAGGGAGTAACTGTTTCAACTAGAAACAAGGAAGCATCAGGAAGGTCTGGATCATCCTGTTTCTCTTCTTCTGTTTGAGGAATTCGTGATAGATGATCGGCTAGGACATGGGAACGGCCAGGCTTAGTGACCACTTCAAAATCGAACTCTTGGAATAGGAGCAACCATCTCATCAATCGTCCTTTAACATCTGCTTTGTTCATCAGGAAGGACAGGGCTTCATGATCCACATAGAACTTGAAATGTGTTGACAATAAATAGTGTCGAAACTTCTCCAATGCAAACACCATTGCCAAGCACTCAAGCTCTGTCATCACTGTATAGTTCCATTCCCTATTAGTGACCTTTCAACTTGCATAATATATCAATTGATCTAATTTAGAGGGGCCCTTTTGACATAGGACAGCACCTAGCCCTTCAACTGATGCATTTGTGTGCACATGGAACTCCTTCGTCCAATCAAGAGGTTGCAAAATAGGTGCTTGGATAAGGCACTATTTTAGGGTATTAAAGGCTTCTTCATAGTCATTAGTCCAAAGGAAATCCGCATCTTTCCTTAGGAGCTTGTGTAGAGGGGCTGCCTTGGTTGCAAAATGTGTAATAAATCTTCTGTAGTAGCCCACATGGCCAAGAAATCCTCCTAATTGCTTGAGGTTTGTTGGTGCTGTTAAGGCGACAATCTTCTCAATCTTCGCTGGGTCTGTTGCAATCCCTTGTGCTGAGACAATATGGCCCAAAAGAACTCCCAAGGAGATGCCAAAGACACATTTGTTGGGGTTGAGAGAAATCCCATACTCGCGGCATCTGTCAAAACATTGCTCTAAGTGTCCCCAGTGCTCACGGATTAAGCTGTAGACATAAAAGCTGTCAAAATACACCTCAATGAAATCATGCAGATGATTCTAGAAGGAAGCCATCATTACTCGTTGGAAGGTGGCAGGAGCATTACAGAGCCCAAATGGCATCACTTTATAGGCATAGGTCCCCCATTCTGTGGGGTGAAGGTTGTTTTGGATTGGTCCTCTTCTACAATTTGGACTTGGTTATATCCACTAAGTCCATCCAAGAGGGAATACAGCTCATGGCCTGCCACTATGTCCAACAATTGGTTTGTAAAAGGGATAGGAAAATGATCCTTCTTCGTCTTCGAATTGAGCTTTTGGAAGTCCACACATATTCGAAGTTTCCCGTTCTTCTTGGGTACTACCACAATGGGCAAAACCCATTCACTGTTAGCCACGGGATAAATGAACTCTGCTTCAAGAAGTTTCAATAATTCAGCCTTTTCCAGAGCAGAGTAATTAGGATTCATACGCCTTTTTCTTTGCCTTACAAGTTTGGCATCGGGCTCTAGGTCAATGTGATGTTGGCATACTGTGGGATCAATCCCCTTTAGGTCTTTGTACAACCAAGCAAACACATCTAAGTTCTCCTTTAGTAAGTCTCACAGGACCACTAATTCTTCTTCTGGAAGATTGAGGCCCACTTTTAGGTGACGTTCGATACCGTCGGATACAATGTTACTTGCCTTTTACCTTCCACTTCGTGGATAAATGTCCCACGGATTGCTTCTGGGTAGAGGTCTGACTCTTTCAAGAGAGTAGTATCCTCGTCTGATGTTCCGCTAGAACCATTGTCCTCTTTCTGAACAGATGGCTCGTTTGTCTGTTGAGGTTGCTGGAAGGGTATCAGAGCTTTTTTTGCTTCTGTGTGAGGGGTGATTTCTTCTAGACTTAGGGATTCATCTTCAGAGGATGCGTCCAGGAATGTCACATAGCATGGACCTTCTAGGGACTGTGGCTCTGATGGCTCTAGCTTCTGTTGGCAAGGGGCATCATCATCATCTTTTCTCTGGACTGAACAATTAGGGCAACAGGAGCCACTCATCTTAATTTTTATGATTTTAATCCATTGCTTATACAGATTCTGCATACTTTGTGGTCCATTGGTCAATCCAAATGGAACCATGGTCATTCCATCCAGCACCCTCAGATCTTCGGCCTTTGAGGTTTTGGTAGGAACATCAACAAGATCATCCTCTATTAGAGGAAACTCTTCATCTGTACTTTCATAATCTGCTTCGTTTTCTTCCTCATCATTTTCATCCTCTTCCTCTTGAGGCTCTATCTCTGGTTCTGTAGAGGCTCTGTAAGAGAAGAATAGATCTTCTGCCTCTACATCTGCTTCTGCTTCTGTCACAGCTTCTGACTCTGCTTCAGCCTCTGGCTCTGGCTCTGGCTCTGTGTCTGTTACTGTCTCTGTGAATATCTCTATATCCGCTCTATCTCTATTCTACCTCTTCTCTGTATCTGCTCTGTATCTATACTGTCTCTGCTTTGTCTCTGTATCTGTCTCTGCTCTATATCTGTTCTGCCTCTGTTCTGTCTCTGTTGCTGTCATGTAATAGGGAGAACAGTACATCCATGCTTCTATTTCACTGTCAGAGGTGATTTCATAAGTTAATTCTAGTTGAGGCAGGAGGTATTCTCCCATGGACAAGGATTTTGCTTCCCTTGGCAGTTGGCTTACAGTGCCCACTATTAGGGACTGTGCCTATGTTTTCTTAGGAAAGATCTGCTTAACAGCCTCTTCGTCTCCTATTGTACCATCTGCTACCTCATTGGAGGAGTCAATTATGACTTCGATGGATGTGGATCCATTGCCTTTTTGCGATCCATACAACTTCAATACCACTTTGTTGGGTCCTCTGCCTAGGGTTAGGGTTCCTTTGAACCAGTCCGTCCTGGCTCTTACTTCAAAAAGCCAAGGTCTTTCCAACAGCAGAGGGTATGAGGTCCCATAAGAATTTGGTTTGACCGCCAGATATGTCAACCAATAGTCTCTTCTTGCAAGGGTTGTTTTTACATATGGGAGGATGCCCAACGACTTAATTCTACTTTGGTCCGCCAATCTGATAAGCCACTGTGAAGGTTGAATTCCTTGCAACCCTAAGTCCTTCATTGTCACATCCATCATTATGTTCTTACTGATGAGCCTCCATCAATCAATGCATCCGAAATAAAGCATCCTTCTATCCACACACTAATCTCTAGGGTTTTAGGATCTAGGAAGGCATTACCCACATCTACTTCCTTTACAGGCTCCGGGGCCTTATTGGTCTTGGTCGCTGTCGAAGGAGCAATCCTTAGTCCACGTCTTCTTGTCAAGATGCTTTTGAATCTCTTCGGCAGCTAGGAGACAACATTAGCAATTGTCGGAATGTTAGGTTTGGTTTAAAAGTGTCTAGGTCTTTGACCAAGTCATAATCTTTAATAGGCTCCATAGGCTTCTCCAACCTGCTAGGGAATGGGGCTACACCCATTTTCATCTTTCCTTTTTCTTCTAGTAATTACAACATCGACACTTCCTCTGTTTCTGGAAGTGCTTCTGTATCATCTATCTCTCCTGGACCTCTGGTCCTGTCTCTGGGACTGTCTCTGTGACTCTCTGTGGCACTATAGTGCTCTGTACTGCACTGTTCTGCCCTCCTGTACTGCTCTGTCCCTCTATTGGTAGGTTCAACTTCACAGTCTTGGTAGGAGAATTATTTTCATTCTGAACAACTGGTTTCTTCTTCTTGGTGTGCGTAACAATAGCAACTTCCAACTCTACCAAATTGGAGGCAGGCTCTTGTACCTTCTGTTGGCTATTAGTGGCATTGGCCTTTACAGGGGTTGGACTTGGATAGTCCTTTGTAGTGTGGCCTTCTCCTTTGCATCGGCTGCATAAGGGCTTGTAATCCACAGATCGTCTCGGGTTTGGACAATTCGGGGAGATATGTCCCTTTTCTCCACACCTATAACATTCCACCTTTGATCTCAGACTGTCGTCCTCTGTAACTTTGAGAGGGAAACCTCCTTGGACCAAAATTAGGACCAAATTCTCTAGGCTTTGGTCCAATATCCTGTGTTGTCATTTTGGATTCTAGCAAGTTAAACTTGCATTTTCATCCTTTTGTCTTCGTTCATGCATCTCTTTCAAAGAGCAAATATCCTCTGTATGGTTCTTCCACAAATAATAGGAACAGAAGGCTCTAGGAATGGTTGGTTTTCGAGTAAATTTAGTGGCTAAATATCCCGCTTGATGACACTTTTTGTACCATGTATTAGAGCATATCACATCTCTTCTAGCTTCCACAGGAGTGGATATATTGGCGGTATTCACCTTCAGCGTTTGTAGCTACTCTGTAATCACATCCAGAAGCTCTTTCTTGATACTTGCAACTGAGTTGGATAAGTAGTCCTTCAGATTTTCACCTCCTGAAGTGCTTGTAGTAGGGTTTTGGGAAGCTTCTGTAATTATTGTATACACTGGTTGGGTCGATCCAGAAGGTCCTCTGTTCTGCCTCTGATTCAGAGCTCCTGTTGAGACTTAGGGTTGTTGATTCCAGTTGGTAGGATTCCACTGTTGTTGAGTCGCCATTGGAGGAACTATTTGAGGCCAATGTTGTTGTGGTTGAACTATCATTTGAGGCACTGTCGTCTGTGGTGACCACATTGGATTAGGTGCATTATACTGTGGCACTGTTTGCATCTGGGGATAGGGGTAGGGAACTGTCCCTGGGACTGCATTTGGTGGGTATACCATTCCAAGCATGGGAGGAGGTAAGACTCCTCTTCCTGGAGTCATTGACAGCCTTGCTTCAACTTTGTCATACAATCCTGCACCTTCCACTGTAGCTTGCAAATTGACTGGTCTTCTCAATTCCACAAACTTGTGAACTTCTGGTTGTAGGCCTCTGAGAAACACTCCTTTTTGAATGCCTTCGTCTAGATGATGGTTAGTCCATCTCTTCAGGATGGATTCCATTCGCGAGACATAAGCTTCTACTCTTTCTCCAGAGGACTGACTTAGGTTCATGAACTCTTCTCGCATCCGCTCTTCGAAACCTTCACGTCTAAATTTAGTGAGAAAGGCCAACTTCAAGTTGTCCCATGTACCAAAAGTTCTTGCTACTTGTCTCTCATACCACTGAAATGCTGCGCCCTTGAAAGTGGCGGGAAATATCGCTAACCAATGCTCAGGGGTTCTGGCATTGTTAGCCACACATGCTACCATGAACTCTGCTACATGAAGATCAGGGTCTTCATTGTACTCTCTCTTAAAAACTGGCAATGGGACTACATTTGCTGGCTTGTCATCAATATTTCTAGGACGAATCTGACTAGGAAGGGGACCTTGAGTCGCCATGGGGACTTCTGTAAAGAGTGCTTTTAGGGCATCAAAGGAGGCTTTTGCTACGAGCTCGTTCTCAGCTTTGATTTTTGCCTTCTCTCTTCTTACGTACCTCTGGACTTATTCCAATGCTTGCCTCTTGATTGCGCCATTCATCAGGGGGTTGGCTCCAACCAGTTGGTCTGTACTCAACAGGACAGTATCAGAGAGGGCTTCAGTCTCAATAGGACAGTATCAGAGAGGGCTCCAACCATTTGGTCTGTACTCAACAGGACAGTATCAGAGAGGGCTTTAGTCTCTGAGGGATTCTCTGGCCAACATCTCTTCTACTTCCTTCTTTTCAACATCTCTGAATTTGGCTTTCAAACCACTACAGAGGGGAAGATATTCCATTCTGAAAGTATCAAAACTCATTCTTCTTAGGATCGTTGTTGTGTCATTATAATAATGCCACCTTCTGAGGGTTTCAATAGTGTATGTTGTGAAAAACACTCTGTCTACCACCTTCCAGTGGGTTGCTAATTGGACAAACAGAAGATTATCAGTGCACCAAGCATCCCACATATCTTACTGTTGAGCATCCACGAACAAATTCCAACTCTTTTCCTTCTTGTTTTCGTGAACCTCTACAGACCACGACTCCTGAAGCTTCTTCACAATCTCCCACTTGATGATTTTTGGAAACTTCTCAATGAATGCCAAATCTTCCATGGGTGGTCATTCTCTCTGTTTCTACTTTTCAGTTTGTTCCCAAGTAGTTTGCCACCAAGATGCAAGTTTTTGCTGCTTCAACAGGAAGAGGAAACGGTCCACCACATAGAGCATGCATCATGATGGTGATATGTTTCCGCCATTGTGGGATGAACCTCTTGTGGAAAGTCACTTTGATAATGAGAATTTCTAACTCTTGAGTGGAAGAAGGAACTTTGGAAACATCCATTGAATTCTCCTCTTCTTGGCAATGCCATTTCCTTCATTTTCAGCCTCTTCTGATGCTCGTTGATGGCAAGTTTCCCCGGCTGCATACCAAAAACATGGAGCCCCAAGAGGAACACCAAGGAAAAGGGGATTCTACTGCAAGAAAATCTATCTTGTAACATCAACAAGCTTTTATTTCATTCTTTTGATCATCAAAACAAAGAAAACAACAAATCTTCATGCAGCATCATAGTAGATTTCTCCCACGGATTTGATAGAATCAACCATAATCTTCAACATCTTCATATTGATAGAATCCACCAATATAACAAAGAACATAGAAGAATACACCATATTTGAATGGAAATAAATCACATAATATTCATCTTCGATGTCTTCATAGTTCTCTCTCTCAATCTCTCATATACAGTTACACTGTTTTGATAGAATTGGCTATCTCTGGCTCTCTCTCTCTTCTATATCTATCAATGGTACATCATCTCCTCATTACAATAATCTCATAATAAATCTCAATAATCCTTCTTAGGTCATGGATGCAAATCCCAAGAAATATGTCCGATATGAAGAGTCACCAGAGCCACTACAGTGTCTCTTCACAGCTCACTACTGTCACTGTCACTTAGTCTTCTCTTCAGTCTTCAACAATCGCTTCTTCCACTTGTTTTAGCTCTTTTGAACTTAGATTCATCCTTTCCAAAAGTTATAAAACTTTTCCAAAGTCACACATACATTCTACAGAACACTTACAGAAGGTCTACAGAACAGTACAGTACAATACTAGAGCAGCTACAGTACAGTTACAGTACAGAGACAGAGTAGAGACAAAGGCTCTATAGAAGGTGTATAGAAGGTCATCAGAACCTCATAACTCATACTCAAACCATTCCATACAATCAAAAAATATTCAATAGGCTTCCAAAAGATCTCAATCTTCATTCATCATCAATCCATGCTTCATATAGAAGAAAATCAGAACAAAACAGAAGCTATACAGAAGTTATACAAAACCAATCAGAATCTATCAGAACATCATAGAGCTTCATATCTCCACTGAGAATCATCATAAACTTCCAAAAAATAATCAATATAATCCAAAACACTCTCAGATACTTCCTTTAACAACCATACATCACTCTAAATCCATCAAAAATCAATCATTCAGTCCTCAAAAACAACAAAAATCAGTCAAAAAATTCAGTCTTTTTCCACTCTCAACAAAGATTGGGCTAAAAGCTAATTGGGTACATGTAACTGAAGTTGTAAATATGATTATTAAGAGGGAAAGAATGAAATTGTAATTAGGTTTGGGAACTATGCTTTCTTTCTTTGTGAAAGCACCAATAATTGTAGTAGAGCCAACTATTTATGTGGGGCCATCTATAAACGAGGATACAATGGACGAGTTAGTGAAGGAATTGTATGATCTTAGTTTGAAGGTCACAAAATTGGATGAAAAAGTGGAGGAAAGGGGACAGCCAACAACCCAAAGGCCTATCAAAGAAGGATGGAAACACAAGTGTATATGGTATGATAGTCTTTAGCATGAAAAAAATGACTGTGTGGCTTATCATGATGCACATGCCAAAAAATTGGCCTTTTGGAAAGATGATAAAATTCATGATGCACATGCCAAAAAATTGGCCTTTTGGAAAGATGATAAAATTCATGCAAGATAGAAAAGGTTTCCTCTTGAACCAAATTTTGGTAAAGGGGATATGTAGGAGTAGCTTGAGGCATTGGCAACAAGAAATACATTTGTAGCTATAGATGTCATTACATACAGGTTGCAGATTGGGGAATCTCTTGGTTCTCTTGGTATATGCAAGATTGCCACAAAATTTGAAGCTTAGTCATATGCTTTGGGTTGTGCAGAGAAGGGAAAGTGAACTAAGGCTGAATTGTTATATGCTAGTCAAAATATACAGTGGATGTTATTGTAGAGGAAAAGAGGAGAAGAGACGATGAGGTTGCAAATACTTCAAAGCACATGAATCGGAGTAAAATGAAGCAACAAAAGGCTATTGAAAAAGTCCTTCTTGAACACATGATGGAATATATAGTGCAGGAAAAAAAAGCTAAATAAAAAGAAGAGAGGCAAGCAACCTAGGTATAAGTTGTAGTTAGACATTGAGACTACTACCAATATTAAAAAGGCGTTTGAGGAGTGCATACTTAGTAGTAGGGATGAGTTTATGCTTAGCAAGGTACTTGGCATTGCTAAGCATGAATTTCATTATGAAATAATGGATATCATTTTAAAAAAATGACAATTTGTGGGAGAGCCTAGTCAAGCATGGATGCATGTTGATGAGGAAATGGAGTCGCAAGGTATTCATTGGGAATTTGATGATAATTCCATTGCTTTCATAAAGTGGGCTCAAAAGTATGTATAAGATAGTCTCCAAAAGCATCCAAGTTTTAAGGGTTCGGAAGGGAGTTGGGCATAAATTCACTACTGATACACAGAAAGAGTTGAAAGTTGGGAGTGATGGGCTTCTTCTACCTATAGAGAAAGAATGTTTCATGAAGATATTTGCAAAGCATGGAAATGCTTTTGCGTTTGAGCCTATTGAAATTGGTTTCGTTGATTCAACTATTGTGTCTCCCATGGTCATTTTTATAATGCCGTATGTATTATGGAATTTAAGGCCAATTCTTGGGCCTTAGGTCTACTTGCCTAAGTTGATAGAGTTCTTAAATGAGAATATCCAGGGCTTGGCAAGCTAGGTCTCTTGTTTCCCCTTTTTCTTTTGGGTTAGGGTTTATACCCTACCGTCCCCAATTATCATTACCTTAGGTCTCCTTGTACTATAGTCAAATAGATCTTGGACAACCCCGTCGTCCTTGGTTGGTCAATTTGCTTCTTGGCAATTCACAATTTCCCTAAGTTTGACAAATCGGTCCCCAAGAGAGAGAGTTGTAGTAGGGTAACTACTCGACTTCTTAACGAATCTAACTTGTAATTAGATCTCGCCTCCCTTGGCCTAAGATGTAGTAGTAGCATTTTTTGATTTAGTTGCAATAGGATATGACCTTGCAGACTAGTTGCACGAGATAGGTAGCAGTGCCGATCTTGAGGAACTACATCCATTTGTTTGTCGATATTACTAGTATTTGTGTCCTAAGGCCCGGTACCCTCTCTTACTCGCAACATAGAACGATCTAAGTACGAGAACGTTGGATTAACTCTGCAAGCGCAATACTAAGCAACATTTTAACTTAACTTAACCTATCTTTCATATTGAATGTAACTATCATTTCATGTGTATTGCATCCTATATGCTTTTCATCAAATGAAATATAACTCTTTTTCTTTTCATACATCTACTTATGCATGCAAGTTGCTTATGCATGCAAGTTATGCTACGTAAATTTATAATGCTATAAAAACATAAGCTTTTCTTTTCCCATGCAAGTCATGCGAATAAGAATGTAGTTGCTTTTGCAAATTCTAAATAAAATATAACTCTTTTATTCCTCTCCATAGCAACTATCTATTCTTTAATTAAACATCCTTCTATGAATTAACCTATTTACGGTCGTCACAAGGGATTTTTATTGCACAAATGCATTGTATACAACATAATTCATTATTTTCCAATGTAAACCTTCCAATGCACAAGAATATTCCAATTTATATTTAACCTATATGGGAGATGCAACTAGGATATTATTGCATAAGTGCATCTTTTAACACATGAACCATATATCCAAAAATGCAACAACCTTCCATCATGATGGTGTGAGAATTATAAGTACCTTGTCATGCAATTTAAAACTTTTCCGAACATTCCTATGATCTTTTTAAAACAAAGCGTTCTAATAATGCAATTAAGTTTTTCCTATGCGAATTTATACTTAATGCACCCATATCATGTGGAAATGAAAAGGGTGAATTTGATGGAGCCTGAACGTCTGCAAGAGGGGTATTATCGATTCTTGCGCTTTGGGTGGGGACTCCTACATGTGCTCCTCTTACTCCCACATGTGCTCCTCTTGTGTGGCGCTTTGGGGCCATCGCAATTGGGACTTGGGAATAAGTCGGGCAGGTGGAGAGTGTGCTGAATTTTTCTGCAAGTTGGCAGTCCTCCCTTCCCACAAGGAAACTCCCTTCACAAACAAACTGTGTCCTTTACGCAATCCGCAGGTGAAGCACCCTTAAGAAGCTTTTTGTGGAAGCTTCTAGGAAGCGTTTTAAGAAGCTTCTTTAGCTTCTTCTTTTCTGTCAGCGGAGCCTAATAGCATCTCCTCCTCCTCAATCATGTTGTCGTCGCGTTAAGAGTTGAAGGTCTACCACTGGGGCGTTGAATGCAGAAGAAGAGTTTAGGATTCAACATTCGGAAAGGGAAAATGGATTGAGGTTTAATAAGATCTGGGATTTAGAAATGATTTAGGTATGGAAGATTCGAGCCTTCTCACTATGTACTTAGCATACATGAACAGAAGGAATAAGACTAACTTGATTACATCAGATGCTTCAGGATACATACATCATTTCATAAAGGATATTTTCAGATTTCCAATTCATTTATGAATGTCAAATGCAAGCTCTATTGGCATTTATTTCATGTACATAGATGGATTTCAATCCTTTGGGTCAAGTATATTGTTGATAGATTCAAATGCATCCAAGATTTGGGCCAAAGATACATGAAATGAATGGAAAAAGTATAATTTTAGCTTCAGCCCTGTTTTAAAATAGAAAATTCCAGCCCATAATCAAGTTCAAAATGAGTGCATAAACTCAAGAGGAAGCACTTTTGATCATCTATGAACAATGTCCTGAAGAAAAGAGGTCATTTTCCTCCATTACAACCATAAAAAACCCATGTTTGCTCATAAAAATAGATCAAAACAATGGGCTGCCCTGTTTATGAGTGACTAGTTATTTCAACCCATAACAGTCCATAAGTCTTCAATATTCTCACCCTTTGCTTGCCCCAAAGTCACTCAAGTACTTGGGCACAAGTCGGGCTTCATTGGACCAAGAATAAGGTAGAGAAGATGAGAGAAGTCGTGCATAAGAGCAGTCTGAATACTCTTCTCTCATATTTCCCCTCTTTTATAGACAGTTTCAGTATGTATTTTTGTCAGACCAAAGAGGCAGAGAAGTGGAGCTCTCACCATGTTTATGTTGACATATCGAGCTCCACTCGTGATACGCCAGGGTGACCGTTGTGTATTTATGTCACCGACTTGTCAGTTGCAGATGCGGTTGGTACACCGCCCCTGAATAATAGCTGCATGATAGCTATCCTTATCTACTCTAGTTCGTGGCTTAGTTAGTATGCCACCTTAGTTAGTTGAGTTTGGTTTGAGACCCATATCTAGGGTTCTTCTATTTCTTTGTACTTGAGTTCTTTTGGCTTCCACAACTAAGAAGAGGAAAACTGTTTTCAGCCTCCACCCTTGTGTGTATTCCCCCATTGTGCAAGCAAGAAAGCTACAAGTGAGACTCCTTCCTTCTCTCCCACAATCTTGACAGTTTACATCTTCAGTAGTTGGGCCTGTTAGTCTTCAGTTTGCATGCTCCATTTCATGCATCTCAGCTCTAGCTTTCTTCCAGTTTCCCTCTCACTTAAGTTAGTTACTTTTGGTATCATGTGGACCTAGTGGACTTTTGACAGTTTTTGGCATCATTTTTGGGTTCTGACCAAATTTTTGTACCTGAATTAATGTGATTTATCCAGCAGACTATCAATTACTTCCAGATGTCCAAGTTGTAGGTTCCCATAGACTTATTTTTCATAAATGTACATGGTATAACTGTAAATTATATGCTAAATACAAAAGAACTTGTATAACTAAGGTGAATATTGGAATCAATGCCTGAATTTTGTATGCAAATATCTCATATAATTTTTAGTGAAACTCTTCTGTGTTCATAAGAATCCCATGATTTATATCATGAACAGTAAACTCTTTGACATTCACCCCCTCCTAACCTGCACATCCTCCGGCATGTGCCATTTCATAAGATTACAGGTCAAGGAGGGTCTTCTTCTTCATCTTCATTCCCTAAGTCTTTTTCTTCCTGCATATCTTCAAGTAGAGGGCTTATATCTAAGTCTTCAAGTTCATAAGTTGAAGATTCTCTTCGTTTGAAGAGTTTGATTCGTTTCCCAGCTATTGGAGTCTTTATCATGGTCCCATCCATTTCAGCCAAAGAGTAAGTAGCATTATGATGTACTACTTTTACAACATATGGTCCAAACCATCGCTTGGCTAACTTTCTATGAGCACTATATTGATTGTCCAGGCTGCTATTATAAACAAGAACCCAATTATTCTCTTGAATAGCTCTTGGACGGAGTCGATGGTGCTTGTCAAATCTCTTCTTATTCTTTAATCTTGTTGTTTTTAGCCTTTCAATGGCTATTTTAACATCTTCTGGCCTTCTTTCAATTTGTCTTATGCGTAAAGACAGCAATTCTTCCCTGTTCATGCCTTCATCCCAAGGCAAGATACTCCATGTGACAATGGATTCCTCAATAGGCATAATAGGTGACTGTCCATACATGAGTTCAGCTGGCATATATCCTGTTACTGTACTATGGGTTGTTCTGTCAGCCCATAATGCGAATGGTAGCATTTTAGGCCATTCCCTCAACTTTCCTTTGTATGATTTTGCTAAAGCTTTAAGAATTGGTTGATGACCTCTTTCACTCTTTCCATTGCCTTCAGGATTGTAGGCTGAAGTAAGAGATAGCCTAATTCCCAATTGAGCAAAGAAATGGCGAGCCTCATCGGCATCCAATTCTCCTCTATCAGCAGTTACTTTAGCAACACATCCATACCTGCAAAATACTTCTTCAAGTAAAAATCTACAAACAGCATGAGTGGATTTTGTTGTCAAGGCCTTTCCTTCCACTTGATTTGTGAGATCTTCTCTAGCAAGAACTAGATATCTCATGTTCCAAATTCCTGTAGGCATGGTTACTAAATCAATAACCCATCTATAGTGAATGGATAAAGGATAGGTAGGCTGAAGCCCATCTCTATGCTTTATCATAGAATACATTTGACAAACATGACAAGACTTAACAAAATGTTCAATGTCTTTATACATGTTTTGCCACCAAAATTTCTCTTTTATTTTGGCAAAAGTACCCCATATGCCTCTATGACCAGCCAATAGGCTTTCATGGAATTCTTGCATGACCTGTCTTTGTGTCTTTTGTCACCTAAGACACGAACAGGCGCCCTTCCTTTCTTTTTTGCATGCCTCCAAAGGTAGCCATCTTTAAGAAAAAAACCATAGGCTTTTCTCTTAATTCTCTTGAACTCTTCATTAGTCCATTCTTCCTTCTTTGTCATAGTGCTAAAAAATTGGCCAATTTTTAGCCAATCATCTGCATAATATTCTTCTTTAAAGCGTGAACAAACCATAACAAAACATGGAATATGCTGTTTACTAGCTGTCCATCGTCCTTCTTTGGTTGATTCTGTGAGAAATGCGGGATCTAGAGCATGGCAAAAACGGATCCAAGATTGAGACTTGGACTCATAAACACAATCTTGTGTATGTGGACAATGACATTGACACTTTACTGAAATGAAAAGAGTACTATCATTGCATTAAGAAAGGAAGCAAGTACAATGCTTTATAGGAAAGTAGGAAACTGCAGTAGGCACCATTGTGCATATGGGATAAGTTAGCCTGCATATCCTTGACCCTGAGATTCCATACAAAGAGGCTGTTTGAGTGTGATTGCTGATTCTCAACACCCCTCCTCAATCACAACTAGAAAAAGGCACAAAGTGTGTAGAGGCTGTAATGAGAACCACCTGCAAAGTGTGGGCATACCACAGACATGGCAAAAAACACCAGAGGCTGTCGCAGAAAAAGCTAAGTGTGGGTACCATAAACATGGTGGACATCCAGAGGCTGTAACAGGGGCCTCACAAAGTGTACAGGGACTGTAATGCCAAGTTACATAAGGAGTTTACAAAGCTTATGGCAGGAAGCATTAGGGCAAGGAAAATACAAGGCTATTAAAACAGTCTATCAGAATTATGAGAGTACAAGGACTGATGAGTCTTGTCCTTCCGATCCTGGTGGTCTTCATCTTCATCTTCTTCTTCCTTTGCTCCATTTTCTTCTTCTTCTTTGACTGCGACTAGATAGGCCTTTTGGGATCTCTTTCTTGCGTGGTAGAACTTCTCGGTGTGTCCGGTCCTTTTGCAGAAGTCACAGAAGAGCTGATCCTTCTTGCCTTTGTACCTGTTGCCAACATATAATGCATGCTCATCTCTAGAGGTACTTGGTTCTTCTTTAGTTTTTAGCTTCTTTTCTTCTTCTAACAGTGATGCCTGGATATCAACAAGTTCAGGATTTGGCATGTTGATTAAAGTTGTTGATACATTATTATATTCAGGAGGCAAGCTCTTAAGTAGAACACCGATGCAAACATCTTCATCCATTTTAATGTTGATTCCTGCAAGTTGGGTTAGGAGTCCTTCCATGTAATTAAGATGTGTGGCAAGTGATGTGCTGGACTTCATTTCAAGCCTGAAGAACTCAATCAGGAGACCATACTTTTGCAGATTTGGTATTCATTGACACTCAGTTAGTGCTTTTTAGCACTTGTGTCTCTCAATCAATTCTTCTATTGCTCAAATCTAATAAAGTCTGAAGTTGATTTGCTACTGTTCCCGTAAATCTAACATGGGCAAAGACTCTCCAAATGCTCGATTCAAAGGAGTCAGATTCCACACTTGGCAAACCCGCATCAAGCTCATCCTGATGAAGAAGGGTCTCTGGGCCATCACAAATGGCAAAGAGAAGAAACCTCGGGATGCGGACCTTGCAACTACTTGGCAAAAGAATGATGATAGAGCTCAGGCCATTATTAAACTGGAGCTAGACGACAGTTATATTCATCATGTGGATAACTGTGAGACCTCACAGGATACATGGAAAAGACTTGACACCCTGTTCGGTGCACAATCTAAATCATCAAAGTATGGTCTCCTGATTGAGAGACCTCACAGGATACATGGAAAAGACTTGACACCCTGTTCGGTGCACAATCTAAATCATCAAAGTATGGTCTCCTGATTGAGAGACCTCACAGGATACATGGAAAAGACTTGACACCCTGTTCGGTGCACAATCTAAATCATCAAAGTATGGTCTCCTGAAGAACTCAATCAGGAGACCATACTTTGATGATTTAGATTGTGCACCGAACAGGGTGTCAAGTCTTTTCCATGTATCCTGTGAGGTCTCACAGTTATCCACATGATGAATATAACTGTCGTCTAGCTCCAGTTTAATAATGGCCTGAGCTCTGTCATCATTCTGTTGCCAAGTAGTTGCAAGGTCCGCGTCCCGAGGTTTCTTCTCTTTGCCATTTGTGATGGCCCAGAGACCCTTCTTCATCAGGATGAGCTTGATGCGGGTTTGCCAAGTGTGGAATCCGACTCCTTTGAATCGAGCATTTGGAGAGTCTTTGCCCATGTTAGATTTACGGGAACAGTAGCAAATCAACTTCAGACTTTATTAGATTTGAGCAACAGAAGAATTGATTGAGAGACACAAGTGTTAAAAAGCACTAACTGAGTGTCAATGAATACCAAATCTGCAAAAGTCTTTTACTCCAAGTGATCTTCCCCTTCTTGATTTGATGCTGATGCCTTCAGATCTGAGTGACAGTACTTTAATGAACTTCAGAGAGTATTGCTCAGTGATTAAAATCACTGTTGATAACTTCAGTGAGAGAAATAGTGAAAAATGTCAAGATTTTGAAGCTTTTGGCTATGGTGGAATTAGGGTTTCTGAGACAGGGGCCTGGTTTTTTCAACATTGCAGGAGCTATACTTGATCATTTTAAAAAATTTTTACATGCCTAGGAAGCTGACTTCATGGGCTATCAAAGCCCCATGGAAATCATGTAGATCGCGGACAGCACGGCGCACGCAGGGAGCTCGAACAGACACGGCGCAGATCTGGACAGTGACAGCGAATTTCTGCAATGCTGGAGCTGTAGATCACCAATGTTGGTGTTTAAAGTGACAGGAAGCTGCGTCCTGAGCCAAGGAACATTTTTCCAGAAGAAATCGTGTTGAAATTCTGCCTGTGGAGGGAGATCAAGAAGCTCCAAGTGAGCTGGGTCCTGTTGGCTATGGAGGACACCCACAGCAGAAGCAGAGAAGATTGACAATGCTGAACTCCAAGGTGTATAATGCTTAGGTGTGAGGTGCCAAGGAGGAGGTCTTTATGTTGGGGAAGATTCCCCCAGAAGGAATCGTGAAGAGATATGGTCTCTATGAGGAGATATAAGTGTTCAAAGTAGGGTATGTGCTGTGTAGCTATGGCTGCCAAGCATGGCAGTGAGAAGAAAGAGTAGGAGATGAGGTCCTAGACTTGGCCTGAGCTGGACTGAGCTCAAGCTGAGCTAGATAAGAGTGAACTGGAGTTGGAGGAGCAGTGCCATGCCCGTCTGTGCTCTGATACCATGTGAGAAATGCGGGATCTAGAGCATGGCAAAAACGGAAGCTATGGAGGATGAAGAAATAAGTGTAGACTCATGATGGAAAGGACACTGTTTGTTACACAAGTGAATTAGGTTCCAAGATTGAGACTTGGACTCATAAACACAATCTCGTGTATGTGGACAATGACATTGACACTTTACTGAAATGAAAAGAGTACTATCATTGCATTAAGAAAGGAAGCAAGTACAATGCTTTATAGGAAAGTAGGAAACTGCAGTAGGCACCATTGTGCATATGGGATAAGTTAGCCTACATATCCTTGACCCTGAGATTCCATACAAAGAGGCTGTTTGAGTGTGATTGCTGATTCTCAACAGATTCATCCTTCCTTGCTGATGTAAAAGTTGTTTTAACAGCTGAACCTCTTGTTCTTGCTGTAAGTTTTGTTGTACCTGCATTAACAGCATCATTTATAAACTCTGATTCTTCTTCATCCATCATTTCTTCTTCATCCATATATCTGGCATGTGAAAGCATGTCAGCAACTGGATTATCTCTACCTACAATATGTTTCAAATCAGGATTTAAGGATTTAATATAGGCTATCCATCTTAGCATGGCTATGTCAGGAGTGGAACAGTTGGCTATCATTCCCAAGAGTGGAAGGCAATCTGTCTCAACTATAACATGTGCGCCCATGAAGTACTCCCTATCACATTTTAATGTAGTTACTACTTCCCAAAGCTCTCTTTTAATTTGAGCATACCTTCTTTGTCGTTCATTAAGAACCTTCACTCCAAAGCGGATTACATATCTATTGCCTTCAAGGTCATCTTGACCAATTGCCCATCCTATTCCAATAGGACTTGTGTCCACTGTGAGTATACTGGACTGTCCATTAGAGTAGTTAGCCCTCTTTAAAGTGGGAGCTGAAGTCAGCATTTTCTTGAGTTTCCGAATAGCCTGAGTGTGTTCTTTTGTCCATAGAAACCTTTGGCCCTTCTTAGAAGCTGATAAAGATTTTCAGCGACATGGGAAAAATGTGGTATCCAAATAAGGTAGAAGACACATGCACCAAGAAATCTCCTCACTTCCGAAACATTTGTACATTCTTCTTGCATTTTGCTAATTGCATTTATTTTAGATGGAGAAGGCTTTTGGCCATATGGACCACACATATGACCGACCACAAGGACTTCTTCAACTCCAAAAATAGATTTAACTCCTGAAAGAGTAAGATGAACTTCTTCTAATTTAGACAGGATTTGAGCACAATCATTAATATGATCAAAAACAAACTTTCGACATCCAAGTTCATTGAGTTCTTCATTTTTCTCATGAACTTCACATCCTTTGATTGGAACATCATCAAGAAAAGGAAGAGTCAATTGAGGAATATAATCCCTCAATACTTTATGCATGGCATTCATCATGTGAGCTACTGAATTCGTAGCCCCTTGAGGTAGAGTACACATGCGGACTAGGCCAAGAGGCATCTTCATTGTGGTAATGTCACAGCTTTCCAAAGCAAGCTGAAATTGGTCGTAGCCTGAATATAAGTCTCCCATGGAATAGATTGCCCTTCCTGCAAATGCTTCGGCGAACTCATCCACAATTGGTCCTGATCTAACATTTCTTATAGTGACTTTATTAACGGGTTGCAAATCTTGAATGAATTGTAAAGATCCATTATTCTTAGGTACGGTAAACCATCGGTTGGAATATGGAGCTGAAGATGGCTCCAATATTCACATTTTTATCTTTTCATTTAAAAGCTCCAATAATTTAGGCAAATGAGCTCTTGGAACCGGAATTGGTTTAAGATTCCAAGGCACATGTGGGACTGTAAAAATTACCATAGGTGCCACAATGCTTGGATCCACACAGCCAATTTCATGCAGGTGAAATGAAAAAGCTTTACCATGGTTCTTTAACATCTGCATGAAGATTTGCTTTTCAGCTCTGGCAAGAGAAAAGAGTTGTCACCAATTTTCAGCTTTTGTAGACTTTCTGCTGCTGTGAATTGGTAACCAATATCTTTAGGATCACGAAGGCTTGGTTGTTTGGAAGCCCTTTTTGCCAATCCTTTGCTTTCAGGTGGTAGGGGAGTAGCTACCAGCTTGACCTTCTTATCAACTGTTTTATACTTTGTTTCTACTCTTGCTTCATCCTTGTTTAGTTGTCCAAAAGCTTCATAATCTGCAAATTCTTGAATTATGTCATACATATCCAATGTACATACCTGTATGGACTGATTTTCAGCTTGATTTTCTGCATGAATGGCTGTATAAATTTCAGCCATTGTATCATTATAATTCAGCCCATAAAATAGTCCTGAAATTTTTTCATCTTTAGGTAAAACATCAAATTGCTTCAGCTCTTGCTCCATATGACTCAAGTACTTTCTTTCAGCCCTGTTCATGGCTGAAAACTGTTTATAACAGCCCACTCCATTGGCTGAAAAAACCTGCAAATCAGCTTTTGGCCTTGCCTCCTTCATATGTGGAGGCAATTTTTTGTGACATGATGCACTACCATAGCCTCCATTTATAGCAGCGCTACCCGAAAACCCTTAAATTCTCAGGCATTAGGAGGAACATGATGATCTCTCAATCAATCCCTATTCTGATGATGATTAACACAGACAGTTAGGAATTGAACAGCCTTATCATTATCCTTGCTTCTTATCCGAGCATATGATGAACCATCATCAAGAGCCTTTGTCTCTAAACGAGACTCGGAAATAAATGGTTGTCCAAGAATGATTGGATAACTGTAGGAATCTTGAACAAAGAAATGAAATTCATCTTTTACATTACCAATAGTAACTTGTACATAATGACATGCTGCATAAAGATCGCCAGAAGAGTTATTGGCTGCCTTCATGCGCCATCCTGGGTCCACATCAATGGGCCATCCACCATTCTCATAGAGACTTCTTGACATAACATTAATTTCCGAACCATGGTCTATAAGGGCAATGCATGAAGTTTCTTTCTCATCGATTTTAACAACAATTTCAGTAGTCGCCCTTGCCCAATGGGTATGGGAATAGTGACTACTTGGAATAAAGTGAGTTTCACTTTCTTCCTGCATGTTGTGAAGAAGAGTCTCTTTCTTATGCATGGGCTGCACTTTAGATTGAGAAGTTTCCACCATTATGGCTTCTTCAGCTTCTGCTTCATAAATGTCTTCATCTTTGGCTTCTATGGCTGCAATCAATTCTTTGATTGCCTCCAATCGAATCCCTTGAGTTTTCAGCTTCTCTTCATCCTGCAAATACACATGAAGTACTTGCAAAAAAGCATGTATAGATTCTTCAGTTTCCTCACCAACATATTGCCTTTTTTGTTTAATTACATCAATTATTACATCATGAAATCCTCGTTTTGCAATACCGAGAATTTTACCTAATGTAAATTCAATTTTGCTTCCAAGAATCCTTTCTTCTAGGATCCGTTTAAGATCCGTTACGGTCTCTATGTCACACTGCAACTTGTAACTGGGATGTTTGCTTTTTCTTTTTCCTTCTGTTTTCTTTGCTTGAGGGGCTTCTCCCATGTCAAATTCTGGTGGTGGCGGATTTTCAGCAGCCTTCTGTTGGTCTGGTTTGCTTCTTGTTATGCGTTTAGTCGGTCCTGAAGAGGAAGGACCGGCAACATCTTCTTCTCTCCTTCTCTTTTCTTCTATCATGGCTTCTTGATTATTAATTTCAGCTAGCCGGGAAAAAGCTGAAAATGAATCCACAGGCTCGGACCATCCGGTTCTTCCTCGAATACATTGGCTGGCAGTTGTTAAATCATCCCTAGTTGCCTTGCCTTGCTCCATGCGTTCCAAGGCCTGCGTCCACACTTTAGATTTTGCATTAGTTTTACATGCTTTAACAATTTCATTAGTTGGCTCAATTTGCAACCCATAAGTTGCAGAGAAGCCCAGTTTCGGTTGCATGAATTTTACCATCCTTCCAAAATACTAATTTTTGTGCTTCAGCTTCACGGAATGCTCTGCACTCCCTCTTGTCATGTTGAAGGCTATCACACCAAATGCAGCATCTTTTAAAGCCTTTTTGTGTAGATCTTTGGGCGGTTGACCGACCCCTTTCTTCTACTTTAACGTCAAGCCTTTCTACTTTAGAATTAATTTCTATTAAATTAAGATGGAGATCCCGCATGCTTTTAATTAACTCATCCATAACATCCTTCTTTGGAGAAGGAACATCAGAATTTCTTGATTGCTCGACCATAGAGACAGGAGGTCGAGAAGCTGGAACATGCTCCTTCATAGAATTAGTTATTACAGGGGTTGATCCCCATCTTAGGCGCAATCGCTCTCTTCGAGCAATCATATTAACTGCTTCAGTGACATCACTCCAAGCAGTCTTCAATCCCGACTCAGAGTCAGGGTCTTCCAGTCGGTCAGTCAATTTCTCCTGAAGAGAAGAATCTGCAGCTTTTAAAAATAATTCAATCTTTTGACTTTCCATACCTTGTTGGTCATCGGGATCTAGTTGGGCAAATTTGCTTTCAAATTCTCGATGAAGAGCAGTAGCAGTTAGACCCTTATTGGGCCTTTCGACCCATTCGGTGAAGATTTTCTTTGTCATAAGGCCAGAATCTTCAAGAAAAAAATTCTTCTCGAAGAGCCTTCTTGAACACAGTCCATCCAACATCTTTTTGGGAAAGACCATGAATTCGGTCCTGGAGACCATGCATAGCCAGACGGGCAAAGTAACGGCTCCAGTCATGTTGAGGAACTCCAAAGAAGACCATCTTGTCAGTGTAGAGGCGGATAAAAGAGGACACATTTTGCCCATTAAATTGCTTGAGCTCATGCCCAACTGCTTCTAAGGCCTTGATGGTAGCAGCATCAATCCGCTCTTCTTCTTGTCTCCGTTGTTGTTGCAATTGCAACTGCTGCTGAAATTGCAGCTGTTGTTGTTGGCTCTCTTGCATTAGACGAACCAACTATTGCAAAGCATCACCTCCCGAGCTTGATGATTCTCCCATTGGACTTCTTCTTCCGCAGCGGACCTTCATGTCGGGTTCACGACTGTTGTCGTGTTAAGAGTTGAAGTCTACCACCGGGGCTTTGAGTGCAGAAGAAGAGTTTAGGATTCAAGATTCGGAAAGGGAAAATGGATTGAGGTTTAATAAGATCCGGGATTTAGAAATGATTTAGGTATGGAAGATTCAAGCCTTCTCACTATGTACTTAGCAAATATGCACAGAAGGAATAAGACTAACTTGATTACATGAAATGCTTCAGGATACATACATCATTTCATAAAGGATATTTTCAGATTTACAATTCATTTATGAATGTCAAATGCAAGCTCTATTGGCATTTATTTCATGTACATAGATGGATTTCAATCCTTTGGGTCAAGTATATTGTTGGTAGATTCAAATGCATCCAATATTTGGGCCAAAGATACATGAAATGAATGGAAAAAGTATAATTTTAGCTTCAGCCCTGTTTTAAAACAGAAAATTCCAGCCCATAATCAAGTTCAAAATGAGTGCATAAACTCAAGAGGAAGCACTTTTGATCATCTATGAACAATGTCGTGAAGAAAAGAGGTCATTTTCCCCCATTACAACCATAAAAAACCCATGTTTGCTCATAAAAATAGATCAAAACAGTGGGCTGCCCTGTTTATGACTGGTTATTTCAGCCCATAACAGTCCATAAGTCTTCAATATCCTCACCCTTTGCTTGCCCCAAAGTCACTCAAGTACTTGGGCACAAGTCGGGCTTCATTGGACCAAGAATAAGGTAGAGAAGATAAGAGAAGTCGTGCATAAGAGCAGGCTGAATACTCTTCTCTCAGATTTCCCCTCTTTTATAGACAGTTTCAGCATGTATTTTCGTCAAACCAAAGAGACGGAGAAGTGGAGCTCTCACCATGTTTACATCTTTAGTAATTGGGCATGTTAATCTTCAGTTTGCATGCTCCATTTCATGCATCTCAGCTCCAGCTTTCTTCCAATTTCCCTCAGACAGTGCAGCCCGTAATTTGCGCCAAAAAACGCGGGCTACTCTCTGCTCAGTCCCTGGTCACTTTTTGACCAGCCTAGGTCACTTGCTGGTCACTTAAGTCAGTTACTTCTGGTCCCATGTGGACCTAGTGGACTTTTGACAGTTTTTGACATCATTTTTGGGTTCTGACCATATTTTTGTGCCTGAATTAATGTGATTTATCCAGCAGACTGTCAATTACTTCCAGATGTCTAAGTTGTAGGTTCCCATAGACTTATTTTTCATAAATGTACATGGTATAACTGCAAATTATATGCTAAATACAAAAGAACTTGAATAACTAAGTGAATATTGGAATCAATACCTGAATTTTGTATGCAAATATCTCATATAATTTTCAGTGAAACTCTTCTGTGTTCATAAGAATCCCATGATTTATATCATGAACAGTAAACTCTTTGACAACGTTATGATGGCAAAAATGATGGTGGCGGCGTTTGGCAGCCTGGCGGAGTGTTGGTGGAGGGGGTTGGCACTTAAGATAGAGTAGGGGGGCTGCACCTGAAGACGGAGCAGGGGGCGGCTGCACTTGAGACCATGGGGGGGGGGCTCCGCTTATATAGTTGGAAGGGGGTGGTTCATGGGGGGGGGGGGGGGGGGAAGACGGCCGTTTAACGGCCGCCACCCGTACACCTGGGGGTGCATGTCCCCCTCTCTGTCTCTTACTCCCTCTCTCTCTCTCTCTCTCCCCCACATTCTGTCGGCAGGGAGAGAGAGAGAGGTAAAAAATTTTGAGTTAATTTTAAAAAATTTTAAAAGGGGGGATTCTTATGCATGGAAAATGCTACATCCTCTCCCTCTTAGAGGAATTGAGATGTCCTCATCTTGAGAAGATCTGAGGGTATTGTTGGTTGAGAGTATTTTCATCCATCCAGGTGGCATCCTCTTCGGGATAATCTTTCCACTGGATGAGGTATTCTCTCAAGTTCCTTGATCTCAAATTCCTCTCCCTAACATCTAGGATTCTATCAGGCCGTAGCTCAAGGGCTCCTTGGCTAGGCATTACAATTTGTTGATCATCAAGTATATGATTCAGATTAGGTAGATACTTTTTCAATAGGCTAACATGGAATACATTATGAATCTTTAGAGTTGTGGGCAGCTGTAGTTTGTAAGCATTAGGCCCTAGGCACTTGATGATCTTATAGGGTCCACAATACCTCGGACTTAGCTTCTTGTACTCTCCCAAGGACAGTGAACTCTTTTTAGGGTGTACACGAATGAAGACCATATCACCTTCGACGAAGGATCTGTCTTGCCATTTCAAGTCAACGTAGGCCTTTTGTCTATCCTTGGTAGCTTGAATGTCTTGTCTTATTGATTTTATTTGATCATCCATGTCTTCCAGCATCTGTCTTGAAGCTTCTATCCTCAAAGTTGGATCCAAGAAGTTTAAAGGGGTACGGCAATCATGCATGTACAATGCTTGGAACGGGGTCATCTGAATACTTTGTTGGTAAGAAGCATTGTAAGAAAACTCAACCAGTGGTAAGTATTGAATCCACCTTTTGGGTTTGCGACAACAATATACCCTAAGTATATCTTCAATTACTTGATTGACTCGTTCTATTTGACTATTAGTTTGGGGATGGTAAGTTGTGCCGAAACAGAGTTGAGTTCCAATAGCCTCAAAGATAGCCCTCCAGAAGTGTGATGTGAAAAGAGAGTCATGATCACTAATGATTCCTCTGCATAACCCATGAAGTTTGAATATCTCCTTGATTAATAATCTTGCGATGTCTAAAGCTTTATAGTTCATCTTGACAGGGATGAGATGTGCGACCTTGGTGAGCATATCTACTACAACAAAACTAGAGTTATATCCTCCTTGAACTTGGGGTAGGCCAACAATAAAGTCCATACTAATGAACTCCCATTTCATTTGTGGAATGTCAAGTGGTTGCAATTTCCCAGGCATTTTAACATGTTCTGCCTTAATACATTGACAAGACAAACATTCCATGACATATTTGAGTATGTCTCCCTTGAGCCTTTCCCAAAAATAGCTCTTTCTGACCGTATTAAGGGTCTTGGCATAACCAAGATGCCCTGAGAAAGGGGAGTCATGGGCTTCTCAAAGTATCTTTTGCTTGAGAGTTTGGCTTGCAGGGATACATAATCTTGTCCTAAAGTAGACAAGTCCATTATTGATGGAGAATTCTTGATACTTCATCTTTAGCTTCGGGTCTTGATCCTTGATGGGGATCTCCCTTAGTATGTTCTGGTAGACTAGGTCATGATATGCCCCTTCTTTTGCTAGCTCAAGAATCGGGTTGTTTGGCATTGATACCTTTGTGTCTAGAGACCTTGCTGTTGATGGATCTTGCAAAATGAGAGAATTTAGAAATGCCTTGCGATTGAGTGCATCGGCAACTACATTCTCTTTTCCAGGCCTATATTTGATTTCAAAATCATATTCTTCCAGCACTTCGATCCATCGACGTTGCCTCATATTGAGCTCATTCTGGGTGAAAATCCATTTAAGACTCTTGTGGTCCGTTACTAAGGAAAATTTGTTACCTAGCAAGTAACGTCTCCAAAGTTTGAGAGCATGGATGACAACCAATAGCTCCAGGTCGTGGGTAGGATAATTCCTTTCATGGCTCTTCAATTTTTTTGAAGAATATGCTACGGGATGACCTTCTTGCATGAGTATACATCCTAAAGCAAGTGCGTTAGCATCATTACCACTTCAAACTCCTTACTAAGATCAAGAAGTTTCAGGATGGGTGCTGATACTAAGCTTTGCCTTAGTTTGTCAAAGCTGGTCTGTTCAGCAGGTGACCATACAATTGCTACTTGCTTCTTTAGTAGATCAGTCAGAGGTGCTGCAATCAAAGCATAATGTTTGATGAAAATTCTGTACCACCCTATCAACCCAAGAAAACTATGTATTTCTTTGACAGAAGTTGATGTTGGCCATTCCAGAACATCTCCAACCTTAGCTGGATCTACTAAAATTCCTTCTGCTAATATGATGAATCCCAGATATTCAATTTGTCGCTTGAAAAATGCGCACTTCTTCTTCTTGGCATAAAGCTTGTGTGCTCTCATTGTTTCAAGAACAATGCAAAGCTGGGGTTCATGATCATTTCCCTGTTTTGAGTAGACTAGGGTATCGTAAAAAAAGATGAGTACGAAGTCATCAAGATTGATGCCAGGAGGCATATTCCACGGTGGATTCCGTGAGGTTTTACGTGGATTCCGTAAACTTAGATGACCGGGGCTCATACACAAAGTGGATTCTTTGTGCGAGAAGTTGATGGGGACACCTGTCCTTTTCGGGCGTTTCATTAATTTAGTGTGTACATGGGTGATTCCATAGCGGGCGATTCCGCAAAATGCATATTAAATTAATAAACGTTTATGAGTTTAGAGTGCGCACTCGTAATAAATTAAGGTTAGGATTTATTTCTAACCAGTTGATTTATTTATGTAGCTGAAGACTGCTAGGTATTCACTTTTTTTGGTTTAATTGTATTATTTAACTAACGATTGTGAATGCTTCAGTTGATGTGTAGAGATAGCAGCCGTGGCGGAGGAAAGCATTGGAGTCTAGCGAGTATTCGACCTATGGATTATATTTTGATAGGTGCCACGCCTATATTTTGTCATGTCTATTGAGGCATTGATTATTTATTATTATTTTGTATGCGCCTATGCGCACGGATATGTTATTTCTATTTGGACATTGAGGTTGGGCGTGCCAGACTCCATGGGCACCGTCCATTAGCTTTATTTCCTATTTTTGTAAAAGGCAAACTCAAAAGCTAAAAGCTTGTCATATTTTTGTAAATTGGGCTATTTTTTAGCATGAAGATGGAAATATACATAAAATACATGCTTTGTGAAGCACTCACACAAGGCATGGGGGGAGATTGAACCCAATTGGTCTCTTGCTCTTGTCGTTCATGCTTTTACATTGTTTTTTGTGGAAAAAGGTAGAGTTCATTGTTCTTGGGGACCTTCCGGGATTCACTACGTGAGCATACAGCAACCGATTTGCGCACCAGTGGTATCAGCGGGGAGCTGAGATCAAGAGCTTCCAATCGCTACCCATCTCGTGCGAAGGCGGAGCTCCTGGAACGATCGGGCTCTACAGTCAATCTCATCACGAACCGTCGATACAGGCAGACTTCTGGCGATCAAGAACCCCTGTTTCTACTCTCAGATCGCGAAGGACCAGGCTATACAGGCGGAGGACCACACAATCATCTCCATAGACAAGTCGTGGAAATACAGTAAGAAGCTCATATCTATCTTCTTCAAAAAGCTTAGTCTTAAAGCTTAAAGGCTTAAGGAAATTAAGAAGTTTCACAAAAAATCCTCATCGAGCTGTAAGAGGGCCTTCCGAAAATCACGCGACATGCTGAAAAACGCCCCCCCCCACGATTTGCGCCGTGCTGCTCCTATTAAGCTTCTTTCTTAAGCTTAAGCTATTAAGCTTAAGACACTAAGCTTTCTGCAAGTCAGACAAGACAATCAAGTTAACAAACTCCGGGTCCTGCACTTCCGAAGTCAAGTCCTGCAAGTCGACTGTAATCAAGTTCTGCAAGTTCACTAAGTTCTGCAAGTCTGCAACTCTGCAAGTCAGCTAAGTCTGCAACTCTGCAAGTCAGACTAGTCAACTGGAGTCAGAACTGACTAGTGCTCAAAACTCCTAGAAGGGTTGTTCCTGCGCAGAAACTCTGAACTGCAAAGTTGTTCATGGCAAGGTATTCTACCAATACGCAAGTTCGCTGAAGTATTCTCAGCATACGAAGAAGGAAATATCGCAGATTTTCTGAAAATTGAGAAAGAAATACCCAAAAACACATAGCCTTGTAACCCCGAATTTGAGCTACGCTCATCCCGCTAACCTGATTTTGAGTGAGAAAGGTCTTTTGAGTTTTACAGGATGACGAAACCACATATGGATGATCCTATGGCTGAAGACGACCTACCTGAGCCTACCATGGAACAAAAGCTGGATCTAATCATGATGCAATTGGAAGAAGAACGAACGGCTAGGCAAGCATTGCAAGCGCAATTGGCAAAATTACAAAGAGTGTCTACCAACAAAGAAGAACCTCAAGCTGAAGATTTGATTCGACGAACCATCAACGCCACTCTTGAAGCTCAAACCATTCGCAAGGAATCAAAGATAAGTAAACGAAGTTTCAAATTTCGCACTTTCAATGGCATACGAGAAGGAAAGACTGTTTTATCATTCATTAGCCAGTTGGATGACTATTTCCATGAGGAAACTTATCCAAAAAAAGATAAAATCAAGTGTGTTACTAATCATTTGGTAGACAGAGCATCACTTTGGTGGACTGTAGTACGCAAGAGCATAGAATGTCCTACTACTTGGGAAGATTTCAAGAAGAAGTTCATGCAGAATTTCCTTCCACCGCAATTTCATGAGAAGGCTATCAAGCAATGGGATCTACTTCAACAACGGGATCATGAGCCTATTTCTCAGTATACAGAGCGTTTTTGGAATGCACTTATACAGCTATGCATGCTTGAAGACGTACCAGAGACGACACATAAGCGGAAGTATATGTCTGGACTTCTTGGACATTACTATGCTGAAGTGAACATGTTCAAGCCTGCTACCCTTGAAGACGCCATCTCACTAGCTCACGACACTGAAGATAAGTTACGCGGTAGAGACAGACGACCACAACAATTTCAAGCCAATGGTAATTATGGATCTAAACAATTCAATTCCAATTTTAGAAGGTTTAACCCAGGTCGTTTCTCTTCACCATCTTTCCGCAAGAATTGGGCTAAACCACCTGCATTACCATCCAATGTCAATCCAAATCCTAAGCCTATTCCACAAGCAAATCCAAATGTACCTAGACTTCCAGCCATTTCAAATAATGTAACCAAAGCCAAGCCAATAGTATGCTATAAATGTCACCAGTCTGGACATTTCGCAGCAAATTGTCATTCAAAGAAGCCATCAGCACATATCAACTATCTTGGAGCCATGGACGAAGACGAGCATGAGGATATGCCTGATTTCACTGAAGATGATGATGACACTACTACTACTTCCGACACTTTACCAGGTATGCCTACTCCACATTCATTATTGACTATGAAATGTTTGGTGCATGGAAAGGAAAAGACTATCTTGCATGATGACGGTAGTACTCATGACTTTATTTCAGCAAAATTGGTAAAGGAATTGAAATTATAGACTGTACCTACGCATTATCGCATAAAAGCTGCATTTTTAGGTACTAGGTATAATGGTACACAAGAAGTACAAGATTTAGAGATTCAAATTGGTTCATACACTGAAAGAAGAAATTTCTTAGTTGTTCCATTACAGTCGAGTGACATTATTTTAGGAATGCCTTGGCGACACCAGCATAATCCAGATATAGATTATTCCACACACACAATGAATATTAATTTTCAAGGAAAATCTATTACATTATATGGTATGCATGCATCTAATGTTTTTCCACTGCTTTCGCATACTCAAGCTAAACGTGCATTACGCAAGAGTAGTAAATCATATCTCATTTGGGTGAATGAATTGCACGCAAAAGAAAATCATATGCACCCTAGGCATAAGGAATTTCTTGCATATTTTAAGGACTGTTTTGCAGAAGACCTACCACCAGGTTTACCTCCTTCACGTCCAGAAGACCATAAGATTGATTTGATCCCTGGCACACAACCACCTTGCAAAGCACCATATAGGCACAATCAGATAGAGCAAAAAGAAATCCAAAGTCAAGTTGAAGAATTACTAAATAGAGGTTTAATTCGACCTAGCAGTTCTCCATTCGATGCACCTGTACTCTTAGTCAAGAAAAAGAATAATACCTATCGTATGTGTATTGACTACCGAGCTTTAAATAAGATCACTGTAAAGAATAGGTATCCTATACCTAGAGTTGATGACCTTATGGAAAAACTGCAAGGATCTTCTATATTTAGTAAAATTGACCTTAAGTCTGGATATCATCAGGTGAGGCTAGATAAATCTGACATATTTAAGACTGCATTCAGAACACAGTTTGGCCATTACGAATTCTTAGTCATGCCATTCTGATTGACTAATGCACCTGCCACCTTTAGTAGAATGATGAACCGTATCTTTTTAAAATATCAGTACTGTGTGATTGTTTTCTTTGATGATATTTTGGTGTTTAGTCAAAATGAGAAAGAGCATTATGAGCATTTGTCATTAGTTTTTCAGTTATTGAAAGAAAATCAATTGTTTGCAAATCCTGAAAAGAGTGAATTCTTTAAGACAAAAATTGAGTATTTAGGTCATATTGTATCATCTGAAGGAATTAAAGTTGATCCTAAGAAAATTGATGCAATATTGCATTGGCCTGTTCCTAAAAACGTGCATGATTTACGCTTATTCCTTGGTCTTGCTAGTTTCTATAGGAAGTTTGTACGTAATTTCTCATTACTTGCTTTACCATTAACCAAACTTCTCAAGAAAGGAATTGTTTATCAATGGACCGAAAATGAGCAGAAATCCTTTGACTTACTGAAACATGCATTAACCAATGCCCCTGTTTTACAGTTGCCTGACTTTAATAGACCATTCTTTCTAGTTGTGACCGATGCTAGCGGATCAGGAATAGGAGCCGTACTAATGCAAGACAATCATCCAATAGCATATTCTAGTTCTAAGCTGAAACCCTCTGAGCTAAAATATTCCACTTATGACAAAGAACTATTAGCAGTTGTCCAAGCATTAAGACAGTGGAAACACTACTTAATGGGTTCAGAATTCATGATAAAGACCGACCAGCAAAGCATTAGACATTCGCTTAGCCAACCCCAAATTTTTGACCGTCATATCAAATGGGCTTCCTTTATTCAAAGTTTTCATCCTATCATTCAATACCAACCTGGAAAAGAAAATGTAGTTGCTGATGCATTGAGTAGAAGACCTGCAATTCATAATATTTCTGTCATATCTTTTGATTCTTTGATTGCTATGAAAGATACATATCACCAGGATATTACTTTTCATTCTGATTGGAATAAATTAGTACAAAATAATTTCATTCCTGTTGATTCATTGTCATGTAATGATGGATTTATGTTTTATGAAAAGCGACTGTGTGTTACTATTCCATTCCGATCTTTTCTTTTGAATGAAATTCATTGTCCCCCATATCAAGGTCATAGAGGTATCATATCTACATTACGTATGTTAACTGAAGATTTTTATTGGCCGCATATGGATGCAGATGTATCTAATTTCGTTTCTGAATGTTTGATTTGTCAAAGAGTAAAGAGACATCATGGTAAACAGTATGGATTACTAATGCCTTTGTCTATTCCATCTAAACCTTGGGAACACATTTCTATGGATTTCATTACTGGTTTATCAAATACTAAATCTAACCATGATATGATTTGGACAGTTGTATATAGATTTAGTAAGCAAGCTTATTTCATTCCATGTAAGAAAACTTTAATAGCATCACAATTGTTTTTGAAAACTGTTTTTACTAACCATGGATTGCCCAAAGTTATCATTTCAGATCGTGATTCTAGATTTTGTAACAATTTTTGGATTACCCTGTTTGCTAATCTAGGCACAAAGATTGATTTCTCATCTGCATTTCATCCAGAAACAAATGGACAAACAGAAGCCACAAACAGCACCATTCTAGATCTTTTACGTGCATATACTATCTCTAAACCTCAGACATGGGATACTCATTTGCATTTATTACAGTTTGCATATAACAATACACCGCACACATCTACAAAGAAAACACCTTTTGAAGTCATTTATGGATATAGATTGTCTACACCTGTTGCATCTTTGTCTAATAGAATTCAGAGTGCTGATGATATTGCTAGTATGCATAACAGTATTTTTGATGAGGTTAAGGATATGATTGCTAAAGCCCAACAATCATATACCAAACAAGCCAACAAGAAAAGACAAGCCATAAATTTCAAAATTGATGATTATGTTTGGCTGAGAATAGAAAAATGTAGACTGCAAAGTGTAGATAGACATCCAATTGTCAAATTAGCTCCTAGATTCTATGGACCATTTAGAATTATTCATAAAATTAATGATAATGCATTCAACTTAGAATTACCATCTCATTGGAAAATTCACAATGCATTTCACATTAGTTTATTGAGACCATTTAGAGGCCAATTACCTATCCACCCTGTTTATGAAAACCCACCTTTATTAGAGGAAGAGACTGAAATACTTGAACCGGAAGCTATCATAGACACTGACTTTATGACCACTAGAAGTGGCCGAAGGTATTCTAGATATCTAGTTAAATTTAAGAACCATCCTGTAGAGGAAGCACAATGGATGCACGCTAGAGATTTAAATGCTTTCCCCACTCTGTTAGCTCCACATTGAGCTAATAGCAATTGAGGTCAATTGCTATCCCACCCCGGGGGTATGATGCGAGGAGGCATATTCCACGGTGGATTCCGTGCCACGGTGGATTCCGTACCACGGTGGATTCCGTGAGGTTTTACGGTGGATTCCGTAAACTTAGATGACTGGGGCTCATACACAAAGTGGATTCTTTGTGCGAGAAGTTGATGGGGACGCTTTTCCTTTTCAGGCGTTTCATTAATTTCGTGTGTACATGGGTGATTCCATAGCGGGTGATTCCGCAAAATGCATATTAAATTAATAAACGTTTATGAGTTTAGAGTGCGCACTCGTAATAAATTAAGGTTAGGATTTATTTCTAACCAGTTGATTTATTTATGTAGCTGAAGACTGCTAGGTATTCACCTTTGTCGGTTTAATTGTATTATTTTACTAACGATTGTGAATGCTTCAGTTGATGTGTAGAGATAGCAGCAGTGGCGGAGGAAAGCATTGGAGTCTAGCGAGTATTCGACCTATGGATTATATTTTGATAGGCGCCACGCCTATATTTTGTCATGTCTATTGAGGCATTGATTATTTATTATTATTTTGTATGCGCCTATGCGCACGGATATGTTATTTCTATTTGGACATTGAGGTTGGGCGTGCCAGACTCCATGGGCACCGTCCATTAGCTTTATTTCCTATTTTTGTAAAAGGCAAACTCAAAAGCTAAAAGCTTGTCATATTTTTGTAAATTGGGCTATTTTTGAGCATGAAGATGGAAATATACATAAAATACATGCTTTGTGAAGCGCTCACACAAGGCATGGGGGGAGATTGAACCCAATTGGTCTCTTGCTCTTGTCGTTCATGCTTTTACATTGTTTTTTGTGGAAAAAGGTAGAGTTCATTGTTCTTGGGGACCTTCCGGGATTCACTACGTGAGCATACAGCGACCGATCTGCGCACCAAAGATAGGGCCTAAAGATATCCTGCATTAACCTGTTGAAGGTAGCAAGAGCATTCGTCAGCCCGAATGACATCACTAGGAATTCGAAGTGTCCATACCTTGTACTGAATGCAGTCTTTTGGATATCTTCTTCTTTGATCCTTATTAGATAATATCCAGATTTGAGATCTATCTTGGAGAAGATCTTCGCCCCTTGAAGACGGTCAAGTAATTCATCTATTCTTGGAATGGGATATTTATTTTTGATGGTTGCTTGATTCAACCCTCTGTAGTCAATGCATAGGCGAAGCGTTCCATCTTTCTTCTTTTGGAACAACACTGGAGCTTCCCATGGAGAACTGCTAGGAAAGATGTAGCCTTGGTCTAATAGTTGCTTAAGTTTATCTTTCAGTTTGATAGCTTCAGGGATGGACATTTTATATGGCCTCTTTGAGATTGGTGCAGCTCCTAGCACAAGTTTGATTTCGTGGTCAACTTCCCTTTGAGGAGGAAGTTCCGTCAGGGAATACGTCTGCGTATTCCTTTAATCATGAAGGTTCTTCTCCAGATTCCTGATTCTGATCTAGCTTATTCATCTTAATCAGATAGACAGGTAGACCCTTTTGAACACCTTTTATTATCCATGTTGCTTTTGCCAACTGTATTTTTGGCTTAGTAGCCTCACCTTGAGTCGTGACTAGTTCCCCTTTAGAATTGCGGAAGGAGACTTGGCCTTCCCACAGTGGATGTGGGCATCATTGGGTATTAGCCAATCCATTCCAAGTAAAAATTCGTGGACACTTAGGTTCATTACCCTGAATCTCACAAAAGTTGGCTTTCCACCCAGTAGGAATTTCACCTTAGTAGTTTGCCTAGTACAAGTGACCTCACGACCATTTGCTAACTCCACAAGTAAAGTAGGTGCATCTATTGTGGCTATCCCTAATCTTTTTGCATAGATTGGTGAAATGAAGGAATGTGTACTGCCACAGTCAATCAAGGTTTTGAAGCTTTTACCTTCATATTCTAATGGAGTTTGACTGAGAATTGGCGATTCGGACCCTTCTTGTGAAGAGTGCGTGAACCATTGCCCTCTCAATGTCAGCATCCATGGATGGATCTTCTTCATTGTTCAGCTCCTTGGTGGAAACATTGGAGGTTCTCCCTCTGGCGATAACAGTGGTTCCTTGGCCATGAGTGGCTCTATTTTGACCTTGGAATTGCCCTTGGCGATGCCCTCTACCAAGCTTGGGACACTTCCTCTTGAAGTGTCCGGGCTCGTTGCAATGGAAGCAACGTGGGTTGCGATCATTGCTTTGTGTTGGAACAAAGTTGTTGACAGCATTGAATCTAGCTTTCTTTCTTTGGCCTTGATTCTGAACACGTGCTCTCTTATTCTGAGCCTTAGACATGTCCTTATTTTGATCCTTGTAAGGCCAAATCCTGTTGTTCCTTGGTTTGGTCTGCACCTCCTGTATTATTGGAGCAGCTCGAATGAGTGCATCTTGTAGTTCTGTTGGGTGCATTGATTCCAATCGAGTGTTTATGGGTGGATTCAATCCGATACAGAATTTTAACACGATGTGTCATATCCATTGGAGGTGCATAGTTTAGGAGTGAGATGAACTTCGAATAATATGCTTCAAGGGATAATCCTAGCTGCTTCAAGTCATAGAATTCATTCATCTTTTGTGTGCGGTAGGCAACTGGCAGATACCTCCCTCGCACAGCTTCCTTAAGCTTATCCCAAGTGATTGTCCCCTCCAAGATCGCTTGGTCTCTACACCACTATTTCCACCAAAGTCTCGCTTTGCATGTTAGCTTAAGTTTGGCGAGCATAGCTCGGTTAGCAGTTGCAGTTCCTGCTGCCTCAAAATAGTCCTCCATGGACTCAATCTAAATCTCGACATCGGCTTGAACAGTCCTTCCCTTGCCATCAAACTCGGGTGGCTTAATTTGTTTGAGAAGGAATTTCTTCTCTTGAGCCACAACTGGACTTATTGTAGGAGTCGGATTTGGAACCTGCGCTTGGGGTTGCGTCTGAACAATAAGATTCTTTATGTTAACATCTTATCATACGTTCTCATATTACATACAGCTTTTTAGCTAAGTGATTTAATCACTTAACACCTTAGTTAATATTTATGATCAAGATAGACAATTGTGAAAAGTCTTATTTATTCATGAAGGCATAACCCCTTGAGTACATTTATTTTGGATAAGCAGGACAGACTGATTGATACATCAGTTTGGGGAAAATAGGATTGTGTTACAATCAGCTACAGGGACGGAATAATAATATGAAGTGGGGTCATGGATTTTCAGAAAACCGTAAGTCATAGGAAGCTTGGGGTGTCCCTTCCTTTGATACCTGTTCTTCTCATAGCGCCCTAACATTTTGATTCAGCAGAGATCACCTGGGTCACTTCTTCATAGACATACTTATTCTGCTTGACTTGCCGATCGCTAACATGCAAAGTTGCATTTATGCAAGCTTCGACAAAGATGAACAGCTTCACGATCTTTAAATCCTCCATCCACTTGATTCTCTTCAAGTTGGTCTAAAGGTACATGAGTCGGTGGGCTGCTATGTAGTATATTCCTGAGTCTCCCGTCCATCTCTGCTCCTCATATAGGGGCGAAGGATTATAGATGCGGTCCAAAATATTCATCATGCCAAGTCTCTGATGATAATTCGAAGCATGCATTGCAGTCATGAACATGACCTGGAATACTAAGAACTTGCTCCATGCTTCGTGACTCTGCAACCCAGCATCCATAAGTGAGTAAAGAAATGTTTTCAATAGAAAACACTGCTCTGTTCTACTCACCCTCCCCTGTTTATCCCCTTATTCCCTTTATTTTCCTCCATTAAGTTCCCTTATAATATTTAGATCTCATTGGTTTGCTCTGATACCAAATGTAATGTGTCTGTTTTTCCACCTGTGGGACATATCTTAGTAGCCTATCGGGAAGAGATTCTAGAAGTGCCACTTGGCACTCGCAAGAAATGTCACAGGGTTTGCGATCTAGGTCTTCCCGAGTCTGCCCAAAGTGGAAGTATCCGGCTGTTCCCACTTAGGACCGACCTAAAGTCAGGGTTTTTTTTTTCTATTAGCCAAGTCTGTAGGAAGTGGCTAGCATCGAGCTCCAGATGAACCACTTTGCGTAGGAACAATATAGTCGAAGCGGATTTATGCTACACTTGGTTCATGGAGAATGGAAAATGAGAGGGATGTGAAGCTCAACCTCTTTGCCCATAAGGCATAGTCCCATTCCGCTCCCCTAAAACAACATAAATCAGGATTCTAACTCTACTAACTCTAGGTCTTCACTTTTTCGTTATCATGTCTTTTGAGAAAAGTTCCCAGCTAACCGGGACCACCCTTCCGCAGGACGGACCCAAGTCACCTCCATCGCACTTTCCTCGGGTTGCTTAGTTATCTAATTACCTACCACGTTATGTTTGACAAGTAACTTAGGCACTGACATTTTTAAAAAAAATGTCAAGCATGTTCCTTTTTCAAACATTTGATCTTTATTTATCATAGTCTTGGAATACATCAAGTATCTTGTCCGAAGGCTACCCTAGCAATCATCACGATTGCTACTCCAAGTTTCGCCCGTAGACTAGTACACGGGCCTCGAGATCCCATCTCGAGTCACGTTGGCCTCTTTTGCGGGATCACGATCATTTCTGTGGTTGTTTGTACGACCAACTACTAAGGTGTGATTCCTTCATCCCGAATACTCCCAGCATTCGATCCTAGATCGTTCGCAACTTGGCGAGATTCCAAGGGCTTGGCAAGCTAGGTTGCTTGTTTTTACTTTTTCTTTTGGGTTAGGGTTTATACCCTACCGTCTCCAATTATCATTACCTTAGGTCTCCTTGTACTATAGTCAAATAGATCTTGGACAACCCTATCATCCTCGATTGGTCAATTTGCTTCTTGGCAATTCATAATTTTCCTAGGTTTGACAAATCGGTCCCCAAGAGAGAGAGTTGTAGTAGGGGGACTACTCGACTTCTTAACGAATCTAACTTGTAATTAGATCTTGCCTCCCTTGGCCTAAGATGTAGTAGTAGCATCTTTTGATTTAGTTGCAATAGCATATGACCTTGCAGACTAGTTGCACGAGATAGGTAGCAATGCCTATCTTGAGGAATTACATCCCTTCGTTTGTCGATATTACTAGTATTCGTGTCCTAAGGCCCAATATCCTCTCTTACTCGCAACATAGAACGATCTAAGTACGAGAACTTTGGATTAACTCTGCAAGCGCAATACTAAGCAACATTTTGACTTAACTTAACCTATATTTCATATTGAATGTAACTATCATTTCATGCGTATTGCATCCTATATGCTTTTCATCAAATGAAATATAACCCTTTTTCTTTTCATACATCTACTTATGCATGCAAGTTGCTTATGCATGCAAGTTATGCTACCTAAATTTATAATGCTATAAAAAAATAATATTTTCTTTTCCCATGCAAGTCACGTGAATAAGAATGCAGTTGCTTATGCGAATTCTAAATAAAATATAACTCTTTTATTCCTCTTCATAGCAACTATCTATTCTTTAATTAAACATCCTTCTATGAATTAACCTATTTACGGTAGTCACAAGGGATTTTTATTGCACAAATGCATTGTATACAACATAATTCATTCTTTTCCAACGTAAATTACCCAATGCAAACCTTCCAATGCACAAGAACATCGCAATTTATATTTAACCTATATTCGAGATGCAACTAGGACATTATTGCATAAGTGAATCTTTTAACACATGAACCATATATCCAAAAATGCAACAACCTTCCATCATGATGGTGCGAGAATTATAGGTACCTTGTCATGTAATGTAAAACTTTTCTAAACATTCCTATGATATTTTTAAAACAAAGTGTTCTAATAATGCAATTAAGTTTTCCCTATGCAAATTTATACTTAGTGCACCCATATCATGTGGAAACGAAAAGGGTGAATTTGATGGAACTTGAACGTCTGCAGGAGGGGTATTATCAATTCTTGCGCTTTGGGTGGGGACTACTACATGTGCTCCTCTTACTCCCGCGTGTGCTCCTCTTGTGTGGCACTTTGGGGCCATCGCAATTGGGACTTGGGAATAAGTCGGGTAGGTGGAGGGTGTGCTGAATTTTTCTGCAAGTTGGCAATCCTCCCTTCCCGCAAGGAAACTCTCTTCACAGACAAACTATGTCCTTTACCCATCCACGGGTGAAGCACCCTTAAGAAGCTCTTTGTGGAAGCTTTTAGGAAGCTTCTTTAGCTTCTTCTTTTCTATCAGCAGAGCCTAACAGCATCTCCTCCTCCTCAACCACGTTATGATGGCCAAAATGATGGTGGCGGCGTTTGGCAAGCTGGCGGAGTATTGGCAGTGAAGCAGGGGGGAATGGTGCTGAAGACGGAGTAGGGGGGGCTATGCCTGAAGATGGAGCAGGGGGGCGGCTGCGCTTGAGACCATGGGGGGGGGGGGGGGGGGACTCCCCTTATATAGTTGGGAGGGGGTGGTTCATTGGGGGGGGGGGGGGGGGGGGGGGAGACAGCCGTTTAATGGCCACCATCCCTACACCTAGGGGTGCATGCCCCCCTCTCCCTCTCTTACTCCCTCCCTCTCTCTCTCTCATCGACATGCTGTTGGCGGGGAGAGAGAGAGAGAGGTAAAAAAAATTGAGTTAATTTAAAAAAATTTTAAAAGGGGAGGTTCTTATGCACGGGAAATGCTACAATGTAGTAACCATAGATTGGCTTAGTTTCTTCGAAACCCTAAATAAGTTGAGTTGAGCCCTATCCTTCCGTGTATAGGGTCCATTTTTATTGAATGGCTCTTGAACAAATTTTTATATTTCGTAAGTGTGGTTGATAGTTATCTTCCAAATGAATCCCTAGCAGCGCAACTAAATTGATCATGATGCCATGTAATTTGGAGGCATATCATTCCTAGAAAATACAATGCTGCAAAATAGGCCTTTGGTTTTGGGAGTTCATTTCAACATGCTTATGCAAAACACAAATAGAGACTTGTATTTTTTTTTTCCCTTTTGGGTGGAGGACATGGAGTTATTAGTCCTAAGGAAAAGGCAAACACACCCCTCTGAAGGTTTATAGGGGCCTAGTGCGTGTTTTAGTCTTGCAATGGCCTAAATATACTTAAATGTCATTATAGCAATTTAGCAATTTCATGTACTTGATTCAAACCGTCACTTCTACCTTTCCAATTTCACAAGTTTTGTGATGTAAAGAAAAAAGTACGATTTCTGCTTAATTGATGAATATGCATAAGTGTTTTAAAAACCCTTTTTTAAGCATGCTAATGTTAGTGCATAATCTAAAGTATTACAAGCATAATCAATAAGGTCCTGGCATCTTCTCTTTGCGTGCAAGAATGCAAAATCTCCTGTGCAATTTACTCATTCAAAAACATACCAGATGGCAAGTAAGCACAATTTCCAATATGAAAAAAAGAAAATGATGTAAACTAAATGGTGGTTAATTATGATAGACTTTCGCCGAATAGCTTTCCCTTCCCAAGGAAGTCAGCCTATGTCCTTAAGACTCCCCATCAAGGTAGGGTGTATGGAACGCACCTGATTACCAAGTGACGAGGTTCCTTGCCCCACAGCTCCATCGGTTGAGACGGGATTCGTGTTTGGTTGGACCTTACTTCGTTTGAGAGGCATCGTATGATTTGGCTTTTGCTTCGCGGCTACGCACCCAGATTGTGGGAGAGACGGCTCCTCGCGGAAGGGACTAGTCTGCGAGGATCTTCTCCAAGAGGGGAGGGGAAGGAAAGAGAGATGGCGAGCTCCGAGTTCTTCAACGAGGAAAAAAAAATTCATTCTCCCTCTCTCTCTCTCTCTCTCTCCTCTTACCCTCCCTTTTCTCTCTTTTTTGTCTCTCACTTGCTCTTTCTCTTCTCTTACTCTCCTTCTTCTTCTTCTTTTCTTCTTCTTCTCCTCCTTCTCTTCTTTTCTACTCTCTCCCTCCCTTTTCTTCTTATTATTCTCTTCTTTTCTACTCTCTCTCTCCCTCTTCTTCTTATTCCTCTATTCTTCTCTACTCACTCTCTCCCTCTTCTTCTTATTCTTCTCTTCTTCTCTATTCTCTCTCTCCCTCTTCTTGTTATTCTTCTCCTCTTCTCCTTACTCGAGTAGTAACAAGTCATGGCCTTCCCCCGTTTCCTCATCCCCTTAATGATGGGGTTTATATAGGTATTTGGGAGGGAGGGGGAATTAGTAATGGCAACCCCCCTGCCACCTCCCCATGGTTGTGGCACCCTCCTGCCTCTCTCTGAGCTGTGGCAGTGCCCCCCTGGCACCTCATGGTCGTGGCAGCCTCTCGACAGCCCCCCTTGGCTGGTTCGTCGACATGATCACCCCCCCCTTCCCTTACGCCATTTGCTAGTTGATGGCGTAACCAGGGGGTTAATTCATTTTTAAACAAATAAAGTTTCATTTTATTAGGGGGGAGGGGAGTCCTATAGCAGGATTGTTACAACTAATGACTCAGATCACATTGACTCTCTTGATCAATAAGAAAGTCAGATGACGATGCACTTTAGAGTTTTTCACACCGTTGTCGTGCCGCTATGCACACACTGTGTAAAAAAATCTAGAGTGTGGCTTTCTTATTGATTTAGAGAGCCAATGCCATTTTAGACATTAGTGTTAGCGTGTATGGTTCAAAATAATCAAATTTTTGGACAAGTTTTAGCCAAATTTTGATATTCTAGATATGATCTCTTGTAAAAAGCCATAAAACTATAGCCAACTTCTAGATTAGGATGACATGTAAAAGAAAGCATGTAGCTTTCAGCCAATTTGAGAGGATTTTATGTAAAAAGAGAGATTGACGAAATCGTGTGACACGCGATCGTGTTTTCAGGCAGTGAACAACACTCTGAGAAGGGGGAGATGAAGAAGGAGTGATATGGCAGAATTTTGGCCAGGTATGCTGGTATTTGACCCCCCATTTGGAGCCAATGAAAGCATCAAATTGGCAATCTGAGCAGCATAGAGGAAGGTATTATCTTATACATGTTTTTGTCTATTAGAGTTTTATCTTGTCATAATGCAGGAATAAACAGACATGCTTCATCTCTGTTAGCATTCTTCTACATTTTCTAATTCTTTTTTGGGAGTATTCTTCTACATCTTCAATTTCTTTGAACCCCTTCTCTTCCTCCCCCTGAATCTACCTTCACCATGATGTCTCTTACCCCCATGGTGGACTCTCGATACCAAACATACTCACACCATGTTAAGGGAAGTTTATGCTATCATCAGAGGTGAATTCTGGAAGATATTTGGGCTGATTTGGGGCTAATATCTTTAGTCATATTCAGAGAATTGGCTACAACATTGTTCTTTTAATTCATTTCTTACTCTAGAGAAGACATCTTGTCAAAATATGTAAGTATTATGTGCCCCTATGGCATGGCAATGTTTGTAGATCATTCATAAATGCTTTGAATTGAATTAATAGAAGCTCAATTTGAAGCTCTCTTGAAGCAAGTCTCTTTGACCTACAAGCCTTGTAATTAACTCATAAGCTTTTGTCCCTAACAGTCTACATTGAATGTAATCATGCAAAGTTGATTCATGCTATGGCATCATGTATGAATGATGGGATGCAGATTTGTTTATGATACATGACAGCATATTGTTCTTGATTTTATAATTGGTGATTTCTCTTACAGTCAAGAAAACAAGCTTGATTTGAGTTAGAACCTATGAGATAATACTCTTGTGATCTTTGTTAAGAACATGCAGTTGGAAGATCTATCAACATCTTCAAGAACTTGGCTTGAAACCTTCAACCCTTCTCTTATCTCTACCATCTTTGGAGTCTAAGCTCTTGAACTCCCATACATTCTTCTCTCTCAAACCCCTGTGATTGACCATGAAGTACCTCTTGAACCTTTAAACATTCACTGTAATCTACTTATCTCTTGAAGACACATCTTTATCTATCTTGTCCAATTTTCTTGCCAAACCCCTGTGGTGACCTTCAACCCTACATGCTGCGATATTGTGTCCACGTAGTGGCACAACATCCACCCCCTCTGAATCTGCACATTCTCCCCGATATGTGCCAAAATCCTAGTTGTCATAAAATTTTGAGTCCTCCTCGTAACCATATTCTTTTCTTCTTCATCTTCCATATCTTCTTGGCTATCCCCTGTATCATGGCCACTATTTTCTTCCAATTTTGGCAAATCATAGGCATTAGATTCCTACCTCTTAAATAATTTGATTCTTTCCTTGCTACCGGAAGTTTTATGGTTGTCCCATCTAGCTCATTTAATGCATAAGTAGCATTATCAAACACTTGTCTTACCACATAGGGTCCAAACCATCTTTTGGTGGCACTATATTGGTTTTCTAAATTGCTATCATAAACCAATACCCAATCCTGGTTCTTGGTCTCAATCTATGTCTTTTGACAAACCATTTCTTGTTATGTATCCTTACTGCCCTTAACATTGCAATTGTTGCCTCTATGTCTTTTGACTTTCTTTCCAACTGTCTAATGCACAAGGCCAACAACTCTCAAATCAACTCCTCTTCCCAAGGTAGCACACTCCATGTGACTGTCATCTCTTCTATTGGCATGATAAGTTTTTGACCATACATCAATTCTGCAGGCATATAACCTGTAACAGCACTATGAATTGTTCTGTCAATTCATAAGGCATAAGGAAGCAATCATGGCCACTCTTTTACCTTCTCTCCACATGCTTTTGCCAAAGCCTTCACAATAGGTGGATGACCTCTTTCACTTTTCCCATTTCCTTCAAGGTTTTAGGCTAAACTTAAAGGAAGCTTTATCCCCAATCGTGCAAAGAAATCATGAGCTTCATTTGCATCCATCTCACCCCTATCTGATGTAATTTTTCCCACACAGCCATACCTACAAAAGATCTCTTCTAAGAGAAAGTTACACACAGCATTTGTTGTCTTAGTACGTAGAGCTCTCACTTCCACTTGATTACTCAAGTCTTCATGGTCAGAACAAAATATCTCATTTGCCAAAGACCTATAGGCATCGTGACTAAACTCACCACCTACTTAAAATGAAGAGACAATGGATATGTGGGTTGCAATCTATCCTGATGTCTCACAAATGAATATATTTGACATGTTGTACATGTTTCCACAAAGTGAGCAACATCCTTATACATACCATGCTACCAATATCTTTCTTTGATCTCTGCAAAAGTACCCCAAACACCTCTATGGCCGGCCCATAAGCTTTCATGAAATTCTTGCATAACATTTACTTGTGAAGCTCTATTACCCAAAACTCGCAATGGCATACCCTATTTCTTTTTAGCATGTTTCCATAAGTATCCATCTTTTAAGAAAACCCCATAAGCTTTCCTCTTGATCTTCTTAAACTCCTCATGTGACCATTCATCTCTCTTTGTTAATGTACTAAGGTATTGACCAATTCTTAGTCACTCTCTTGCATATTCGTCTTCCAGAAACACTTCTACACAAGATGCAAAACATCTAAAGTGTCTTCTCTTTGTTGTCCAAGCTTTTGTTACTGCTATAGCAACACCTTGATTTGCTAAATTCACTCTTAAAACATCATTTTCAACTACAAGAAAGTCATCTTCTCATCCATCATCCCATCTTCATTCTCATAGCGTGCCCGAGATAACATGTATGCCACTGGGTTACCTCTTCCTGCATTATGCTGAAATTTAGGGTTCAAAGATTTGATGTATGCAATCCACCAAAGCATATCAATGTCCGGGGTAGCACAACTAGTAATCATACCCAATACCGGAAAACAATCAGTCTCAATGACTACACGAGCACGCATAGAATACTCTTTATCACATTTAAGGGCTGTCACAATTCCCCATAATTATCTTTTTACATGTGGATACCTTCTCTATCGTTCAGTGAATACTTTAGTACCAAAGCGTATTGCATATCTTTTCCCTTCCTCATCATCTTGCCCAATTTCCCATCCAATTGCAATCGGGCTTGTATCAACAGTAATAATGATAGGCTTTCCATGTGAATAGTCAGCCTTTCTCAATGTAGGAGCACATTTTAAGAGCTGCTTCAATTTCTTCATTGCTTTTTTATGCTTCCTTTACCAATGAAATCTCTGACCTTTCTTGAGAAGCTGATATAAAGCATCAGCTACATGTGCAAAGTGAGGAATCCATATCAAATAGAACACACATGCACCCAAGAATATATGCACCTCTAATACATTCGTGCATACATCTTGAATTCTATCAATCCCATCTATTTTTGTTGGTGATGGTCTTCACCCATAGGGCCCACACATATGCCCAACAATAAAAAGCTCTTCAACTCCAAAGACAGACTTTTGTCCAGAAAGAGTTAAATGAACCTCTTCTAGACGTGTCAAAATCCTCTCACAATCCACAATATGGTCTACAACAAACTTTCTGCACCCATGAGCATCCATCTCTTCATTCTGTTCATCCATTGTGCACCCTTTGATTGGAACATCATCCAAGAAGGGCATTCTTAATTGTGGTATAAAATCCCTAAGTACTCTATTCATAGCATTTGTCATGTGTGCCAATGAGTTTGTTGCACCTTGCGAGAGAGTACGCATTTGTACTAACCCCAAAGGAGACTTCATGATTGTGATATCCCTGCTCTCAATTGCAAGCTTAAAGTGATCATACCCCGAGTAAATATCACCCAAAGAATAGATCACTTGGCCTACAAAAGCCTCTTCAAATTCACCATCACCATAGGACCTGCACCCACATTTCTTATTGTCACTTTATTGACCAGTTGCATGTCTTGAATAAATCTCAAAGCCCCATTCTTTTTGGGTACAGTAAACCAATGATTTGAGTATGGGGTTGAAGAGGGCTCCAAGATCTTCATGCAAATATTTTCATTTAGCAAATCCATCAGCTTTGGAAAGTAAGCTTTAGGCACTGGAATAGGCCTCAGTTCCATGGTACATGTGGCACAATAAATATTACCATAGGAGAGACAACACTTGGATCCACACAACCTATTTCAGTTGGCTGAAATGAAAATGCATTTCCATGCCTAGCCAAATATGCGTAAAACAATCTCTTTCAGCATGTAAAAGAAACCCTTCTGCACCAACTTTCAATTCCTATAATGTTTCAGATGTAAATTGATGACCTATATCTTTAGGATCCCATAAGCTTGGCTGCCTTGACACTTTTTCATACAGACCCTCACTTTCTGGTGGAAGTGGCAAAGCAATTGGTTTCATCTTTTTTTCAACTGTCTTATACTTTGTCTCCACAAGTGCTTTAGCCCATTATAATCCTTCCTGCTGAGCACACAATGCTATGACATCATACATGTCCAAAAAACATACTGATAACACTCTATTTTCAGCCTCATTTCTTGCATGTATAGTTGCTAAAATTTCAGTCATAGTGTCATCAATATTCAGCCCATAAAAGATGCCTGAAATTCCTTCATTTTCAGCCTAACAGTCCCAATGCTCTCAATTCCTTAGTAGCTCCTTTCATAGATATGCGTTCAGCCTTGCACATAGCTTCCATGGGCTTAAACCAACATGTATTGTTTGTTGTAAACTGAGAATAACCAATAGTAAATACATGCTTCATTCCATCAAGAGGCGACTGCTATAATATTTCCCCCCGTGCCTCCCCCCATGAGAACCCCCCTAAAATTTTTTGATTTTAAAACAATTTTTTTATACTCTCCCTCTCTCTCCCCCTGCCATTTTCATGGCGGAGAGAGAGAGAGAGAGAGAGAGAGAGAGAGAGAGAGAGAGAGAGAGAGAGAGAGAGAGAGAGAGAGAGAGAGTGAGTGAGTGAGTAAAGGGGGAGAAGGGGGCATGGAGCCAAGGTGGAAGGGGGTGGCAGCTGTGAATAGCCATCCCCCCCTCCAGATACCACCTCCCTCTCCCATTATAAGGGAAGCTCCCCCCCTCCTCCCTAGTCGATGGCTGCAGCTCCTCCCCTCCCTCTTCTGCTGCATAGCGGCCCCCGCCATCGTCCTGGACAGAGCGCCCCCTCCCTCGTGGACTACGCTCTCCCCTCCAATGGAAGCATCCCCCTCGTCGTCCTCAATAGGCGCTCCCTCCCCCCCCCACCCCCCCTTCATGATTATAGTGCCGCCCAGACCGAGAGGAGAAGAAGAAGAAGAAGAAGAAGAAGAAGAAGAAGAAGAGGGAGAGAGAGAGAGGAGAAGAAGAGGAAGAAGAAGAAGAAGAAGAGGGAGAGAGAGAAGGAGAAGAAGAGAAGAAGAAGAAGAGGGAGAGAGAGAGAGAGAGAGAGAGAGAGAGAAGAAGAAGAAGAGAATAAGAAGAAGAAGAAAAAGAAGAGGGAGAGAGAAGAAGAAGAAGAAGAAGAAGAAGAAGAAGAAGAAGAAGAGGGAGAGAGAGAAGGAGAAGAAGAGAAGAAGAAGAAGAGGGAAAGAGAGAGAGGAGAAGAAGAGAAGAAGAAGGAGAAGAAGGAGAGAGAGAGAGAGAGAGAGAGAGAGAGAGAGAGAGAGAGAGAGAGAGAAGAAAGAGAAGCTTCTTCTCCCCCCTCCTTAAAGAGAGGTCACACACCTCTCTTGACATCTCTGGGAATACGCCCTCCCCCTTCAACTCAAGGAGAGGCAGCAAGGATTTTGCATAAGAGAGTGCGGGAATTCTATCTTTGGTACACACGTCTTCGAGTACCCCAAAGCGTAGCTCTAGAAAGATGGTCGGAAACCGTGCAAGCGTGGATGGAGGTTTGAAAGAAGGTGGCACCGCAACCACAAACGGTTCATCAGGTCAATACCACTGGAATCATGGCATCACTTCAAACCCAAGTGTGAACTTGGTTGGGATGTATGTAACAAGCAAGATAATTTCCGTCGTAAGATGTCATCATAATAGGTGCTCATAGAGGAAGCCATTTTTTAATGCATGTTTTTGGTCTACAAGTTTATCTTCTCTAAATGCAAAAATAAATTGACAAGCTTCACCTCTGTGAGTATACTTCTATTTTTTTAAACCCCTTCTCTTGAAAGTCGGCAGCAGCATGTGTGTAAAGATAGGGGATTCTACAAGTTCAAGTGGTGGTGATGCTTTACAACAAATGATCTCTTTGTTGCAGCAGCAGCAACAACAACAACAACAGTTGTTATTACAACAGCAGATGCAAACTCTGCAGGAAGTAGAAAGAATTGATTCCTTAGCTGTGAATGTATTACAGGTAGTGGGAGAAGAATTGAAGTAGTTTAAGGGTCAAAATGTTTTGGTCTTCATCCGGTTGTATGAAGAAAATATGTTCTTTCATGGGGTACCGTAGTATACATGGACTCGATATTTCTCCCGTTTGGCTATGCATGCATTGCATGATCAGATTGATGAGTTACATAGAAGAGATTTTGATTGCATAGCTTTTAAGAAAGCTTTGAGAGAAGAGTTTTTCTTGGAAGATGCAAGATTGGTAACTAAAAAGACATTTACAAATTGGATTGAAAATCCCAATAAAGGGTTGGGTGCTACAGCTTTGCTCCGTGAATTTGAAACTCAGTATGTGCAGTTGGATGCTGATGAGCAACAATCATTGGAGAGTCATAAAATTGATTTGTTTCTGAAGGCTGCAAATCCTATCTTGCAAGAGAAGCTAATTGATCATTTAGAACATGCCTCTTCTGAAACGGGGCTGAAATCAGATTGGGCTAATGTGATTGAGATAGTGCATTGTTGGTAAAGAGAGAGTAGATGAAATTAAGATGGGGTACATGCACCACACCTGCCAATGCTTAGAAGGGGCCTAAAATTGCAACCAAGGCACTTGTAGCTATGGTAGAACAACCGACTATACCTATTGGTCCGGCTCTTAAAGGTGATGATGTGGATGAATTAATCAAGGGCATGTGTGATTTGAGGTTGAATTTGACATGAAATATATGCAAAGGTCAAAAAGTTGGATGTTAAGGTAGAAGAGACGGCTCGGGCAATAGCCCAAAGACTGTACAAAGACAGATACAAGAGGAGATACATTCAGTGTGACAGTTTACATCATGAAAAGCAAGACTGTATAGCCTAGCATGAAGTGGAAGCAAAAAGGTTAGTATTTTGGAAAGATGGTAAAATACATGCAACAAAAATTGGTCTTCCAATAGAGTCTAATTTTGGAAATGGTGACATGCAGAAGAGGTTGGAAGATATGGCTACAAGGACAACATTTGTTGCCATAGATATAGCCACATATGGGTTGAGAATTGAAAGGACTGATGAAGCTCATAAAGGAGGCATGGCTAAAGAAAAATCTCGTATTTGGATGCAAGCATTAGATTGCATGGAAAAGGGCAAAACATCAAAGTCTGAATTGGCTGGCTGTATGCAAGTCAAAGTATACAAGGACGAACAGGATGGAGTGCACCAGTGGATTCATTTTCAGCCTATGCTTATTTGGCTAAGGTTCATAATCAAGAAGCTCTTGTGGAAGAAAAGAGAAGAAGAGATGAGGACACTGCTGGCTTCAAGCCCATCTAAATGCATAACACGAAGTAAAATGGAGCAGTAGAAAGAGGCTGAAAAATCCATACCTGAGCATGTTATGGAGATGCATCTCAAAAGAAGAAACAAGAAGGAAAGAAAAGGGGCAAGCAATACGGTTATAGGTTATAATCAAATCTTGAGATTGCCCTTTTCCATGCATTAGATTGCATGGAAAGGGCAAAACATCAAAGTCTAAATTGGCTGGCTGGATGCAAGTCAAAGTATACAAGGACGAACAGGATGGAGTGCACCAGTGGATTCATTTTCAGCCTATGCTTATTTGGCTGAGGTTCATAATCAAGAAGCTCTGGTGGAAGAAAAGAGAAGAAGAGATGAGGATACTGCTGGTCCTTCCTCTTCAAGCCCATCTAAACACATAACATGAAGTAAAATGGAGCAGTAGAAAGAGGCTGAAAAAGCCATACCTGAGCATGTTATGGAGATGCATCTCAAGAGAAGAAACAAGAAGGAAAGAGAAGGGGCAAGTAGTATGATTACAGGTTATAATCAGATCTTGAGACTACCACAAACCTTAAAAAGGTCTTGGAAGATTGCATACTTGGTAGTAGAGTGGAATTCACACTTGGCAAAGTTCTTGAAATTGCAAAGAGTGAATTTCATGATGTAATCATTGATATGTTTAAACAAAAAAGACAGTTTGATGGTGAAGTTTTGCAAGCATTGATGCAGGTTGACAAAGACATGGAGAAACAACTTCAGAGGGAATATGATGATGCATGTAATGCTAATTTGGAGCAGGCTGATGTTGAAAATGGGTTAAATGGGAGTATAGATAGCAAGCTTGTGGCTGAAATTGGTCTTACAGGTAGCAGTAAGCATAGAGAGAAGGCTATATATAATGGGGATGTCCATCAACAAGTACATGAAGAAGAAGATGCTCATTTTATTCCAAGCAGTCATTATTCACAAACGCATTGGGCTCATGCTACAACAGAGACAATTGTTAAAGTGGGAGAAAGAGAGACGCCTTGCATATCTCTCTTGGATCATGGTTCTGAAATCAATGTTATGGCATGCAGCTTGTATGAGAATGGAGGCTTGCCGATTGATGTAGATCCGGGATGGTGCATGCGAGCAGCAAATAATTCATTAGGGGATCTTTATGCAGCTTGTCCGAATGTACCCATGACTATTGGAGATGTTAGGAATGAATATCATTTTTTTTGCAGGATTCATGTAGTTATCTAGTGATTTTTGGGCAGCCCTATATTTTGGAATCAAGGATGGAAACAAAAGCCTTGGATGATAGTTCTTCATATGCTCGGGTTCGAAGTAAAGATAATGCAAAGGCGGTACCAGGGATAGAGGCTACAGGATAATCCTATGCCACCTAATGCATGAGAGTTTAAGGGTTTTTACACACCACTGATGTAAGTGGAGGCTATGGCAGTGCCTTTAAGAATATAATTATGCCTCCAAGAAAAGGGAAAATTGTGTTTGTGTCTAGATTGCAAGAATGGACGGCATGTAGTCTTGGCAAATTTAAGAATATTTCAGTCATGTGTAGGGTTGAAAAGAAATATGTAGGATGGAGAAAGAGTTGAAGACATATGGTTTGATGGCTACAAATGAAGTCGTTTTAGGGCTGGTTGATGTTGATACAGTGTGGCTAAATTTTTTGCAGCAATTAATTCTGAAAACATGGCAGAAAAAGAGGTTATTTATGTTGAAACTTTAGAGATGTATGAAGTCATTCAAGAGTTTGCTAAGCATGAATGTTATGGGCTGCAATATGGGCTACTAAACAGGGTTGAAGCAAGAGTGGAAACAAAGTACAAAATAGTTGCAAAGAAGGTTAAGCCTATGGCTTTGCCTTTACTGCCTAAAAGTGATAGGTAGGCTAGAAAAGTGTCTCAACAGACTAGTTTGTGAGTTCCACATGGAGTAGGACATAAATTTACAGCTGAAACTTTAGCTGGAGCTTTTGAATGAGAAGATCAGGATGTAGATTTTGGAGCCCTTTTCATCTCCATATTCAAATTAGCGGTTTACTGTTCCAAAGAAGAATGGTTCTTTGAGATTTATACAGGATTTACAACCAGTTAATAAGGTCACCATAAGGCATGTTGGATCAGACCCAATAGTGGATGAATTTGTAGAAGCATTTGCAGGCAAGGCAATTTACTCTATGGGCAATTTATATGCAGGATATGATTAGTTCCAACTTGCATTGGAAAGTTGTAATATCACTATCATGAAGACACCACTTGGATTGGTTAGGATGTGTATGCTTCCATAGGGAGGAACCAATTTAGTGGCACATATGACGAACGTTATGCATCAAGTTTTGAGGGAGTATATTCCTCAGTTGACCTTACCCTTTCTTGATGATGTGCCAATAAAAGGGTGTGATATGCATGAGAAGAATGAAGAACTTATGAGCAAGGATGTATAACATTTGTGGCTGATCATATTATTGATTGTGACAGGATTTGGAGCCATCTTGAAGTAGTGCATTTGACTTTGTCAAGAGAAAAGTCGCTTTTTGGAGTGGAGGAAGTATTAGTTGTTGGGCACGTGTGGACCATATGGAAGAAAGCCCTCACGGTAAAGATTGATGATGCCAGGAGGCATATTCCACGGTGGATTCCGTGAGGTTTTACGGTGGATTCCGTAAACTTAGATGACCAGGGCTCATACACAAAGTGGATTCTTTGTACGAGAAGTTGATGGGGACGCCTGTCCTTTTCGAGTGTTTCATTAATTTAGTGTGTACATGGGTGATTCCATAGCGGGTGATTCCGCAAAATGCATATTAAATTAATAAACCTTTATGAGTTTAGAGTGCGCACTCGTAATAAATTAAGGTTAGGATTTATTTCTAACCAGTTGATTTATTTATGTAGCTGAAGACTACTAGGTATTCACTTTTGTCGGTTTAATTGTATTATTTTACTAACGATTGTGAATGCTTCAGTTGATGTGTAGAGATAGCAGCAGTGGCGGAGGAAAGCATTGGAGTCTAGCGAGTATTCGACTTTTGGATTATATTTTGATAGGCACCACGCCTATATTTTGTTATGTCTATTGAGACCGATTATTTATTATTATTTTGTATGCGCCTATGCGCACGGATATGTTATTTCTATTTGGGACATTGAGATTGGGCGTGCCAGATTCCATGGGCACCGTCCATTAGCTTTATTTCCTATTTTTGTAGAAAGCAAACTCAAAAGCTAAAAGCTTGTCATATTTTTGTAAATTGGGCTATTATTGAGCATGAAGATGAAAATATACATAAAATACATGCTTTGTGAAGCGCTCACACAAGGCATGGGGGGAGATTGAACCCAATTGGTCTTTTGCTTCTTGTCGTTCATGCTTTTACATTGTTTTTTGTGCAAAAAGGTAGAGTTCATTGTTCTTGGGGACCTTCCGGGATTCACTACGTGAGCATACAGTGACCGATCTGCGCACCAGTGGTATCAGAGCGGAGCTGAGATCAAGAGCTTCCAATCGCTACCCATCTCGTGCGAAGGCGGAGCTCCTGGAACGATCGGGCTCTACAGTCAATCTCGTCGCGAACCGTCGATACAGGCAGACTTCTGGCGATCAAGAACCCCTGTTTCTACTCTCAGATCGCGAAGGACCAGGCTTTACAGGCGGAGGACCACGCATTCATCTCCATCATCAAGTTATCAAAACAGAGAGATAAGCTTTCTTCATATCATAGTTAATTACTTCAAAAAGGCTTAAGACTAAGCTTAGAAGCTTCAAGCTTCAAATTTTTCGCCGTGGTCAAAGAGGAGGTGTCCGCGTTTTTCGTCGTGAAGAAAAACGCTCCCCCCCCCTCGATTTGCGTCGTGCTGCCTCTAATAAGCTTAAGCTTAAGCTATTAAGCTTAAGACACTAAGCTTCTGCAAGTCACACAAGACAATCAAGTTCATAAACTCTGGGTCCTGCACTTCTGAAGTCAAGTCCTGCAAGTCGACTGTAATCAAGTTCTGCAAGTTCCCTAAGTTCTGCAAGTCTGCAACTCTGCAAGTCGGCTAAGTCTGCAACTCTGCAAGTCAGACTAGTCAATTGAAGTCAGAACTGACTAGTGCTCCAAACTCCTAGAAGGGTTGTTCCTGCACAGAAACTCTGAACTACAAAGTTGTTCGTGGCAAAGTATTCTACCTATACGCAGGTCCGCTGAAGTATTTTCAGCATACGAAGAAGGAAATATCGCAGATTTTCTGAAAATTGAGAAAGAAATACCCAAAAACACATAGCCTTGTAACCCCGAATTTGAGCTACGCTCATCCCGCTAACCTGATTTTGAGTGAGAAAGGTCTTTTGAGTTTTACAGGATGATGACACCACATATCGATGATCCTATGGCTGAAGATGACCTACCTGAGCCTACCATGGAACAAAAGCTGGACCTAATCATGATGCAATTGGAAGAAGAACGAAGGGCTAGGCAAGCATTGCAAGCGCAATTGACAAAATTACAAAGAGCGTCTACCGACAAAGAAGAACCTCAAGCTGAAGATTTGATTCGATGTACCATCGACGCCACTCTTGAAGCTCAAACTATTCGCAAGGAATCAAAGATAAGTAAACGAGGTTTCAAATTTCGCACTTTCAATGGCATACGAGAAGGAAAGACTGTTTTATCATTCATTAGCCAGTTTGATGACTATTTCCATGAGGAAACCTATCCAGAAAAAGATAAAATCAAGTGTGTTACTAATCATTTGGTAGACAGAGCATCACTTTGGTGGACTGTAGTACGCAAGAGCATAGACTGTCCTGCTACTTGGGAAGATTTCAAGAAGAAGTTCATGCAGATTTTCCTTCCACCGCAATTTCATGAGAAGGCTATCAAGCAATGGGATCTACTTCAACGACGGGATCGTGAGCCTATTCCTCAGTATACAGAGCGTTTTTGGAATGCACTCTTACAGCTACGCATGCTTGAAGACGTACCAGAGACGACACACAAGCGGAAGTATATGTCTGGACTTCTTGGACATTACTACGCTGAAGTGAACATGTTCAAGCCTGCTACCCTTGAAGACGCCATCTCACTAGCTCACGACACTGAAGATAAGCTACGCGGTAGAGACAGACGACCACAGCAATTCCAAGCAAATGGTAATTATGGATCTAAACAATTCAATTCCAATTTTAGAAGGTTTAATCCAGGTCGTTTCTCTTCACCATTTTTCCGCAAGAATTGGGTTAAACCACCTGCATTACCATTCAATGTCAATCCAAATCCTAAGCCTATTTCACAAGCAAATCCAAATGTACCCAGACTTCCAGCCATTGCAAATATTGTAACCAAAGCCAAGCCAATAGTATGCTATAAATGTCACCAGCCCGGACATCTCGCAGCAAATTGTCATTCAAAGAAGCCACCAGCACATATCAACTATCTTGGAGCCATGGACGAAGACGAGCATGAGGATATGCCTGATTTCACTGAAGATGATGATGACACTACTACTACTTCCGACACTTTACCAGGTATGCCTACTCCACATTCATTATTGACTATGAAATGTTATGGAAAGGAAAAGACTATCTTACATGATGGCGGTAGTACTCATGACTTTATTTCAGCAAAATTGGTAAAGGAATTGAAATTACAGACTGTACCTACGCATTATCGCATAAAAGCTGCATTTTTAGGCACTAGGTATAATGGTACACAAGAAGTTCAAGATTTAGAGATTCAAATTGGTTCATACACTGAAAGGAGAAATTTCTTAGTTGTTCCATTACAGTCGAGTGACATTATTTTAGGAATGCCTTGGCGACACCAGCATCACCCAAACATAGATTATTCCACACACACAATGAATATTAATTTTCAAGGAAAATCTATTACATTATATGGTATGCATGCATCTAATGTTTTTCCACTGCTTTCGCATACTTAAGCAAAACGTGCATTACGCAAGAGTACTAAATCATATTTCATTTGGGTGAATGAATTGCAAGCAAAGGAAAATCATATGCACCCTAGGCATAAGGAATTTCTTGCATATTTTAAGGACTGTTTTGCAGAAGACCTACCACCAGGTTTACCTCCTTCACGACCAGAAGACCATAAGATTGATTTGATCCTTGGCACACAACCACCTTGCAAAGCACCATATAGGCATAATCAAATAGAGCAAAAAGAAATCCAGAGTCAAATTGAAGAATTACTAAATAGAGGTTTAATTCGACCTAGCAGTTCTCCATTCGGTGCACCTGTACTCTTAGTCAAGAAAAAGAATAATACCTATCGTATGTGTATTGACTACCGAGCTTTAAATAAGATCATTGTAAAGAATAGGTATCCTATACCTAGAGTTGATGACCTTATGGACAAACTGCAAGGATCTTCTATATTTAGTAAAATTGACCTTAAGTCTGGATATCATCAGGTGAGGCTAAATAGATCTGACATATTTAAGACTGCATTCAGAACACAGTTTGGCCATTACGAATTCTTAGTCATGCCATTCGGATTGACTAATGCACCTGCTACCTTCAGTAGAATGATGAACCGTATCTTTTTAAAATATCAGTACTGTGTGATTGTTTTCTTTGATGATATTTTGGTGTTTAGTCAAAATGAGAAAGAGCATTATGAGCATTTGTCATTAGTTTTTCAATTACTGAAAGAAAATCAATTGTTTGCAAATCCTGAAAAGAGTGAATTCTTTAAGACAGAAATTGAGTATTTAGGTCATATTGTATCATCTGAAGGAATTAAAGTTGATCCTAAGAAAATTGATGCAATACTGAATTGGCCTGTTCCTAAAAACGTGCATGAGTTAGCCTCATTCCTTGGTCTTGCTAGTTTCTATAGGAAGTTTGTACGTAATTTTTCATTACTTGCTTTACCATTAACCAAACTTCTCAAGAAAGGAATTGTTTATCAATGGACTGAAAATCAACAAAAATCCTTTGACTTACTGAAACGTGCATTAACCAATGCCCCAATTTTACAGTTGCTTGACTTTAATAGACCATTTTTTCTAGTTGTGACCGATGCTAGCGGATCAGGAATAGGAGCTGTACTAATGCAAGACAATCATCCAATAGCATATTCTAGTTGTAAGTTGAAACCCTCTGAGCTAAAATATTCCACTTATGACAAAGAACTATTAGCAGTTGTACAAGCATTAAGATAGTGGAAACACTACTTAATGGGTTCAGAATTCATGATAAAGATCGACCAGCAAAGCATTAGACATTTACTTAGCCAACCCCAAATTTCTGACCGTCATATCAAATGGGCTTCCTTTATTCAAAGTTTTCATCCTATCATTCAATACCAACCTGGAAAAGAAAATGTAGTTGCTGATGCATTGAGTAGAAGACCTGCAATTCATAATATTTCTGTCATATCTTTTGATTCTTTGATTGCTATGAAAGATACATATCACCAGGATATTACTTTTCATTCTGATTGGAATAAATTAGTTCAAAATAATTTCATTCCTGTTGATTCATTGTCATATAATGATGGATTTATGTTTTATGAAAAGAGACTCTGTGTTACTATTCCATTTCGATCTTTTCTTTTGAATGAAATTCATTGTCCCCCATATCAAGGTCATAGAGGTATCATATCTACATTACGTATGTTAACTGAAGATTTTTATTCGCCGCATATGGATGAAGATGTATCTAATTTCGTTTCTGAATGTTTGATTTGTCAAAGAGTAAAGAGACATCATGGTAAACAGTATGGATTATTAATGCCTTTGTCTATTCCATCTAAACCTTGGGAACAAATTTCAATGGATTTCATTACTGGTTTACCAAATACTAAATCTAACCATGATATGATTTGGACAGTTGTAGATAGATTTAGTAAGCAAGCTTATTTCATTCCATGTAAGAAAACTTTAACAGCATCACAAGCAGCACAGTTATTTTTGAAAACTGTTTTTACCAAAAGTGATTATTTCAGATCGTGATTCTAGATTTTGTAACAATTTTTGGATTACACTGTTTGCTAATCTAGGCACAAAGATTGATTTCTCATCTGCATTTCATCCAGAAACAAATGGACAAACAGAAGCCACAAACAGCACCATTCTAGATCTTTTACGTGCATATACTATCTCTAAACCTCAGACATGGGACACTCATTTGCATTTATTACAGTTTGCATATAACAATACACCGCACACATCTACAAAGAAAGCACCTTTTGAAGTCATTTATGGATATAGATTATCTATACCTGTTGCATCTTTATCTCATAGAATTCAGACTGCTGATGATATTGCTAGTATGCATAACAGTATTTTTGATGAGGTTAAGGATATGATTGCTAAAGCCCAACAATCATATACCAAACAAGCCAACAAGAAAAGACAAGCTATGAATTTCAAAGTTGATGATTATATTTGGCTGAGAATAGAAAAACGTAGACTGCAAAGTGTAGATAGACATCCAGTTGTCAAATTAGCTCCTAGATTCTATGGACCATTTAGAATCATTCATAAAATTAATGATAATGCATTCAAGTTAGAATTACCATCTCATTGGAAAATTCACAATACATTTCACATTAGTTTATTGAGACCATTTAGAGGCCAATTACCTATCCACCCTGTTTATGAAAACCCACCTTTATTAGAGGAAGAGACTGAAATACTTGAACCAGAAGCTATCATAGACACTGATTATATGACCACTAGAACTGCCCGAAGGTATTCTCGATATCTAGTTAAATTTAAGAACCATACTGTAGAGGAAGCACAATGGATGCACGCTAGAGACTTAAATGCTTTCCCCACTCTGTTAGCTCCACATTGAGCTAATAGCAATTGAGGTCAATTGCTATCCCACCCCGGGGGTATGATGCCAAGAGGCATATTCCACGGTGGATTCCGTGAGGTTTTACGGTGGATTCCGTAAACTTAGATGACCGGGGCTCATACACAAAGTGGATTCTTTGTGCGAGAAGTTGATGGGGACGCCTGTCCTTTTCGGGCGTTTCATTAATTTAGTGTGTACATGGGTGATTCCATAGCGGGTGATTCCGCAAAATACATATTAAATTAATAAACATTTATGAGTTTAGAGTGCGCACTCGTAATAAATTAAGGTTAGGATTTATTTCTAACCAGTTGATTTATTTATGTAGCTGAAGACTGCTAGGTATTCACTTTTGTCAGTTTAATTATATTATTTTACTAACGATTGTGAATGCTTCAGTTGATGTGTAGAGATAGCAGCAGTGGCGGAGGAAAGCATTGGAGTCTAGCGAGTATTCGACTTTTGGATTATATTTTGATAGGCGCCACGCCTATATTTTGTTATGTCTATTGAGACATCGATTATTTATTATTATTTTGTATGTGCCTATGCGCACGGATATGTTATTTCTATTTGGGACATTGAGATTGAGCGTGCCAGATTCCATGGGCACCGTCCATTAGCTTTATTTCCTATTTTTGTAGAAAGCAAATTTAAAAGCTAAAAGCTTGTCATATTTTTGTAAATTGGGCTATTATTGAGCATGAAGATGAAAATATACATAAAATACATGCTTTGTGAAGCGCTCATACAAGGCATGGGGGGAGATTGAACCCAATTGGTCTTTTGCTTCTTGTCGTTCATGCTTTTACATTGTTTTTTTTGCAAAAAGGTAGAGTTCATTGTTCTTGGGGACCTTCCGGGATTCACTACATGAGCATACAGTGACCGATCTGCGCACCAATTGATGCCATAAGCATTAAAAAAAGCAAATTATGAGAATGGGTAGCCTATTATTCTCACTGTGGATACAAGCCCAATTGGCATTGGTTGGGTAGTGGGTCAAGATGATGATGATGGGAATAGATATGCCATTTAGTTTGGAGAAAAGGTCCTCAATGAATGGCAACAGAGGTATTCTCAAGTCAAAAGAGAGCTTTGGGGTGTAGTGACATCCCTTAAGTGTGATAGGGAGTATTTTATGGGAGCTCATGTAGTGGTAGAGACTGATTTTCTACCTCTATTGGGCATGATAGTAAATTTCTCAGCGCCTGATGTTGCCATGTTACGGTGGATTGCATATATAAATTCACTTAACCCTAATTTTCAGCATATTGCAGGTAGAGAAAACCCCGTGACCGACATGATTTCATGAGCAAGGTTTGAAGATGAAGAGGAGCTAATGGAAGATGAAGAGGACGATGTGATAAGTGCTAAAAATGACTTTATGACAACAGGGAATGAGTATGCAGCTATTGTTACTATAGGTACAACTATTGTAACAAGGATTTCAATAGTAAGAAAAGAACTTACAACCATGGAGAAGAGATGGGCAGTAGAGAGAGAGCATCATTAGTGTTATGCTTCAGTGAGAACATAATTTTTGGAAGAGTTGTATGAGGATGATTGGCTGCTGAAAATAGGCCAATATCTCAGCCTCATCACAAAGAAGGTTGAGTAATTTGAAGTTGAATTCAAAAGGATTAAAAGAAAAGCTTATGGGCTTTTCATGAAAGACAGACATTTATGGAAGCATGCAAAGAAAAAAAGAGGAGCTGCATTACATGTATTGGGAGATAGGGCTTCTCAACAACAGGTGATGTAGGAGTTTCATGAAAGCTTATGAGCTAGACATAGAGAAGTTTGGGGCACATTTGCCAAGATCAAATAGAAGTATTGGTGGCAAAACATGTATAAATATGTGGAGCATTATGTGGAATCATGCAGTGTCTGTCAAATGTATTCCATGGTAAAGCATAGAGATGGGTTGCAACCAACCTATCCATTGTCTATGCATTAAAAATGCATAGTTGATTTGGTTATCATGCCTACAGGTTTATGGAATATGAGATATCTTGTGCTTGCACAAGAAGACTTGACAAATCAAGTGGAAGGTCGAGCTCTTAGTACAAAGACTACTCAAGGAGTTTGCATGTTCTTATTGGAAGAAGTCTTTTTTGCAGGTATGGCTGTGTTGGTAAAGTGGTTGCACATAGAGGAGAATTGGATGCGAATGAGGCTCATGACTTCTTTTCACAATTGGGTATCAAGCTGGCTTTAACTTCATTCTATAATCTTGAAGAAAATGGAAAAAGTGAAAGAGGTCATCAACCTATCATTATTTAAGGCATTAGCAAAGTCATGCAGCAAGGGTAAGATGAAAGAGTGGCCAAGAATGTTGCCCTTTGCTTTACGGGCTGATAGGACCACTCATAGTGCAGTTACAGGGTATATGCCTACTTAATTAATGTATGGACAACAACCAATCATGCCTATTGAGGAGACTATTGCTACTTAGAGTGTTCTACCATGGGAAGAGGGTTTGAATAGAGAAGAGTTGCTGGTACTACGCATTAGACACTTAGAAAGAAGGCCTAAAGACATTGAGACATCCATGAAAAAGATGAAGACTGCAAGGATCAAGAACAAAAAGAGGTTTGACAAGCAACACAAACTTCAACCACAAGCTATGCAAGAAGGGGACTGGGTGCTAGTTTATGACAGTAGCTTGGAAAATCAGCATAGTGCTAGTCAGAAGATGGCAAAGCGATGGGATCTACTATAGATGAGGATGCCATCAAAGAAGACCAACACAAATCTGAAAAGAAAGGGCTGAAGTATTTTGTTTATTAAGCTCTGAAAGGTGGCCGGTGCATTAGTTAACCCAAAAGGCATGACCAAGAAATGATAAAGCCCCCGATCAGTTCGAAATGCTGTTTTGACCTCATTCCCTGCCCTCATGCGGATCTGACCTTAAATCTATCTTCATAAAGTACTTAGCCCCCTTGAGCTCATCCAGTAAGTCATCTATGCGTGGAATAGGGTACCTATTCTTCACGGTGATCTTATTAAGATCCATGTAGTCTATGCACATCCTGAAAGATCCATCCTTCTTTTTGACCAATAACACAGGGGAAGCATATGATGAAGAACTGGGCTCAATGAATCCCATGTCTAGTAATTCTTTGACTTGTTTGGATACTTCTTCTCTTCACACCTAGACAATCTGTAAGGTGGCTTGTTCATAGGCTTTGACTGAGGCTCCAGATCTATGGGATGATCAACTGCCCTATTAGGGGTAGTGTTGTAGGTACTTGGAAGAGGTCCTTGTACTCTTCTAAAAGAGTTTTCAATGCTGAATTTTTATTGTTTTAGTGGACTGATCTAAATTTTCTTTATTTAACTGTACTAAAAAGATTTGGGATTGTTTCTTGAACTCTTTCTTGAGTTGTTTGCTAGTAATAAGCTGAAATTTACTATCATTTTGAATTCCCTGCAAGTGAATGAGCTGTCCCGCACTGACAAACTCCATATACAACAAGGAAAATTCCATGGTTATAGTGCCCAAAGTTTTCAGCTAATCACAACCCAAGACAACATCTATAGGCCCCATTTCCAATGCAATTAAATCCAATTGCTGTCCAAAATTTTCAACAAGCTGAATATGAACAGTATGGAATACTTTTGTGCTAATTTCTTCATCCCCATGGGCAACTTGCACCTGCAATGGCTGCTGTAAATCAACGGAAAAACACTTCAGCTTGTCCATGACTACTCTGTTAATGAAACTATGAGTGCTACCACTGTCCATGATTATAAACACATCCTTCCCATGAATTTGGCCCTTAATACGCAATGTATTAGGCACATAAGATGGTTGAATAAATGGGTTAAGAGATTGAAACTTATGATCACAAAGTTAGATGAATTGTAAACAGGAGTACAACTTCAATTGATACAAGAAGAGTCTTGCCCTTCATTGCCTATGAATATAGCTGCCTATTTCAGCCTAGGCATGAAGAAGATCTTCAAGTCACTTTCTCTTTTCAACTGATTAGTACAATGAAGATAGCAGTTCAAGAAGAAGATTGCCTATATCAGCCTTTGAATGAATCAAGGTTATAGAAAATATCATGAGTTTCGTGACTTAGATTAATGTAACTTGAATTAAGCAGCCACATAAAAGCTTTAGTTTTTGGATTGACTATATGGACATCCAAGGTTAATTCCAAAGCATGGAAAGAAACCACCAAATTTTCTTTTTGAATCCTCCCTTGAATGAAGAGGAAGCAGAATACTATGTAGAGGAAATTACAAGTCTAGTTTGTACTTACAATGATTATAGATGAAGAAGAATCTGTGTTTACAGGTTTTAGCCCTAAAATACCCTATTTTAGACTGAGAAGAAGAGACCAAAAGTATCACATAACAGTGCCAAAACAATTCCTTGAAACTTCTTTACAAAGAGTATAGCTTGTAGTTACTCATATGAACCAAGAATAGCCCAAGTTCTACCAAGATTAAAGAAGTGGAACACACATAAAGCTTCAACCCATAAATGCCCTATTTTAGGCTACTAAGAATAATCCAAGATGACACAAATGATCTCCCAAAGAGTATCTACAATGCCCTTTCAAGGCAAGAGTGTTTTGATACAGCAATTACAAGTGAAAGTAGAGTATGTCCTTTTCATAAGCCAAGAGAATAGAAATGGAGCATTAGTGTGACAAGAATCAGCCCACAAAGAGAGTAATGGGCTACATATAACAGTTTAAATTAGAGCCTTATGTTTTCCAAGATCTCCTTTTGATAGAGAAGAGAGTTTACATCAAGAGATAGGTGCATAAGATAGTGCTCTTCTCATTTTCTTCACAAATGCATGTACCTCTTGAACCATGCAAGAGATGCTTTGTAAAACAGAAATTTATTCCATTAAAGAGCATTCTTGGGCCTTCTAGTTCATCCCAAAAGTATTGATAGGAAAGATCAAGAGTGGAACAAGAGGCTCACTTTAAAGGAGAGAGTTGTTACTCCATAGATATAGACACAAACAATGTCCAAAGTTTCCTTCTTTCTTCTTCCATGAGCATGAATAATCCTTGAATAGGTTGTTTCCCTCCTTTTTATACATATTTACCCTATTTCACTTAGCCAAGAGTGGCCTTCCATTTTCTTCAATGCATGGGAAGGGAGATACTTACAGTTCAAGTGGAGTCTTCTGATGTTGCTTGTGGTTGCATGACTTCGGCTTCCCCTTTGTGTGGTGGCTTGGACACCTCTCTTTCTCCTCCATTCATGGCACCTTGTTCTCAGCCTGAAGATGCCTGAAAAATGTAGCACAAAAAATGGAAGCCCCATGTAGTTTAAATGATCCACAATAAGTCCACATAAGCAAAGCTAATGCATACACAATGTCCCACACTTAGTCAACTTAGACAACTCCATCTTCTTTGTGACTTTGCTTGTGAGTACACTTAAAAAATCTTGAATATCATAAGTACACAACCACATCATTGGCTTTTGGAAAATATAATCCAAGGGAACCTACCAAGTCATCTACTCATGACTGTTGAGATATCGAGCTCCACTCGTGATACGCCAGGGTGACCGTTGTATATTTATGTCACCGACTTGTCAGTTGCAGACGCGGTTGGTACACCGCCCTTGAATAATAGCTACATGATAGCTATCCTTATCTACTCTAGTTCGTGGCTCAGTTAGTATGCCACCTTAGTTAGTTGAGTTTGGTTTGAGACCCATATAGAGGGTTCTTCTATTTCCTTGTACTTGAGTTCTTTTGGCTTACACAACTAAGAAGAGGAAAACTGTTTTTCAGCCTCCACCCTTGTGTGTCTTCCCCCATTGTGCAAGCAAGAAAGCTTCAAGCGAGACTCCTTCCTTCTCTCCCACAATCTTGACATGGTATCAGAGCCTTGTTCGTGGTAAGGAGCTCAAGAAAGCAAGCCAAGCTCGCGGTGTTCTGGTAAGAGGAGCAGTGTTGCTTTCATTTTCTGTTTTGGGAGCAGATCTCTGCAGGTAGCACAGCCGGAAATTGCAGGAGTGCATTGTCTCAGGTTGAGACGCCCTTCGCGGTGAAGCAAGAGGGCAGTATATGCTGCGGGAGAGGGCTTTAGCCCCGGGCGACCTTATTTTTTTGATTTGAGGCCATTTCGGGGCCTGTTTTGGAGACGGAAGTTTTCTGCACGCACTCAAGAAAAGGCTCAGTTTTATGCTGTGCGACCACTGTTCTACAGGTCGGTGAAAAGTTACTGTAGAAATTGCATCGTATGCTTGTGCGCAGAGACATTGGGAGTTTCAGAATCATCCTTGGTTCCTGTTTATGCAAAATCGTCACTAGGAAGTGACTGTGTGGTCAAATACCACTTTCGCCAGTTTTGCAGATTTGCCCTTGTGAGGGTGAAGCTGTGTTTTTTGCAGTGACAGAATTTCTTGCAGTATTCTGTAATGGCGTCTGATTCTCTTTCACAGATTGTCACTGAAAAGCTTGACAAGAACAACTTCCAGGCATGGAAGTTTAGAATGACGAATTTCCTTATGGGAAAAGGATATTGGGAATTTGTTGCAGGAAATGAAGAAGAACCAGTTCTTCCTGATGTTCCCAATCAACAACAAATGCAGGCATTTAAAACATGGCATGAGAGAGCCAGGAAAGTTATGTATTGGCTGTCTATCAGTATTTCAGACTCTATGATTGTGCATATTCAGGATGCAAGTACGCCAAAGGAGGCATGGGATACTTTGTCAAAAATGTATAGCACAAATACACAAGCCAGGAAAATGCAGCTCAAGCAAGAGTTGCACAATGTGCAAAGAGAAAATATGAGCATCAACGACTACCATATGAAGGTGAAGAAGATTGCAGATGCACTTGCTTCCATTGGGTCGCCAGTGGAAGATGATGATTTAGTTTCCGTGACCTTGAATGGTCTAGGAAAGGATTATGCACAGTTTCGGACATCCATTTCAGTTCGTGAAAGATTTCCTGATTTTGAGGAGTTGATTGCTCTTCTAATTTCTGAGGAACAGAGAAATGGTGGTGCATCTTCTTCAGGAGGAACTTCAAAAGAAGCTGTCTTCTACTCAAATGCTGGAAGAGGTAGAGGCAGAGGTAGAGGAGGCCGATTTGGAGGCCGTGGCAGAAATCAGAATATGCAGCAAACTCAAGAAAACCAGTCCTATGGAGGAGGACGTGGTAACTCTAGAGGCAGGGGGAGCCAAAGAGGTCGTGGTGGATGGCAAAGAGGCCAAAATGCAAACAGTAATGTTGAATGCTACTATTGTGGTAAAATGGGTCATATGGCTAAAGACTGCTATAAAAAGCAGAATGACATCATGAATGGAAAACTGCAACAAGGGAATTATGCATCTTCTAGTAGACAGGGTGATGACAGAAATGAGCATTTGTTCATGGTGCAGCACATGAACAATTCTATGACAAGTGCAGAAGAAAGCAATGATGTATGGTATGTTGACTCAGGTGCATCAAACCACATGACAGGTCATGCAGAATGGATGGAGGATGCAAGGAAAATGGAAAAACCAGGATTTGTGGAGACTGGTGATGATACTGCACATCCTATTGTGCAGATTGGAAAAATTCCCTTGTCTATGCAGGGTGGGAAAAAGAAATACCTGTCCGATGTATTTCATGTCCCGAATATTACCAAGAATCTGGTTTCAGTGGGTCAAATGGTTGAACAGGGCTTGCAGGTCAGATTTAATCCTCATGGATGCTTTGTTGAGGATATGAAAAATAAAGGTCGCTTGATAGCAAAAGGAAAGAAGAAGGGCAGAATGTTTACATTGGATGCAGACATGTCTGAATTGAGTGCAGCAATGTTTGCACATGGGACCGGTGTAGTTGCAGATATTGATATCTGGCATAAACGCATTGGTCATGTTAATGTACAGCGACTTAAATCAATGCAGGCCCAAAATATTGTTGCAGGATTGCCCAAATTCAAGGTTGCAGAAATGCATAAGGTATGTGAAGCCTGTCAGTTTGGAAAACAGGCAAGGAAACCATTTCCTAGACATGTTCAAGAGAGTGAGAAGCCATTGGAATTAATTCACTCTGATGTGTGGACAACTAAAGCTGCATCTCTTGGAGGCTGTCATTATTTTGTCAGTTTTATTGATGACTATAGCAGAAAAGTTTGGGTGTATTTTATGAAAAAGAAAAGTGAAGTTTTTGGGCATTTCAAAACTCTTAAAGCTATGGTTGAAAAAGAAACAGGCTTGCAGATAAAATGCCTAAGGTCAGATGGAGGGGGAGAGTACCTCTCAAATGAGTTTGCAAAGTTCTTGCAGGAGCATGGCATAAAGCAGCAATATTCATGCAGTTATACCCCACAACAAAATGGAATTGCAGAAAGGAAAAACAGGCATATTGGAGAGGTATCTCGTGCCATGCTCAATGAAAAAGACTTGCCAGATTTTTATTGGGCTGAAGCAGTTGCTACAGCAGTCTACATAATGAACATGACTCCCACTGCAGCAATACATGGAATGACTCCAGAGGAGAGGTATACTGGTAGGAAACCAGATATTTCTCATTTGAAAATTTTTGGTTGCATTGCCTATGTACATGTGCCAGATGAGCTGAGATCCAAGTTGGATCCAAAAGCTGAGAAGTGCATCTTTATTGGTTACTCTCTGCAGCAAAAAGGGTATAGATGCTATAACCCTTCTACTCGTAAGTTTACAGTGAGTAGAGATGTTGTTTTTGATGAGATGAGTAGCTGGTATAAAACAGTAAATGTGATTGATGATGTAGATGCACAAAATGGTAATGCTGCACAGAATTCACAGCAGCAGTCACAAAATATTAGTGGACCTGGAGCGTCCTCTAGCAGTGGTTCACTTTCTTCGCCATGGACAGGCAGATTGAGATCAGGAGAATCTTCTCAAAGTAATACAGATAGTGGTATGCAGGTATCACGAAAAGGAAAAGAGAAGGTTGATCAGCCCATGTTTGATGTGAATGCAGGTCACTCTTATGTGGATGGTGAATCCAGTGGCTCAGAACAGAGCATTGATGATGAGTTGGGTATTCCTTCTATTGTTACACCTGGAGTAAGGAAGACCAGGGATGTTTTGAGAGCACCTGGGAGTGAACCTACTTTGCGCAGGTCTACGAGAGCTAGGTATCCTGTGGATAGGCTGAAATATGATGGATTTACAGCCATTCACTATGCATATATGGTCAAAGTGATACAGGAACCAGAACCCACTTCTTTTGAGGAAGCCATGGGAAAAGAAAAATGGGAGAAAGCCATGGATGAAGAAATGGATGCCTTGGAAGCAAATGCTACATGGGAATTGGTACCTTTGCCTAAAGGTAAGAATTCAATTGGCTGTAAGTGGGTTTATAAGGTGAAGCACAATGCAGATGGTTCTGTGAACAGATACAAGGCAAGATTAGTGGTCAAGGGGTATGCACAAACATATGGCATTGACTATGAAGAAACATTCAGTCCAGTTGCAAGGATGGCAACCGTAAGAGCAGTCATCGCTATGGCTGCATCAAAGGGATGGTCTTTACATCAGATGGATGTAAAGAATGCCTTCTTGCATGGTGATTTGCAAGAAGAGGTCTATATGGAGCAGCCACCAGGTTATGTGCATACTGTTCATCCTGAGTTTGTTTGCAGGTTGAAGAAAGCCTTGTATGGCTTGAAGCAAGCACCTAGAGCATGGTCTGACAAGATAGGACAGTATCTTGTCACTATTGGCTTTCAGATTTCCAAGGCAGATTTCTCACTTTATGTGAGAAAAATAGAGAAAGGTATTATGCTGCTTGTCATTTATGTTGATGATTTGATTATGACAGGTGACAGTGATGAAGATATCCTTCATGTGAAAATGCTATTGAAGCAGAAGTTTGAGATGAAGGATTTGGGAGAGCTGCGTTATTTCTTGGGCATTGAGGTGATTAGATCACCAAGTGGGATACAGCTCTTGCAGAGGCAGTATGGATTGGACATGCTGTCCAAATATGGGATGACAGGCTGTAAGCCTATTTCAGTTCCTTTGGAGCAGAATGTGAAGCTGAGCACAGATGCAGGTGAGCTTCTAGAAGACCCTACTATGTACAGACGCATAGTAGGAAGTTTGATTTATATGACTATTACCAGGCCAGATTTGAGCTATGCTGTTGGATTGGTAAGTCAGTTTATGCAGGCTCCAAGGAAACCACATTTGGATGCGGCTAGACGCATACTTAGGTATGTGAAGTCCACATTGCAGTATGGACTATTTTATGAGACTGGGGTTCAGATACAGTTGCATGGATACACTGATGCTGATTGGGCTGGTAGTATTTCTGATAGACGATCTACCAGTGGATATGTATTCTCTTTTGGGAGTGCTGCAGTCACTTGGAGCAGCAAGAAACAGCCTACAGTTGTCTTGTCGAGCACAGAGGCTGAGTACAGGGGTGCAGCAATGGCTGCATGTGAGGTAGCTTGGTTGCATAAGCTACTTTATGATATGCATCAGTCTACAGATGGGCCAGTTGTCATTTATTGTGACAACATGAGTAGTATACACTTGGCAAATAACCCAGTCTATCATGCTAGAACAAAGCACATTGAGGTGCATTATCACTATGTGCGAGAGAGGGTTTTACTAGGTCTTATTGATCTAGTTTATGTCAGCACAGAGGATCAGGTAGCTGACATATTCACGAAGGCATTGGGCGCAGAGAAGCTGCGCAAGTTCAGAGACCTGCTTGGTGTGCAGGAATTGGGATTGAGCTCGAGGGGGAGTGTTGAGATATCGAGCTCCACTCGTGATACGCCAGGGTGACCGTTGTATATTTATGTCACCGACTTGTCAGTTGCAGACGCGGTTGGTACACCGCCCTTGAATAATAGCTACATGATAGCTATCCTTATCTACTCTAGTTCGTGGCTCAGTTAGTATGCCACCTTAGTTAGTTGAGTTTGGTTTGAGACCCATATAGAGGGTTCTTCTATTTCCTTGTACTTGAGTTCTTTTGGCTTACACAACTAAGAAGAGGAAAACTGTTTTTCAGCCTCCACCCTTGTGTGTCTTCCCCCATTGTGCAAGCAAGAAAGCTTCAAGCGAGACTCCTTCCTTCTCTCCCACAATCTTGACAATGACCATATTTCTCTTGTTTAATGTTCCATGGCTTACAGAACTTGTAGCAACTTCATATAAGCAATGCAAGGAAGGATAAGAGTTAGTAACCAAAATCAATCATCTTGTCAAGGACCCATGATAAATGCATTGCATTTTAAGGTAGAGCCTCTTCTTTACTACACCATATCTTATGCTGGTGAACTTTGGTGTTTGAGATTTATTGCACTAGGCAAGACTTTATATAGTATGTCTAGGTTAAAGTGACTAAGTGATACTTATAAGGGATAAAGGCTTTATTTTTTTTAAAAAAATCATGGGCAAGGAATCCCATAACATTCACCCCCTCCTAACCTGCACATCCTCCGGCATGTGCCACTTCTTTGTATTTGCAACGTTCAGAGAGATCCTCATTTGTCATGTCTTCATCTTCATCTTCTAATCCTTCTTCTTCTTCTATGTCTTCACACTCTTGGATTATATCCAAGTCTTCTAACTCATATGTTGAGCTTTCTCTTCATTTGAAGAGCTTGATTCTTTTTCCAAATATGGGTATCTTCATGCTTATCCCATCCAATTCAGCCAATGACTATGTGGCATTGTCATGAACAATCTTTACCACATACGGACCAAACCAACGCTTTACCATCTTCCTAGAAGCATTGTATTGATTTTTTAGGCAGTTGTCATAGACAAGCACCCAGTCATTTTCTTGGATAGCTCTTGGTCCAAGTTGATGTTGCTAATCAAATCTTCTTTTATTCTTTAGTCTTGCTATTTTTAGCTTCTCAATAGCTGCATGAACATATTCAGGCCTTCTTTCTAGCTGCCATATGCACAAAGTCAGCAACTTTTCTCTATTGATGCCTTCCTCCCAAGGTAGAAGACTCCATGTGAGAATAGATTCTTCAATTGGCATAATTGGTTGTTGTCCATGCATAAGTTCAGTTGGCATATAGCCAGTTATGGTACTATGAGTAGTCTAGTCAACCCATAATGCAAAAGGTAGCATTTTAGGCCATTCTTTTATCTTTCCTATACAAGACTTTGCTAGAGCTTTGAGAATAGGCTGATGCCCTCTCTCACTTTTCCCATTTCCTTCACGATTGTAGGCTAATGTCAAAGACAACTTAATACCCAATTGAGCAAAGAAGTTGTGTGCCTCATTGGCATCCAACTCTCCTTTGTCTGTGGTTAATTTGCTGACATAGCCATATCTACAAAATATTTCTTCAAGCAAAAAGTGACAAATAGCTTGAGTGGTCTTGGTTGTTAAGGCTTTACCTTCAACTTGATTGGTCAGATCCTCTCTTGCAAGCACTAAATACCACATATTCCATATGTAGGCATGGTTACAAGATCAATAACCATCTATAATGTATAGACAAGGGATAAGTTGGTTGTAACCCATCTCAATGCTTAACCATAGAGTACATTTGACACTCATAACAAGTTTCAACAAAATGCTCTATATCTCGATACATGTTCTGCCACCAATATTTTTCTTTGACTTTATTAAAGGTTCCCCATATGCCTCTATGGCCAACTTACAAGCTTTCATGAAATTCCTTCATTACCTGTTGTTGCAATCTTTTGTTACCTAAAACTTGGACGGGCGCTCCTTTCTTCTTCTTTGTGTGCTTCCATAGATGCCTATCTTTAAGGAAAAAGCCATAAGCTTTCCTTTTAATATGCTTGAACTCCTCACCAGTCCAAGTCTCCTTCTTCTTCATTACGCTCAAATATTGGCCAATCTTCAGCCAATCTCCTTCATAATCTTCTTCAAGGAAATGAACTAGAACTTGAGCAATGCAATGAGTATGCTGGCTTCTAGTTTACCTCCCTTCTTCCATAGACAAATCTTTGATCTTTGTTGCTATTTGTTGATTTACAGCAGTACCTTTTCCTGTTCTTGTTGTACTTAATGTTGTTCCATTATTTAAAAAATCAGCTACACTTGTTGTTTTCAGCTTTGGTTCTATATATTCAGTAACTGAAAATGTATTTTCAGCAGTCGTGGAATGAAATTCAGCAAGTATAGATTCTTCAACTTCATCTTCTTCCATCAAATCCTCTTCATTGTCATATCTTGCACATGACAACATGTCAGCAAAATTGGATTCTCCTTTCCTACAATATGCTTTAATTCAGGGTTGAGAGATTTAATATATGCAATCCATCTTAGCATAGCAATGTCGGGTGTAGAGCAGTTGTGGAAATCATGCCCAAGAGTGGAAGACAATCAGTTTCTACCACTACAGAGGCACCTATAAAGTATTCACGATCATATTTTAATGCTGTTACAACTCCCCAAAACTCCCTTTTTACTTGTGCATACCTTCTTTGGACGTTCATTGAGAAACTTTTCTCCAAAAAGAATTGCGTACATGTTACCTTCAAGATATTCTTGGCCAACATCCCATCCTATCCCAATGGGACTTGTATCCACAATAAGGATGATGGGTTTCCCATTTGAATAATCAACCCTTTTGAGAGTGGGGGCTGAATTTAATAGCTTCTTTAATTTGCATATAGTGAGAGTATGCTCTTTTTCCCAAAAGAATATTTGGACATTTCTTAATAATTGATAAAGATTTTCGACTACATGAGAAAAATGTGGTATCCATATGAGATAGAATACACATGCGCCAATAAATCTTCTCACCTCTGAAATATTTGTGCATTTTTCTTACATTCTGTTGATGGCATCTATCTTGATTGGTGAAGGTTTGCATTCGTAGAGTCCACACATATGTCCGACCACTAGGACTTCTTCAACTCCAAAAATCGATTTAGCTCTAGAAAGGATAAGATGAACCTCTTCTAGTCTTGTCAAAATCCTATCACAATCATGAATATGGTTAACTACAAATGTCATGCAGTCATGTTGTCAAGCTCCTCATTCTTTTCATAGACTTCACATCCCTTGATAGGTACATCATCAAGAAAAGGAAGAGTAAGCTGTGGAATAAAGTCCCTTAAGACTTTGTGCATGGTGTTCATCATATGGGCAACAGAATTTGTTGCACCTTGCGGTAGAGTACACATGCAGATCAATCCAAGAGGTGTCTTCATTGTGGTAATGTCTCCGCTCTCTAATGAAAGCTGAAATTGGTCATATCCTGAATATAGGTCACCCATAGAATAAATTGCTCTACAGGCTGTAGATTTTGAATGAATCGTAAAGATCCATTTTTCTTGGGCATAGTAAACCATCGATTTGAGGTGCTGAAGAAGGTTCTAAAATATTCATTCTAATCTTTTCATTCAGAAGTTTCAGTAATTGGAAAAATAGTAAACCATCGATTTGAGTATGGTGCTAAAGAAGGTTCTAAAATATTCATTCTGATCTTTTCATTCAGAAGTTTCAGTAATTGGAAAAATGCACCCTTAACACCATATTAGAGAATTTGGGAATTTTCCAAGTCCCAATTTCAAATAAGTAATAAAATTTTTATCACGTGGCTAAATCTTGATCCATATTTGAATGTGAGATTTGGGAAGGTAGCTTATATAGTATTTAGGGTAGACTCCACCTTTAAGTAAGACAACAAGATTTGACTATGTGGTCAAATAATTAAGATATTGGGGGTTCCCAAATTGTATGGAAATTCCCAAATTTCCTAAGGCACATGTGGAACCGTAAAAATGATCATAGGAGCCACAATAATTAAGATATTGGGGATTCCCAAATTGCATGGAAATTCCCAAATTTCCTAAGGCACATGTGGAACAGTAAAAATGATCATAGGAGCCACAATATTTGGATCCACACAGCCTATTTCACTTGGTTGAAATGCAAAAGCTTTACCATGTTTCATTAGCATATGCATAAAAGAGTGTTTTTAAGCCAATAAAAGAAAATAATTATCACCTATTTTGAGCTCTTTTATGCTTTTAGATGTAAACTTGTGACCAATGTTGGTAGGATCATGAAGACTTAGCTGATTTGCTACCCTATCAGCTAGCCCTTCACTTTCAAGAGGTAGTAGAACTGCCACATGCTTGAATTTCTTATCCACCGTCTTGTATTTTGTCTCTACTTGCGCTTCAGCCTTGTTGAGAAAATCAATATCTTCCTATTCAGCAAATTCTTGAATTGTTTGATAAAAATCCAATGTACAGACTTCTATGGATTGATTATTAGCCTGGTTTTCTGCATGAACAACTGCATATATTTTAGCCAATGTGTTAGTAGTAATCAGCCCAAAAAAAATGCCTGAAATATCTTCATTTTCAACCATCATGTCATAAGTTTTCAGCTCCCTTTGTACATGACATAAATATTTTCTTTCAGCTTTAGTCATGGCTGGAAGGGACTTATAACAGCCCACACTGTTGGCTGAATATACATGTAGATTTGCTAGAGACACAGCTTCTGAAGCATGATGAGGCACAATCTTTTTACATGAAGCACTGCCATAGCCTCCTTTTATGGCAGTGCAGCCCGAAAACCCTTGAATTCTTCGACATTAGGAAGTACATGATAATCCTGCGATTGATCTCTATTTTGATGATGGTTAACACACACAGTAAGAAATTGGACATCTCACTCATTATCCTTGCTTCAGATTCAAGCGTAGGAAGAACCATCATCAAGAGCTTTTGTTTTCAAGCGAGCTTCAGAAATGTAAGGTTGCCCAAGAATGATAGGGTGACTACAAGAGTCTTGAACAAAGAAGTGAAAATTGCATTTTATGTCTCCAATAGTTACTTGCACATTGGGACATGCAGCATATAACTCTCTAGAAGAATTGTTTGCAGCTCTCATTCGCCACCATCCATCACTTTCATAGAGACTCCTAGCCATGACGTTTGTCTCAGATCCATGGTCTAAGAGTGTAATACATGGTGTTTCTTTTTCTCCAATTTTGACAACTATCTCCGTTGTTGCTCTTGCCTAATGCGTATGGGAGTAGTGAGTGCTTGGAATGAATTGAGCTTCTTTCTCATCATGCATGTGTTGTAGACGACCTTCTTTTTGAGAGGCAGGCTACCCAATTAGTTTGGACCAGTCGACCATTACATTTTCAGCCTTTACTTCTTCAATTTCTACTTCCATATTTACTTTATCTTCAACTTCAATTGCTCCAATTAATTCTTTAACTACTTTAAGCCGAATTCCTTGTGCATTCAGCTTCTCTTCATCCTACACAAATACTCGAAGAGCTTGCAAAAAAGCATGCACTGTTTCTTCAGCATCATCACCAACATATTGTCTTTTTCTTTTGATTACATTAATAATTACATCATAAAATTCACGTTTGGCAATTCCAAGAATTTTGCCTAAGGTGAACTTAATTTTACTTCCCAGAATTTGTTCTTCTAGGACTTGTTTGAGATTGGTTGCAAATTCTATGTCAAACTGCAATTTGTAGCATGGTTGCTTACCTTTCTTCTTTCCTTCGACCTTCTTAGTTTGTGGTGCATCTTCCATCTCTTGATCTGGGGTTGTTTTTTCAGCAGGTTTTGGTTGTTCAAGAGTTCTTCTAGTTACCTATTTTGGAGGCCCATAAGGGGAAGGTTCTAGTTCATCTTCTCTTCTTCTCTTTTCTTCAACCAAAACTTCTTTACGATTGACTTCAGCCAAATGTACAAAGGCGAAAAAGGAATCTACTGGTTCTTTCCAACTAGTTATTCCTCGAATGCACTAGTTAGCATTCGTCAAATCACCTTTGACTGCTTTGCCATGCTCCATTTGATCTAATGCCTACATTGATACTTTAGATTGCACATCAACTTTACAAGCTTTCAAATTTGATTTAGTTGGCTCAATTTTCATCCCATATGTAACTGCATCAATTGCTGCATAGGCATTCTTTAGAGCTAAATCTTCTAATCTTTTCTTCATTCCACCATTGCCAAAATTTGGCTCCAGAGGAAGACCAGTTACAATTGCATGAATTTTTCAGTCTTTCCAAAAGACGAGTTTCTATGCTTTAGCCTCACGAAAGGCAGTACATTCCCTCTTGTCATGTTGTTGGCTGTCACACCAAATATAGTGCCGCTTAAAGCCTTCTCTCATGGGTCTTTGAGTTGATGATCGTCCTCGCTCTTCAACTTTGGTAGTTTACATCATACATCATCATTAGATATTTTATAGTATATATCATCCAAAAAAATCTATGTCCCCAAAACTTGTATCTATCCCTAGGCTTGTATTTCCATTTCCAATTCAATCCTCCTCATCATATGAAATATTCTCAATGAGTACCAAATTGGGGATCAAATCTCTTTGTGGGGATTGTGGTGGCACATATGCATCTAATACACTAGGAAGCCACATTGCTATATTCTTAGTTAGCATTCAATGCAAGTCTCCCAAAAGAGTAGCAAGTCCAAGTTTGTATAAGTTCTTAGTTGCAAGCCTTGCATATTTCAACCAAAAGAACTCATGTGGTAATAATACCTTTGATATAGTAGTGAGATGATTAGCAAAGGACAATAGACTAAAATAAATGGACACTCACATTATTTGCTTGAATTATTTTAAAAAACTACATAGTAGTAGTTCTATGTTTAGACACACCCTTTAGTCACAACTATGTCCATCTATTTTTTGTGCCATTCTCACATGAACAAATCTCAAGTTTTCTAAATAGTTATCTAGCATGATATCTTGGAGAGTAGCCACAAGTTTTAACCATCCCTTGAATGCATGTATGTTTGTAAGAAGTGAATGGTGTGTTGTGTGATAGCCTACTAAGAGTAGGTAAAATTACTATTTCATAGTGCCATGAAACCCAAATGATGAGTTTTCAAGATATAGTTTCTATGATAACAATTACGTTCCAACTATCTATGCACACTAGGTTACTATCATGCCCAAAGACATGATCTCCCTTAGACTATTGCATTTTAGATATGACAAAGTTCCTAAACTTATTCCTATTATAATAGATAAGAAAATGAAGGGTATCGTAGAAATCCCTCCACTTTCAAGGAGGGTGAAAGTAACAAAGGTAACAAACTCAAATCACACACCATCTAAACATGCATCTAAATGCTTGATAGGAGGGCCAAAAACCAGAGTAGAATGATAGGGAGGAGGCTAGATAGTAGGATACAATCATCAAATAGTATGATTATGAAATATTGTGAGACCAAAACTATTTAGCACTTAAGTTTTTGGGCTCCTTAAATTGTCTCATTCTAGTCAAGGGTGCAATAATATTCTCCACTATTTTCATCAATGATGTTGACATCTTGCATGATGTGCATAGAGAGATGAACAAAAAAGTGATATTGGCAATGCTCAAGTATGTTTGTCCCCAAGTTTTCTTTTTTTGGAACTACCATCTAAAGACCAGCATCAAGTATTTATGTTGGATGCACAAGTATGCAACATCCTCTTGAGTGGCTTGTTTTATATCCCATCTATGTATTAGTTTTAGAATATAGGGTTTGAGATATACCGATGTGCAAGAATACAACAAATAGAAGCGAAGGCAAGGGAAATACCCCCTTGTGTAGTCTTGTAAAAATTTCAAATGTAATCATACTTGTAAAACACATAATATATTCTATGTTTGACATTCTTAGATACATGTTTAACTAGAATTTTGACTTCTCTTCCCAATTATGCATCATCTGGGAGTGGTAAATCAAGTGCTAACTTGTAGTACTTTTATGCACTAACTAATAATGTATATATAGAAACATTGTCTAGTCCTTCGGCTAACTTGGATTCCATGCATATGCTAACTAATAATTGGCATCGTGGTAAGAGGTCAAATTTTGAGAAGAGGTATATTGTAGAGAGAGCTATCTATTCAAGTTAACTAGTCTCTACATGTGCTTTACTAGCAAACTATTTTTATGGAGTTGAAGTAAGGTTGTAGGTGCAATCTAGTACATCCAACTATTAGCAGTGTTGTTTGTGCTAATTATTAGTCTCTTCATGCTAACCAATAGTCTCTATATGTGCTTATTAGTAGCAAATTGTTCTTGTGCATTTGAAGCAAGTTTGCAAATGCAAAGTAGGGGTACATCCAAATACTATCTAATCATGTTTCTTGTGCTAAATAACAATCTATTTTTGCTAACTAGCAATCCCTGTAGATACTTGTTGCAAATTGTTTTTGTGCATTTGAGTGCATCCAAGTGCTATCTAACAATGTTGCTTATGCTAACTAGCAATCTATGTAGGTACTATGAGCAAACTATATTTTGAGAAGTGGAAGCAAGGTTACAAATGAAAAGTAGGAGTACATAGAGCTACTATCTAGCAATGTTGCTTGTGGTAACTAGCAGTTTGTGTATGCTAACTAGCAGTATATACAAATGTTTACCATGAAACTATTTTTATGAAGCGGAAAAGCAAGGTTGCAAATGTAAAGTAGGAGTACATCTAGCTGCCATGTTTGTTCTAACTAGTAATCTATATTGAGAGCTTACTAATAAAATATTTTTGTTAAGTGGAAGCAAGGTTGCAAATACCAAGTAAAAGTACATATAGTTGTTATTTAGTAGCGTTGCTTGTCAAAAGATGTGGATCTAGAGCATGGCATGAGCTATGGAGGATGAAAAATATAGACAAGACTCATGAGGACGTAGATACAGACAAGACCAATTGTCACACAAGTGAATTAGGCTCCAAGATTGAGATTTGGACTCATAAACACATTCTTGTGTGTATGGGCAATGACACTGACACTTGATTGAAAGGAAAATAGCATTGCATTGACTAAGAGTCAAGTACAACCTTATATAGCTTTGCAACTCGTTCCACTCTCCTCACTGTGCTTATGGGATACAGAGCACATCTTCTTGCAGCATACATCATTTGCCTATTTCTCAACACCCCCCTCAAATGATGAGTTCCTACACCTACTAGCATTTCCCCCCCTACATATAGACATGGCCCAGGAGACTTGCTCTTAGGTAGCCTAGTCACATCAAGCTTGAAACTTTACATTCTTGGTAGGTTTTTACATGATAACATCCATTATGGGAAAGAAAAGATCCATTATGGGAAGATACAATGAAAAATTCTTTAGAACAATTTGTTAGAGTTGTTGATGGTAGATGAAGTATCTTCTTCTTCTTCTTCTCTTTCATTCATGAACGGATTCTAGTGGGGTGATCATCTTGCACTTTTTGGGCTCTTTTCTTATGGAAACATTCACTCGCTACATGGCCAATCTTACCACAATAGTGACATATAATCTAGTCCTTGTTGTTGTTGATGATGAATCCTCAGGCTCTTCCTTTAGGTCCAGCAACTCCTTTGGTGTATAAGAGGTTTTCCCTAGATGATGGGACACCATCTTTTGCATTCTTGTTCTTCTATTTATTCTCTTCATCAAGAAGAGAGTGCTCAATATCTTTAAGTGAGAGACTTGGAACATTACTTAGGGTGGACACAAGATTCTCATATGGATCCTTATTTATACTTGCAAGCAGTATGGCTATTGCTTCATCTTCATCAACATTATTTTTAGGAGTTGCAAGGTGGGTTTGTAGGCTCTTGAACTTGTTAATTTGTATGGTCATGGAAGTACTATCTTTTATATCCAGCTTATAAAACTGTGAGTAAGTTTACCTTTGAATTCTTTGCTTAGGTACCAAAGATCCTATCAAGTTCCTCCCAAGCAGTTCTAGCATCTTTGATGCCAAAGATATGATGTAGCACATCATCACTTAGTCCCTAGGCAATGATTCCTAGTTCTTTGCTGTTCATCTTCTTCCATTCTTTGGTTTTTGGTGAAGCTACTACAAGGATCCCGCTTTCTGAATCTTGTTTTCTGACATCTACATCACCTTCATCATCTTCAAAGAGATCCCAAAGGTCTTTCCTCATGAGGTGGTACATGGTCTTTTCCTTCCATGCATGAAAGCCTTCTCCATTGAACTTAGCTATTTGTTTGAACTCTGCCATTTTTTATCAGTAGTAAATCAGCCAACAAAAGAGTTGTACCTCAATGTGTCAAGAGATACAAGTAATAGTAGTATTAAACAACACTAGCTAGTACCGAGAGATACTATGTAGTGGAAGTTTGATGTTGAACTTTGATAGTTGATGCTTGAACTTCCAAATCTTCTTCTTGGAGATTGTCCTTCTTGGAAGTTAAATTTGAGTGGTAGTAGCCTCAATATACTGCAAACAGTGAGATACTAAGATGAGAAATGAGCTTGTATGTTAACCCTCAGATGAACAAGGTGAAACATCAGAAAACTCTAAAGCAGAGGACAAGGCCAAGGCAAAAGTGAAACAGAAGACGAAGGCACGCCAATAAAAATATGGAAACACAAGAACTACAAAAAAGTCCTAAATCAAGGAGAAAGGCGCACAAGAAAAAACGCAAGTCAATACTTTTGTAAAAAAGCACAAGGTGCACCATGATTTATTTTAAGAGTGTCGCGCTCACGCCCGTGCAAATTGTAAAGGTAGATGGGTGGTGGGAAGGAAGCTAGGAAGATAGGATGACAATGGAAAAAAGGGCCTAGGCTATGACCGGCCATGTAAAAAGGGAATGACCACCCAAAAGGGATTTAGGGCTTTGTATATAAAGTTCAAAAGATGAATGAGAGATCATTCTTTGGTGTCTCGCAAAGTGGACTCATCTTCTCCTATCCTTCTCTTCTCTTTGCTTGCTTGTGTGTGCTTGAGGGAGGAGTCTGAGAGTGTGAGGGAGTGAGTGTGTGAGGGTGAGGGATCAAGCAGGTGAAGCTCTCCACCATTTCCACTCTTCTTCTTCTCCCCTTCTCTTCTCTTCTCTTGTCTCACATGCGGCTATGGAGGATGGAGCTCGGAGGTGGAGGTTTGAGGATGCTTGAGCTTGCATCAAGAATCGTGGAACTATCATAGTGTTTCAGAGAGAAAGCAACTCAATCGAGCATCAAAGTAAGCTCACTACATTTGTAGAGAGAGAGATATGGCACATTGGCTATGTGAGAGGTAGCCATTGGTGCTTGCTTGAAATTCTTGAACAATAAGCAGTCCATGGGTCTTAGTGGTAGAGCTTGAGCTTGCCTCTACATTTTGGTTCCGTTCCCGGGACCAACAAATTTAAGCGTGAGCGTTTGCATGCTTTGAATCGAGCATCGAAGTAAGGGTTTCATCCCCAAACCAGAGCTTGAGGTGGATAGGAGGTTTAGACATGTCAATCATAAAAAAACAAGTAAGTATTTTTGGATTTGGATGCGTGGATGAGTAGGCTAAAGAAGCATGAATGCTATCTAGTGATTTTTTTATTGCATTAGGTAGGATAAGACTAAAACAGTGTGAGCATGGATAAGACTAAAACAGTGTGAGCATGCAGTAGGATTTTACTGCTGTATAATAGGTTGAAACAGGGAAAAGAAGGGGAAAAAACAAAACCTTGGGTTAAATACTAGTAAGAGAAGCAAGATTAAGGTGGTTGTTGCAGACCTGGGTAGGGCAACAAGAGACCAGGAGTGGCAAGGAAGACCTCATTTCTCATTAGAGAGAGAGAGAGAATTGTTGATCACAGAGGAGCACACGCACATTGATTCCGGTGTTTTTGATTGATTCAGTGCGTAGGGATCTTCTTTACATGCCAATGATGTGAGTTGGAAGGTATGAAAGGGGGCCGTGATGAGCGTTGGGAGAAATCGGCCAAGAGTCCTCACGTTGCGCCATCGATTCACAGTCGACCAATGTGTCTTGGTCTAATTCCCAGATTCGAGCAATCAAACCATCCAATCATAAGAATTGGACCATCCAACTGCTAGGAGTCGAACCACTGGACCATCTAGTCGGACACACTTGGTAATCGGACCAACTCCTTTTATCCCGACCAAACCAACAAGCCAATTGGACCATCCAATCGAACGACCTTCTCCAGTCGGACCACGTAACCTGTAATATCTCCGCACAATAAAAGTTAGTCGATTAGTTTGAAAGTTAGTTAGTCAATTAATAAGTTAGTAAGATTACTAACTAAAGACTAACTAAGGTAAAAACTAACTAACATTAATTATTAATAATTTTTATTTAATTTAAAATATTTTATTTAGAAAAATCGAGAGTCGTAAATTCGATATTTTTCTCGGATTGGCAAGGACCGTAGCCACCCTTCACGTAAATTACAACGTGAACAAGACTTATGAGTTACATTGATCACTAGGTTAATGTGTATAGTTTGGATGGTTCAGAAATATTAGATTTTGGGCAAAACTAGTATATTTTAGATATTATCCAAAAAAAGATATGGAGATTTTTTAGAACTGGATGTCATTTAAAAGAAAAAACAAGTGATATTTTAGTTAGTTTGGAGATTTTATAAAAAGAAAAAAAATAAAGAGAGGATTTGTGAAATCGCACGCGCCGCGATCGCAGTACACAGGCAGTGGATAGCACTTCGAACAGAGAAAAGAAGAAGGAGTGAACTGAGAGTTTTCTAATCAAGTGTCTTGGAGTTTTACCCTCCTTTCGGAGCCAATGGAACCATCAGATTTATGATCTGAGCATCAGATCACTGATCTTTCCAAGATCCCCCTCCACAAAGAGCTCCACTTCTCAACCACAAGCCCTCTTCTCTAATTCACTATAAATATGAGGCATGGGAGAGGCATATGGAAGGATAAGGAGACCCCGAGAGGCTGCGAGAGAGAGGAAGAGAGAAGGATACCCCTCCAAGAGATTGTGAGTGAGAGCTTGAGAGAGAGAGAGAGAGAGAGAGAAGAGTCACCCCGAGAAGCTGCAAGGAAGAGAATTAGCTTAATTCCCTCTATCTCGATCCTCGACTTAACCATCTTCTCTTACTCTCTCCCATCTTGAATCTATTCTACCTTCTTAATCTCTTGAGTCTACCTACGGACGATGGCCTCCAAGCGAAGAATGTCGCATGCAGATGACAATCCTGCAACCAGCAACAAGGCTTCGGGCAAAGGCATCACTGTCAATCCAACTGCGGTTCCAATCGTAAGTAATGTATTTTCAAATTGATAGATGTTTGTTTTGATTCTTGTATGAGATATGCTAGGCCCCATACTATGAGGCACGAGTATAGGCCATCGGAAAGGATAAATTTCATCTCACCTACTCGAAAGATGGAGTTTGTGAAGTGCATTTATCAAGGGAAGATAATTGCACCTAGTTACATATGACTTATTTGCTAGTAGAGCAATTACAAGGAAGAATTAGTTAAGCGTTATGAATGACATAGTCGTCAAAAGAACGACATTAAAAGATTGGGCATACAAGTGCTAGATTAAAGTATAGTCAAGGGTTATAAATAGCATAATTACTAAAAGAATACGACATTGAGAATCATGAATAGAAAGTACTACTTTTAAAGTTTAGATACTTCAAAAATACTTAGCCTAAGAGCCTAGGAGTCTAATTACTTGAGATCATCTCGCACTTATCCTATTAAGTATTTACACGATATGCCTATAACATGTTTGATATATGAGGATAATTTTCTAGTTGCCTCATGACTTGACTAAGAGCTAGTACAAGAAATTAATCATAAGGGTTAAAACTAAGATATCTTGAGATCCGTTCGATAACGATGACTTTTGCCAATCCAAATCCAGGGTTGGGTTACCAATCAAGGTAAGTGACCTATAGAACTTACATAATGAATAGCGTTTGAACCTTAACATATGCCCTAGCTGAAGGAAGGAACTGCTAAGAACATTTTTGCATAATATTGCTCTTAGATCCCAAGGGGGAGAGCAATTATGCAATGGGAAATATTATTTCATCTACTCTTGCATTGTTTTGGAAAGAATGCGATTGGTTTTGTTGATTGATCGAACAACATCCTAAATGTTTTTACATTCAACTGGTTGTTACTTGTTGTTTGGATGATTATTCCAAGTGCTTGTGATTTATGGTAAATGCATGGCAAGGGTCTGTGATGACAAGTCGCCATGGGAATAAAGGAATGTTTTCTTGGAAAATGATATCAGGCTGAATGCCTTGTTCGTACTTGATTCTTAAAGGATTTAATTAAGGAAGGATATATTGTACGGGTGGATCACCTCCACGGTCGCAGCGCGTATTAATGCGAGAGGGCACTGCTCGATTCATGGGTCGAAGGTCGAGTGGTGAAAAGGCCAACCACGGGAATGATGTTTTACTCCTAGACAGCTTGTGGGTCAGTTGGAGCTCTAGACACCCCTTGCTAGGTCTAGAATGGAGTTGAAGACCTCCGTGGCCCCCAACATCTGGGCATGTTGGGAGATCCTATTCTAGATAAAGGATTGAGTTTGTGGTGCCATGTGAATTGGACCAGTTACTTCTGCAGGGCAGAAGGGATACTTCTGTTGGACAGAAGCGATCCATAATCTCTCCTGTATGGGCGGGAGACAAAGACTAACTTGAAGATAAGTTAAGGAACTTGTTTGAACTTGTTTGTCAATAGACTGCTTTGCTCTGTTTTCGTGTCTGTGCTATAAGTTATGCAAAACGAACCCTGTTCCCTAAAAAGCTTAATAAATGAAGCTAATTTTAAGTGTCACACATAAATGTGGTAGGACCTAATTAGAAAACTAAAGCTATTAAGGGAAGCGGGTGGGCGAAACCCTCGATGGGTCCGTCCTACGGTAGGGTGGTCCCAGAGAACTGGGAGGCTTTTCACAAGTTTTTATCGTCATTCGACCTTTAGGTATTGTTAGGTTAGAACCCGATTCATGCCATTTTAGGGGACCGGAATGGGACTATGCCCTATGGGCAGAGAGGTTGAGCAACGCATCCCTCTCGTTTCCCATTCTCTTTGAACCAAGTGCGGCATGGATCTGCTTCGGATTGGGTATCTTTGCATAAAATAGGATGTCAAAACCTAATGCTAGAATGCTAACAGGAGACCTTGACAACTAGGAACCCGAATTTCAGGTCGATCCTAGTGGGTTCGGTCGTGAATGTTCCGTTGCGAGGTGGATTCGGAAAACCCTAGGCGACAAAACTCGGAACATTCCCTGGGAGTGCTGAGCAACAATGCTTAGATTCGTTTCTCGATAGACCGTTAAAAGAGTGCCTGGAAAGCCGATGGGTGGGAACCTCACATAACTCGATCAGGACCAAAAACTGTAGTCAGACCGTCTGACTTTGAGAGTCAGACCACCCACAATTGGACTCCGATTGTGGGAATTGGACCAGTTGTGGGCAGAAGACAGAAGAACTAGGAGTAGGACCATCCCCAGGGCAAGACCTATTGGGACACATTCCCGAACACCTCAAGAAACCCACCCTAGTTCTCCAAAGCCAAGAACTAGAATAAACCATGACTATGCTACTTAGAGGTAGACTCTAGGAGCCCGGTCACATAGCCGACTAGGCTTGTAGCCCAAGGATTGACCTCTTGACTATGACCTAGCCTTGATAGAGCATACGGACTACTTCTGTCAGCAACTCAGGAGACCAAGCCCCACTCCAACCATCCTCTCGAAGAGGAAGATCCATTATTGAAAGCTTCATGTAAAAGGCCAACTTCTGCAACTGATAGTGGACAAAGAAAGAATGGTCCGAAGGAACATACTCCTGGAAATGCTCAAATGTAGACCATAACAAATCCATCTTGGACTGCAATCTTTTCACTTTATCTTGGAACAAAGGACACAATGTGGCTTGTCGCTGGAACTCTGCTAAGTCCTACTTAGAGATAGAAGGAATAATATGAACATTGGGGCTTGGAGGAACAGACCGTGATTGCGTCAGTTGGTCTTGCAACTGCTTGATTTGGGAAGCTTGTGATTCCATTGTGTTATGAGCAGTCTGTAAGGCTGAGAGTTTTGCATCTAATGTTTGAAGATTCTGTGACGATGGATACCATGTTGCTGTCTTACATGTATCTACGAGGTGATCTGTTGATTCCAGATGAAGTAGATATGGCCTGATATGTGGGAGACATGGTTTTGCAAGCTGTCTTGTATGTCAACTATTTGGAGTTGCGGATAGATGACATGTTCCAGTGTTATGCTTCAAAAGTGGCTACTTGCCTTGACAATTCCTGGCACTCAATGATTGATTCTGTGATCCTGAATCAACGTCAGAATACAGCTTCTACCTATGTGCAGAGCACTAACCAACTGAGGGTGGATCTCTTAGCTTACCTTTCCAAAAACCATCCATTTGATTCAACCTTTTTTTATGCCTATCAGAGAATATCTGTCTTAGGTCCCTCTGTTCCTAGCCTACTGTACTACCAACAAATGGCTCATCGCTATGATACCTATCTTTCCCTTTATCAAACTAATTCAGCAGCTATCTTACCTCTTCTTTCCAACCTCAATCTTTTCCTCAAATTTCCATATTTACATATTGCTCTTTTATCAAAGATCGAGTTTTTTCTCCTTCTCCACCATGCCCTTCACCATCTGTCCATATACCTTCTACTTTTCTTGTTTATCAATTAACACCTTTCCTAACTGATTTCCTTAAATTTTTAACCACTCCTTCTTTATCTTATTCCTCCTTTTATGATTTTGCCTACCCCTCTCTTCATCCTCTTTTACTTATTCCACTTCCATCTCCTGCCACTTCTATTTCTCAACCCCCTCAGTTGGTTAGTGAATATGAAGGGTTTGATCAACAGATTCCAAGAAGAAGAGGATGGAGCTCGACTGATTCTCTTACAGGACCCCAGATTAACTGGCCAATAATTCCAGGGGATTGGATAACTTCCAGTCAAGCATACCAGAACTACCTTCATTTTGCTCACCAATATTCACAATCTCTAGATCCTTCAATGAGATTGACAGCTCATTTTGCTTGGTATCTAGCATACATGCATAGGCATTCCCATAATTATCAAAAGGCCATTCCAAAGCTTTGTATGAATGTCAATGTGAACATTGACTCCCACCAATTGGATGTCCTGTATTTTCATACCCTATGTCTACCTAGCAGATACCTTGTTTTGCTAGAAAGGATGTGCTGCCTGCAGTTCTTTCAAAATCCTCCAAGGACATTTGTGGATGAATCCTTTTCCATGGATCATTTTCAAAACCATCAAGCCTTCAAAAAGGATCATCTTCATTGATGCCTTTGCAATGTATTTTGGATGATTCTTAATGATATATATCTCTCTTTTTGGAGGTGTCATTCAGATGGTTGTGTTAGTGTTTGTGTGTGTTGTAATAATTGTATGTGATGAGTTCGTGTTGATTGAGAATAATTTGTTCGAGAGCTCTTTTCAAACTATTGATGGTGGATGGAAAGCCTATGGTGGAAATATGAAGAGAACCTCTTATATCCTTTACAAATTTGTTATGGCTTTTTAAATGATTATCAGATGAGTTAATGAATAACAAAGTTTTCCTTTAATAGTTTTTTTTAAAGATACAGGTAATAAGTTGGGGTCGTGGTTTGGCGAGACTATTGAAGATCCTACGGAAGATAAAATTGAGCTCTTTAGTGAAATTATATTCTTCTTTTCCTTAGGTCACAAGGACGCTTCCTTTCTAAGTGTGGGGATATGTTGAGAGTGGAAAAACTTAATTTTTGACTGATTTTTGTTGTTTTTGAGGACTGAATGATTGATTTTTTATGGATTTAGAGTGATGTATGGTTGTTAAAGTATTTGAGAGTGTTTTGGATGATATTGATTATTTTTTGGAAGTTCATGATGATTCTCACTGGAGATATGAAGCTCTATGATGTTCTGATAGGTTCTGATTGGTTCTGTATAGCTTCTGTTTTGTTCTGATTTTCTTCTGTATGAAGCATGGATTGATGATTGATGAAATTGAGATCTTTTGGAAGCCTATTGAATAGTTTTTGATAGTATGGGATGGTTTGAGTATGAGTTATGAGGTTCTGATGACCTTCTGTAGAGCCTCTGTCTCTACTCTGTCTCTGTACTGTAACTGTACTGTAGCTACTCTGGTATTGTACTGTACTATTCTGTAGACCTTCTGTAAGTGTTTTGTAGAATGTATGTGTGAATTTGGAAAATTTTTATAACTTTTGGAAAGGATGAATCTAAGTTCAAAAGAGCTAAAACAAGTGGAAGAAGCAGCTGCTGAAGACTGAAGAGAAGACTGAGTGACAGTGACAGTAGTGAGCTGTGAAGAGACACTGTAGTGGCTCTAGTGGCTCTTCATATCATAAATACCTCTTGGGAGGTGCACCCACGACCTAAGAAGCATTATTGAGAGTTATTCTGAGAGTATTTTAATGAGGATATGATGTACTATTGATAGATACAGAGAGAGAGAGAGCCAGAGATAGCCAATTCTATCAAAACTGTGTAACTATATATGAGAGATTGAGAGAGAGAACTATGAAGACATTGAAGATGAATATTATGTGATTGATTTCCATTCAAAGATGGTGTATTATTCTATGTTCTTTGTTATATTGATGGATTCTATGAATATGTTGAATATTATGGTTGATTCTATCAAATCCGTGGGAGAAATCTACTATGATGCTGCATGAAGATTTGATGTTTCCTTTGTTTTGATGATCAAAAGAATGAAATAAAAGCTTGTTGATGTTACAAGATAGATTTTCTTGCAGTAGAATCCCCTTTTCCTTGGTGTTCCTCTTGGGGCTCCAGTCTCTCTGATGTCTCATCTTCCAAGTGGTAAGTCAATTTCTCTTGCAAGACTAGATGTAGACTCACCAAAGTAGCTCACTTTATTCCCGTGGAAGCTCAATTAATAGAATCTCAAGTGGAAATTCAATTCATGGAGCATGTGTTTAAGTTACATGGGCTGCCTCAAGTCCTAGTTTAGGATAGAGATACGAAGTTTGTGAGCAATTTTTAGCTCTATGGCTATAAAATTGGCTCCTCTATAACATAACATTCCCAAACGTAGAGTGGATAAATAAGTGGCTTGAGACCTACTTGCAACATTTTTGTCATGATGTGCAACATGCATGGGATTCATTTTTTCATTTGGCTAAGCTTCCATGTCAATACTACTCATTCAACATAGGAGTCTCTCCCTTTGAGCCTTTGTATGGACACGACGTTCCCCTTCCTAAAGTCACATTTATTGAGAATAGTAGTCCTCAAGGAAAGGAAGAATAGGAGTGTATCTAGGCCCTACTTAACAAGGCACAATGGATCTTAGAAAAACACAAGATCAAGTGAAGTTCTATGTTGATGAGAAGAGAAAACTCCTAGAGTTTCAAGAAGGAGAATTAGTACTTCTTAAAATGCCCAAATCATAATATGCCACTCTTAAAAGTGCTAACTTGCACATAGATATTATGAACCATACAAGATTATCAAGCATGTTGGTGATGTGGATTATCGCTTGGAAATCCCTTCTTCTACTAGGATTCACAATGTTTTTCATGTGAGTCAACTCAAGCCTTTTATTGGATCTCAAATGGACTACTTGAAAGAGCTAATGCCTATGGATGAAGAGGGCATGATTCAATATATTCTTGAAGAAATTATAGGATAGCATGAAAAGAACCTTAGATCCCAATCAATCTAGGAATATTTAATCAAATGGTAGGGTCTACTACTTGAAAAAGCTTCTTGGAGTCCAAAAACTATTTTGGAGGAGTTTCCTTTCCTTAGAATCTATCTTGGCTAACGAATAGTCAAAATTGGCCCCTATACCATTGAAAAAAACTCACTATTTTAGAATACTTTGTATTTTGGATTATTGACCACAAGACAAAACGTATATTTGCTAAAAGTCCACGAAGCAAAATTTCTTTTGACACGTGCTATGCTTGATTTGGACTAGTCTATAATAAGTTATTATAGTTTTAGTGTTGTAGAGTTTGTGCTAGATAGCATATAGTCTACTACTTGCAGGAATCTATTCATGGAGATTTTGTGGCTAAGTTTCTAGCATTATGATCTCAAGAAAATGCACATATGATATATTCACACTCAAATTTGAATCCAATCCATTCCTTCAACATTCTTAGATTTTTATAATGCTCAAACATAATAGTACTCTGCCATCTCCACTCCTTGGAATCCTTTGTATAATAAGTCCCTTGTTTAGTCTTTGAGAGTAAGAACCTTTGGTGGGGATGAATTGTAAAGAAGCGAAAATAAAATATTATTTTGGAAAATAAGTGAAATATACTAGCCACACTGGGATGGGTGTAAATTATGTATAGAGGCTTATTTTTTTCACCATTCAGTATTTCATCTTCCCCCTTCTTATTCATAGCTTCCATGGCTTCCATGCCATTCTCTTTGTCTTTCTTTATCCTCTTCTATTATTCTCTCTCTCTCCTATTTCTTTCTCTTCTATAGTCTCTCTCTCTCTCTCTCTCTCTCTCTCTCTCTCTCTCTCTCTCTCTCTCTCTCTCTCTCTCTCTCTCTCTCTCTCTCTCTCTCTCTCTCTCTCTCTCTCTCTCTCTCTCTCTCTCTCTCTCTCTCTCTCTCTCTCTACATTTAGTTATTATAAATATCCATTTAAAAAATATTGGATACCCCACCTATTATGAGGCTTATGTTCTTGTATCAACACATGGTCAACATCCCACCTTCTCACGTATCTCCAAAAAAGGTTTCTCTTCACTTTGCCATTGAGACATTTGACATTGATTGGGGATAGTAAGGTGTTCCTTCATGAATGTGATTTTGATTATTTTGAACAGAGTCAAACCCCTTACTACTATTGTCATATTGCCCTAACATAGGCCTTAACCCACACCTCTCATTTTTTATAATTTGGAAGGTTGGAACCTTTTACAAAATAAATTACAATGTGCCTCGTGCTTTTCTTGCTAGCATATTATGGTGAACTTAATTTAAATTCAAGGATTTTTCCTACAGTTCATGTCTTCAGATATTTTTCTGAGTGTGCCTTTCTCGTATGTTTTTCTCACCTTGGAACTATCTTCCATGTTCGATTTTTCAATTTTTCTATCTTGGACTTTTGAGAGTGTAACATTACTCCCCTCCTAAGTTGGGTACAAGTCCCATGGCACCTAATGGTATAGGCTGAGTTTGTAGAGGGCTGATGAGGAATGGTTCGTGGCGTTATTGAGGAGATGGGCCATGTTGGGCATGCTTTGTGAAGTGAGTTTGGGAGGTTACCAATGGCAAATATGAATGAGTGGTCGATGAAGGCCTCTGTAGATGTTGGTTTGTCGCACTGCCATACAATGTTCTTGAAAAGAGAAAGAGTGCACTTCCTAGGGGGTCATGTCTATCCTAACCATGCAGTGCACTGTGCACATGATGGTGGAATTGGGAGATGGGAAAGCCTAAGGTGTTGTCCCACACTTGAGGACCCCGTTCATGTAAATGAAGGCACTATGCGTGACTTAGGGAGATAGGTCTATCAATCATGTCTTGCCCTTGATGTGCCCTAAGTTGTGATGTGGGAGAAGGGCTAGGGTGGTCCGTAGGTGCAATGCTTGTGATGCTCGTAGAGTGTAGTATGGGTTGATTTCATTGTTGTGTTTCTTTTCTTTCCATTTCTTTCCTTCTTGTCCTTTTCTTTTTTCCTTTCTTTTATTTTAATTTTTCTCTTTCTTTCCTTTCTTTTTATTTTTTATTTTATTTTCCTTTATTTTTATTTTTAAATATTTTTTCCTATTTTTTCTATTTTCTTTTCTTTTTCTTTTTGAATTATAAAGGGAGCACACTAAGAAGCATCCCGTTCATGAGCAGGGGCCAGGTTGTGTGGTGGCTTGAGGACTTTGCTTAGGAATGCCCTACTACTCCTTCAAGTTAGCTCTTACATTGAGTGGAGTAGATCACAAAAATGGGTGGCTACACCCAGTGAATCTATTGTCACTCATGTCTTCTGAGAGGTTCATACAAAATACTCACAAGAGGGTGGCTCTCATCATAAGGTATACCATTGCACAACTATCTATCCTAGCATTGATATAAACAAAGAGGGGCAACAACCACTCTTCCTCTGCAATAGATTTTTGTTTTAACAATATTCACAATAGACGAAGATAGTTATATGTGGCAATGAAGGCACAATTGGGGCATGAGGAGAAGTCTTTGAGGAAACCTACTATAGATGGGGGCAAAGGTCCCTTTCGATGAAGATTAAGCTTCCTTCAAGGGTTGATGCATTTACATTGTGGATCATAGGGGAAGTTATATCTACCATGCACCTCCTAGTTGAAGTCGATTCTAATCCTTCTTGAGTAGGGCATGTAGGTAGGATCATCCCATTCATGTAGTAGGGTGCTGTAGAAAGCCATCTAGGCCTCTAGGTTGGAGTCCCTGATGTTTCTGTGTGACCTAGGCTGAGCCTCATATCCCTCCACTCTATGGGGTACCTCCACCGCCTTATCTTCCCGGTAGTCTAAATGTTCTTGCTGCTACTACCACCTCATGGGGTGTCTCGTAGCCATCTCCTTCCTAGACTTGTTGAAAGCTTAATGACATCCTCCACCACCCTAGGAGATAGTACTCTATCCAATGTACAAGAGAAGGTGAAGGAGAACTTGAAGAGGCAGCCATAGTTTTCCCATTACTCCCACACTGCAAGTTCCTGGACCCAGTTGATAGGGTCGCACTCCTCACTTTGAGAGATGGACACCTATGAAACTTGCAGTGTTTTAGCTTGGAGCTTCTTGCGGCCACCTATTCTCTATGTTTGTGCCTCATTTCCACCATCCATTTAGGCATCATAGCTTCCTCCCCTTGCTCTTCTTGTTGTACTTGTGGTTGTAGAGGGGGGCTTGGTTTTTGCACTTGTTCTTTCCCTCACTACCTCCATTGGCTCTTGTTGAGGTTGTTGCACTTGCTGTTTGAGTTTAACTTTAAACTGAGCATGCATGAACCGAGCAGAGATAGAAACCGAGCATGCAAAGACTGAGTGGAGTAGTAAAAAAGAGCAACACGAAGAGAAGTGATAGAATTCAACCACTATAGAACCAAAATCACGCCTCTTATCTACTCTAATTGTTTATTGAAAACTCTCAAACCTTACTTACAACACCATGACTTGAAGCGACAAAAAAAACACTCCATGCATGCTCAAATTTGATCATTAAACCATATGATAGAGATTAAAAGACCTGAGGTTATCAAAATTTTCAAACCAACCCATACAATACTCATAGTCTTAGCACAATAATCATTGTCTTAACACGACACCAAAAACTCAATACACTTCACACCCTCTCTTCTCCACACTCATCATCTACAAAAAAACATCCCACTCTTCTCCCTTTGTTGGTTTTTTTCTTGATTGTATCATAAGAGGCATCCTTGCTCATCTCCCTTGCAACTTCCTCTGCATAACATGGTAATACACTACAATAAGAATCTTATAAACTGCATTTCATTAACATTTCAAAGCACATGGCAAAAACTCACACACAAAAGCATATCATCCTAGAGTGCATATAATGTCCTAAATAAGTCAATAGTAGTAACCTTGACAAACCATGGCAAAACACAAGTCAATAGTAGTAACCATACTAATCAAAAGGGCAGCCATATGCATCATCCACTCGCTCACTCTCTGAAATCTCCTCGTCTGAGCTCGACTAATCTCTAGTACCTACAGGAGGTCCCTCTACCAAAGGTTGTAGAATGCGATCAACAATGTCAGGGTCACTATCAAAAGAATAATAGGGGTGGCCAGATGCGATGGATGCACGCATCAAAGGGGCTATACCACTACCCATCTCTAAATCCAATCTTTGAGAGAACAAAGAGCCTCTAAAAAGCATTGCACAAATTCGAGAGTCCACTGCACACCTGATCTCGATTGTGCCTCCTCACCAGCCTCCAATACCCTCGCAATATGTGGCAAATAGTGACAAATGACATGTCGTGAGAACTGAACACCATGATCATGTCGTAATGTGGCACTCTCCTGAAGATGTAAAGAGGCCATGTAGCCTTGATATCATAGCATGTAAAAGTAGAAGGCATCCATTTGTTGCACAATAATGACAAAAAATAGAGACATGTCATAAGCTAATCAAGAACAACAAAGCACCAAGAAAACTGAGTGTACAATAACCATGTCAAATACCTCTACGGAATTACCCTCAATCATAACCTCATCCATGAAGTCTAAGTCCTCAACTATGAATCTATGCACAATCTCCAGCTCACACCACGGGGCATATCTCTCCACCCACGAGGGAGAGTGCCCTGACAGAAAGAAATACATTTTAAACATTGACAATGTCAAGATTGTGGGAGAGAAGGAAGGAGTCTCACTTGTAGCTTTCTTGCTTGCACAATGGGGGAATACACACAGAGGTGGAGGCTGAAAACAGTTTTCCTCTTCTTAGTTGTGTAAGCCAAAAGAACTCTCATACAAAGAAATAGAAGAACCCTATATATGGGTCTCAAACCAAACTCAACTAACTAAGGTGGCATACTAACTGAGCCACGAACTAGAGTAGGTAAGGATAGCTGTCATGTAGCTATTATTCATGGGCGGTGTACCAACCGCATCTGCAACTGACAAGTCGGTGACATAAATGCACAACGGTCACCTTGGCATATCACGAGTGGAGCTCGATATCTCAACACTCCCCCTCAAGCTCAATCCCAATTCCTGCACACCAAGCAGGTCTCTGAACTTGCGCAGCTTCTCTGCGCCCAATGCCTTCGTAAATATGTCAGCTACCTGATCCTCTGTGCTGACATAAACTAGATCAATAAGACCTAGTAAAACCCTCTCCCGCACATAGTGATAATGCACCTCAATGTGCTTTGTTCTAGCATGATAGACTGGGTGTTTGCCAAGTGTATACTACTCATGTTGTCACAATAAATGACAACTGGCCCATCTGTAGGCTGATGCATATCATAAAGTAGCTTATGCAACCAAGCTACCTCACATGCAGCCATTGCTGCACCCCTGTACTCAGCCTTTGTGCTCGACAAGGCAACTGTAGGCTGTTTCTTGTTGCTCCAAGTGACTGCAGCACTCCCAAAAGAGAACACATATCCACTGGTAGATCGTCTATCAGAAATGCTACCAGCCCACCAATTAGCATCAGTGTATCCATGCAACTGTATCTGAACCCCAGTCTCATAAAATAGTCCATACTGCAATGTGGACTTCACATACCTGAGTATGCGTCTAGCCGCATCCAAATGCGGTTTCCTTGGAGCCTACATAAACTGACTTACCAATCCAATAGCATAGCTCAAATCTGGCCTGGTGATAGTCATATAAATCAAGCTTCCTACTATGCGTCTGTACATAGTAGGGTCTTCTAGAAGCTCACCTGCATCTGCGCTCAGCTTCACATTCTGCTCCAAAGGAACTGAAATAGGCTTACAGCCTGTCATCCCATATTTGGACAGCATGTCCAATCCATATTGCCTCTGCAAGAGCTGTATCCCACTTGGTGATCTAATCACATCAATGCCCAAGAAATAATGCAGCTCTCCCAAATCCTTCATCTCAAACTTCTGCTTCAGTAGCATTTTCACATGAAGGATATCTTCATCACTGTCACCTGTCATAATCAAATCATCAACATAAATGACAAGTAGCATAATACCTTTCTCTATTTTTCTCACATAAAGTGAGAAATCTGCCTTGGAAATTTGAAAGCCAATAGTGACAAGATACTGTCCTATCTTGTCAGACCATGCTCTAGGTGCTTGCTTCAAGCCATACAAGGCTTTCTTCAACCTGCAAACAAACTCAGGATGAACAGCATGCACATAACCTGAAGGCTGCTCCATATAGACCTCTTCTTGCAAATCACCATGCAAGAATGCATTCTTTACATCCATCTGATGTAAAGACCATCCCTTTGATGCAGCCATAGCAATGACTGCTCTTACGGTTGCCATCCTTGCAACCGGACTGAATGTTTCTTCATAGTCAATGCCATATGTTTGTGCATACCCCTTGACTACTAATCTTGCCTTGTATCTGTTTACAGAACCATCTGCATTGTGCTTCACCTTGTAAACCCACTTACAGCCAATTGCATTCTTACCTTTAGGCAAAGGTACCAATTCCCATGTAGCATTTGCTTCCAAGGCATCCATTTCTTCATCCATGGCTTTCTCCCATTTTTCTTTTCCCATGGCTTGCTCAAAAGAAGTGGGTTCTAGTTCCTGTATCACTTTGACCATATATGCATAGTGAATGGCTGTAAATCCATCATATTTCAGCCTATCCACAGGATACTAGCTCTCGTAGACCTGCGCAAAATAGGTTCACTCCCAGGTGCTCTCAAAACATCCCTGGTCTTCCTTACTCTAGGTGTAACAATAGAAGGAATACCCAACTCATCATCAATGCTATGTTCTGAGCCACTGGATTCACCATCCACATAAGAGTGACCTGGATTCACATCAAACATGGGCTGATCAACCTTCTCTTTTCCTTTTTGTGATACCTACATGCCACTATCTGCATTGCTTTGAGAAGATTCTCCTGATCTCAATCTACCTGTCAATGGCAAAGAATGTGAACCACTGCTAGAGGACGCTCCATGTCCACTAATATTTTGTGACTGCTGCTGTGAATTCTGTGCAGCATTACCATTTTGTGCATCTACATCATCAATCACATTTACTGGTTTATACCAGCTACTCATCTCATAAAAAACAACATCTCTGCTCACTGTAAACTTACGAGTAGAAGGGTTATAACATCTATACCCTTTTTGCTACAGAGAGTAACCAATAAAGATGCACTTCTCAGCTTTTGGATCCAACTTGGATCTCAGCTCATCTGGCACATGTACATAGGCAATGCAACCAAAAATTTTCAAATGAGAAATATCTGGTTTCCTACCAGTATACCTCTCCTCTGGAGTCATCCCATGTATTGCTACAGTGGGAGTCCTATTCATTATATAGACTGCTCTAGCAACTGCTTCAGCCCAGTAAAAATCTGGCAAGTCTTTTTCGTTGAGCATGGCACGAGATACCTCTCCAATATGCATGTTTTTCCTTTCTGCAATTCCATTTTGTTGTGGGGTATGACTGCATGAATATTGTTGCTTTATGCCATGCTCCTGCAGGAACCTTGCAAACTCATTTGAGAGGTACTCTCCCCCTCCATCTGACCTTAGGCATTTTATTTGCAGGCCTGTTTCTTTTTCAACCATAGCTTTAAGAGTTTTGAAATGCCCAAAAACTTCACTTTTCTTTTTCATAAAATACACCCAAACTTTTCTGCTATAGTCATCAATAAAAGTGACAAAATAATGACAGCCTCCAAGAGATGCAGCTTTAGTAGTCCACACATCAGAGTGGATTAATTCCAATGGCTTCTCACTCTCTTGAACATGTCTAGGAAATGGTTTCCTTGCCTGTTTTCCAAATTGACAGGCTTCACATACCTTATGCATTTTTGCAACCTTGAATTTTGGCAATCCTGCAACAATATTTTGGGCCTGCATTGATTTAAGTCGCTGTACATTAACATGACCAATGCGTTTATGCCAGATATCAATATCTGCAACTACACCGGTCCCATGTGCAAACATTGCTGCACTCAATTCAGACATGTCTGCATCCAACGTAAACATTCTGCCCTTCTTCTTTCCTTTTGCTATCAAGCGACCTTTATTTTTCATATCCTCAACAAAGCATCATGAGGATTAAATCTGACTTGCAAGCCCTGCTCAACCATTTGACCAACAGAAACCAGATTCTTGGTGATATTCGGGACATGAAATATATCAGACAGGTATTTCTTTTTCCCATCCTGCATAGACAAATGAATTTTTCCAATCTGCACAATAGGATGTGCAGTATCATCACCAGTCTCTACAAATCCTGGTTTCTCCATTTTCCTTGCATCCTCCATCCATTCTGCATGACCTGTCATGTGGTTTGATGCACCTGAGTCAACATACCATACATCATTGCTTTCTTCTGCACTTGTCATAGAATTCTTCATGTGCTGAAAAAAAATGCTCATTTCTGTCATCACCCTGTCTACTAGAAGATGCATAATTCCCTTGTTGCAGTTTTTCATTCGTGATGTCATTCTGCTTTTTATAGCAGTCTTTAGCCATATGACCCATTTTACCACAGTAGTAGCATTCAACATTACTGTTTGCATTTTGGCCTCTTTGCTATCCACCACGACCTCTTTGGCTCCCCCTGGCTCTAGAGTTACCACGTCCTCCTCCATAGGATTGGTTTTCTTGAGTTTGCTGCATATTCTGATTTCTACCACGGCCTCCAGATCGGCCTCCTCTACCTCTGCCTCTACCTCTTCCAGCATTTGAGTAGAAGACAACTTCTTTTGAAGTTCCTCCTGAAGAAGATGCACCACCATTTCTCTGCTCCTCAGAAATTAGACGAGCAATCAACTCCTCAAAATCAGGAAATCTTTCACGGACGGAAATGGATGTTCGAAACTGTGCATAATCCTTTCCTAGACCATTCAAGGTCACGGAAACTAAATCATCATCTTCCACTGGCGACCCAATGGAAGCAAGTGCATCTGCAATCTTCTTCACCTTCATGTGGTAGTCATTGATGCTCATATTTTCTCTTTGCACATTATGCAACTCTTGCTTGAGCTGCATTTTCCTGGCTTGAGTATTTGTGCTGTACATTTTTGACAAAGTATCCCATGTCTCCTTTGGCGTACTTGCATCCTGAATATGCACAATCATAGAGTCTGAAATACTGATAGACAGCCAATACATAACTTTCCTGGCTCTCTCATGCCGTGCTTTAAATGCCTGCATTTGCTGTTGATTGGGAACATCAGGAAGAACTGGTTCTTTTTCATTTCGTGCAATAAATTCCCAATATCCTTTTCCCGTAAGGAAATTCGTCATTCTAAACTTCCATGCTTGGAAGTTGTTCTTGTCAAGCTTTTCAGTTACAATCTGTGAAAGAGAATCAGACGCCATTACAGAATACTACAAAAAATTCTTTCACTGCAGAGAACACAGCTTCAGCCTCACAAGGGCAAATCTGCAAAACTGACGAAAGTGGTATTTAACCACACAGTCACTTCCTAGTGACGATTTTGCATCAACAGGCAACAAGGATGATTCTGTAACTCCCAATGTCTTTGCGCATAGGCATACGATGCAATTTCTACAGTAACTTTTCACCGACCTGTAGAACAGTGGTCGCACAGCATAAAACTGGGCCTTTTCCTGAGTGCGTGCAGAAAACTTCCGCCTCCAAAACAGGCCCCGAAATGGCCTCAAATCAAAAAAGCAGGGTCGCCAAGAGCTAAAGCCCTCTCCCGCAGCATATACTGCGCTCTTGCTTCACCACGAAGGGCGTCTCAACCTGAGACAATGCACTCTTGCAATTTCCGACTGTGCTACCTGTAGAGATCTGCTCCCAAAACAGAAAATGAAAGCAACACTGCTCCTCTTACCAGAACGCCGCGAGCTTGGCTTGCTTTCTTGAGCTCCTTACCACGAACAAGGCTCTGATACCATGTCAAGATTGTGGGAGAGAAGGAAGGAGTCTCACTTGTAGCTTTCTTGCTTGCACAATGGGGGAATACACATAGAGGTGGAGGCTGAAAACAGTTTTCCTCTTCTTAGTTGTATAAGCCAAAAGAACTCTCATACAAAGAAATAGAAGAACCCTATATATGGGTCTCAAACCAAACTGAACTAACTAAGGTGGCATACTAACTGAGCCACGAACTAGAGTAGGTAAGGATAGCTGTCATGTAGCTATTATTCATGGCGGTGTACCAACCGCATCTGCCAACTGACAAGTCGGTGACATAAATGCACAACGGTCACCTTGGCATATCACGAGTGGAGCTCGATATCTCAACAGACAATTACTTAGCAATCTTATTCACAAGTACCTAACAATCCTATTTACATATTTTTGACTCAAAGAATCACCTGAAATGGAGGCAAGACAAACAACCCATCCTGACTCCGCCAAACAAGCTGCTGCCACTCCAAAGTCCATGCTGAATATGATCCTCTAACACCTTGTTCCACAATGGAGCACCGTCTCGTCCATGCATAGAGTCCATGGGAAGATCCAAGAGCACAAAGTCAGCAGCCCATGCCACCGTCTTTTGCTTTTTCTTATACTCCACCCCCAATTTATTGATTTCAGAAAAAGTTGTATGGATCTTTGCATAATCCTCATTTCTAATAGAGGATATAAAATCCTTACCCATAGAAATATAATCTCCACATCCAAATGAAAAGATAGAGCGATCCAAAGAAGCCCCCCCTTGTATGGACAAGAGTGGCACATATTCTTTTTGGGATGGTGGTCTAGGACGTGAGGATGGACCTAAATACAAAACAAGCATAACATATAAAACAATCACAGCAAGTATAATGAATGAACAACAAGCATAACATACAAAACAATCAACTTGTGTATATCCATAAAAAGAAGCATACCACTATGAAAGCTACCATGCATACCAACATCGAGTGGTGGTGAATTGTCATCAACAAAAATTTCACGATCTAAAACAAAACAAACAAAGAAACATAAATCTTTATTTTACAAGGAAGGTATATAAATATCCAACATAGAGAGCTAGCCTTCTCTAAGTTGCATGAGACATGAATATGCAAAGTGAAATAAGTAAAAGTCACATGTACTCTATATCTCACTAATTTGAGCTTGCTTACCTTTTTGAGCTTGCTTGCCTCTTTGAGCATGCTCGCCCCTTTGTGCTTCCTTGCCCCTTATTTGATCACCTTCAAAACCACTTCTTTGTTAGAAAAGTAAAGCTTAAGGAAAGAGAGGAGACAGTTGTGGAAGCCACTTTACTTTGACTCAGACAGCCACCACTTGCACCCTTTCCCTTTGATTTTTGCCATTCCTCAAACTTAGCTTTCTCAGTTGGCAATACATGGGGTGAGGGCATGTCTCAATCTCAAATGGTGAGAGACCAATCATATTCTCCCCATACATAGTGGACTCTTTGTTAGTGATATCCACCCATGTTTTACAAGCCTTGGGAAAATCAACAAGCAACTTGAGGTCTCTCAAGTGGAAAAAATACCTAGAATATTCCAAGATAATTTATATGGGTCCCCACAAACTACACATTGCAATGTCAAACAAAAAGCATTAAAATAGAAAACCAACTGATAGAGCAACCGACAAGCAGCTGCATTAAGATGGGGTTGAATAGGTTGATCCTCTTTTTTTTGGACTTTTCTTTAGCACCAATTTTCTTAATGTTGCCAAAAATATGTTTTCTGCCCTTGTATTGTATGGATGCAAAGTAAACATGAAGAGATGGCTCATCGGGAAAATTAATTGGATGCTTTGTGGTAGCTACTATTCTTATCTCTTGCTCCAAAGAACGAAGTGCATTCTTTTCTATCATGTCTAGCAACAATTCCCTAAACAACCACCTAGAATGATAGAAATAATGAAAGGCACAAAAACATGCAAAGCAAAGACAATTTTTTTCTATGAAGCATAGAGATAAAGCAAGAAAAGTGAAAAACTCTTACGCTCTGAACTCTGTGTTTGTTGATGGCATACCATGGGTATTGCGAACAGATCTTGAACTCTCAAGCAATGTCAACCAAGTTATCTTTTTCTCTGCACTAATGGAAGAGATTGCTATCAAATTCAACTTTTCAATACCCACAATGTTGTCCGCTCCATCAAATTGAAGAGAAAACAAAGTTTCTCTCCATTCCTTGCCAAGGGATGGATTGATATTATTCAAAACCTAATAAATATACCAAAACCATTTCATATTAGCAGGAGACAAACACAACAATAATAATTCTAAACAAATCAAACATTGCAATACTTTTTGCATACGATCAGTGTACTTTTGTTGCAACTCAGTGGAGATCTCCTTTTCTTTTAAAGCCTTCTCCTCCGCACTTAGACCTTTTGTCACTTCAGCTACTTTGGTCCTTACTTCCTTTTGAAACTCAATCTACAAAATTTTGGGGAAATCATTGCATACCATACTTTCGAATCCTCTCATAACAAGAAAGAGCCCAAACATATATCTACCTACTAAACAAGCTGGGCCAAATCCTCTCTAGCCAACAGATACCATGGGGGTGAAGTCTTTGATTCAAGCTTCTTTTTGGCTTCCAAGGTTTTAGCCACATTAGCAAGTTGCTCTCGCAAATAGGATTTAATATCACACTCACAAATATTTGCAGCATTGACCAATGTGTCCTTCAGATTTGTGACTATGACTGCATGCTCATTCAAGCTTCCAAAAATAATAATAATTTAATACAGATGCATTTAATGAGAAGGACCACATGAGCATTGTGTTTTGAGAGGAACTTACTTATTCATGCGAAGAAGGCTAGCAAGCAAGAAGACTTCACTGAGTCTAGTTGGATCAACAATAGTGCTAAAGACCCTCAAATGCCATTCTTTATCATCTTTATATATCTATGTAATGAGCTCCATCCAAGCCACTGTGCAATGGTTCCCCTGCCACACATAGAACATTTTATTGGAAAGAAAAGACAACCCCTTCTTAGTTCTCAACTCATTCTCAAACTCTTTATCTATAGCCTGCCAGTGGGCATCCCATGAAGCCCTCATCTCACTTGTCACCAGAATTACAACATCCAAAGGGGAGACAACATAGATAATGAAAATACCCTTCTCTGGACAGTAAGTTTCACCCTCTAAGGCTATTTTGAGTAGCGAAGTGTCACTTCTCAGACCTCGAACCCTAGGGTATGGAAACATCCTACAAAGGGGAATGGGTGGGCACCTTGGAACATCTAAAACCCTGCATTTAGCCAATACATCTCCACCTTTCATCATTTCCACCACCTCATTTTCCCCTTGCTCTTCTTTCTCATTACACATGGACTGCATAGTGCTGCTAGCGGGTTGAGACAATACTTGCTCTTTTTGTCTTTTTTTAGAAACCTAGGAACATTTGAAACATAGAACTTAGAAACTAGCAAACTCAATATAAGCAACATAAAATATTCCCTATAAAAAGCATACAAACAAGAACCTGGATAGGAGAGAAATCATCACTGCCACTCTCTCTACTATAGGACTAGATGCACACACTTCTTTCTCCTTGCTTGTTGACTAAATTACAAAATCATTAGTTCACATAGAAATATTAAGAAATCATTAGTTCACATCATTGTTGAATTAAGAAATTTTATTGTAAGAGACCCGAACTCCCTATGTTTTTTTCCTTGTTGTCTATTTCGTGGAGGCATGATTATTCCCTAACATTTCACATAAGATTATATTGGTGTCAGAAAATTAAGATCATGGCCCTCTACACTCACGCTAACTCACTCTAACTCACACACCCACACTCTCTTACACACACCTTGAGCCTCACACCACTCTTCTCTTATTGCACACACACACACACACACACTCTCTCTCTCTCTCTCTCTCTCTCTCTCTCTCTCTCTCTCTCTCTCTCTCTCTCTCTCTCTCTCTCTCTCTCTCTCTCTCTCTCTCTCTCTCTCTCTCTCTCTCTCTCTCTCTCTCTCTCTCTCTCTCTCTCTCTCTCTCTCTCTCATCACCATACACACGCACACACACTTGGCCTCTTACACACACACCAGCACCAAGGGCAAGAAAGCCCATGTATGTGGCCTTAGCTTCTTGCCACCAAGGGCAAGAAAGCCCATACGCCAACATATGGGATTTCTTGCCCTTGGTGGCAAGAAGCTAAGGCCATAGACAATAAGACCTTAGCTTCTTGCCACCAAGGGCAAGAAAGCCCATATGCCAGTGTATGGGCTTTCTTGCCCTTGGTGGGAAGGAGCTAAGGGGAGTGATGTGTGAAGTGTGAAGTTCTTGAACTCTTTGATGCTAATGGGATCGAGATCACTATTGAGGTTTGGTTTGCTTCTTTCCCTTATGCTTACTACATATGCAAAGCATAGAGGCATTTTGTCAAAGTTGGCCCTCAAAAGGATAGATTATTGCACTCTTGACCAAGCAGGAGTCTCTTCAACGCAGCAAGAAGGGCAACAGCCTAAGATTGACATGCAAGCATGCACCTACGAAGTCCCCTCATAAGGGCAAAGGAAAGGCAATGCTAATAAGGAAAATGGGTTCACAGCCCCAACCAATCGCACATCACCCATCACTCTTGCCGATCGCCAAGGGCTTCTTGCCACCCGTCACTCTTGTCGATCGCCAAGGGTAGAGGCCACCCATCACTCTTTTTGATTGCCAAGGACTTCTTGCCACCAAGGGCAAGAAGCTCCTTGGTGGCAAGAAGACAGGTTAACAAAGATCCTACCTGTGAGTATCCTACCTGCAAGAAGACAGATTAAGGGAAATGAGTATCCTACCTGCGACGTTGCGAGTAGTGCCTCACCATCTTTGTTGCAAGTATTTCCTCACCATCTCCGCTGCGAGTATCACCTCACGAAAGATTGGATTTGCAGGGGAGGAAATAGCTTGTGCTCATCAAGGTAAGGGCCCAGTCTTTTGGAGGCATTGCCCAACTTGAAGGGTTTCTCACTCACATAACTCGTGCACATATATGCATAGTACAAGCGCACCAATCGAAGTAAAGCTAAGCCCCTTTAGGGGGCAGTTCACGGAGGAGATCCAACTTTTCCTGTGAATACAAAGTCACAGCACACCAGCATATGTAAAATTAAAACAAAGACAAGTATTAACAAGACTAGCAATCCCCAAAATCTTAGATATGATACGGCAATAATGAGATATACAAACTACTGTTACTATCAAGAAGCCGAACGAGCAATATGCCAACAAAGTACTGTGCAAATGGGAAGAGACATACGTGCGCAATATGCGAGATTATTGGTGTTCCAAAATTTAGAGAAGAAAGCGATATGAAAGGCACCCTCACAAGTTTTGAGGTCACAAATTGCGGGTAGTGGAAAGGGTCGTCTTTAGAAACTCGATGGTGTCTAATGAACTGAGTTGTCTCGTCTTTGAAAACCCGATGGAAAGGGTCATCTCATTCTCTGATAGTTGAGCAAGTGACCGCCATCACAAATAGTGATCTCCTCAAGTGCAAATATGCTTTTAGTTAGTGGTGAATATATTCAATAAATGCATCGTACTCATTAACTAGTGATGCAAATATTCGGTTTTAAATGCAATCATATTTGGAAAATATCAGTATTCATATCTCGAAAAGGGAGAATGATTTTGTCTTGCTTGATATATTTTTAGACATTTGTCAATAGCTGCATCTCGCAAGTAGAATGGTGCATGTCATTGATATTCTTTGCTTTGGCTCTTTGAAAATTTTATCCGTCCGTTTTGATTCAGAAGATGTTATTTTGATAGAGAGAGAACTTCAAGAGCACTTCTCCTTAGGTAATAATAACTTATCAATGGAGAATCAAAGCAGTGTAGTGCCTAGGATAAAGCTAGCTGATGGTGTTTATGCATTTAAACTTACTGCAGCAATGCCAAGGGAATGCACTGTGTCTACTTTATCTCTACATTCCAAGGATGTTGTGTATGGTAGAGATGATGGTGGACATATATTCTCATCAGTAAAAAAATCCCTCTTTTTCCTATTTGGGAACTCCATCAATCCTTGAACCATGTCCATCTAGTTTAGGGACACCCATAGAAAATAAAGTTCTCAGTATATTGTCTGTGATTAGACGATTGCCTATTAACGACACTCTTCTCAAATCTTTAATGAATGCATCTGAAGTTAGGAAAGTTGATGAACTTCCATCACAGTACGATGGGGATATTGTTTTTGAGCTCCCTATTGCGCCACAAGGTAAGCCAATGGCTGGGATGGAGCAAAGATATGATGGTCATGTGTGGGTGGAGTATAACACATTTACAAAGGAATGTTTTGATGGTGTTGTTAGGCGTAGTTCTTGTGGGGGGAATCTAAAATGTTGTAATGTGGAGTGCCCATATTATGAGCAGACAAAGGGAAGCAATCAATCTCAATGGAAGGGAAAACTTAAACATGCACCTAGAATTGGGTTTTTAAGTTCTGAAACCGGAATTTTAGTTTGTCGGCATTGCTCTACTTTACCGGAATGCTTGGCTGTGTGTGAGTCTTCTATTTATTATTGCTACCCTATAGATAGAAGTAGTACAACAAGATGTGTCATACATCAAGGTAGTCACATGCATCCAGTGGCAGTTGGGGTGTCGAAAACAAATGAGACTTTTGTGCAAGATAGAACTTCCCATGACCTTTATGCAAAGTGTAAAAAGGTTGAGACAGGTGTAGCTCAATATATAATTATGGACATGCTCTTTGATGACACTAATATCACTCCTGATATGGGAGATTCGGGGGTTGAGCAACTTCTGGAAAGAGTTACACCTCTTGTACAAAGAAAAAGGTTAGGTCTAAACTTTGTTTACATTTTTGTGAACTCACATGTTGTAATGCTTGACTTTTGGTATTTGAATAGGATTCAAAGATCCATGGATATTGCCCATCAAAATGTGAGTTCTTGGGCTCGAAGCATTAATCAATATTAAGGAGAAAACAAATAGGCAATACCCTTTCTTTCATAGCCTCTTATTTCCGAACCAGCTGGCAAACAATGTGGAGCCTCATGTATTTAAGATGTCCTATGTGGGTCCTGGAAGAGGGATAGACTTGGTTAATCAAATGAGGCCAGGTGAACCATTAGAGAAACAATTTTTCCACTTTGATCATGTGCACAGGACAAGTAGTTGGACCACAATAAGTGCACATGTTTATCACCCTTTTGTCAGAGAATTGCTTACAATTGCAGTAGGTGAGTTCAAGGTGGAGAATACAAGTGCACAAGTTTTATTTTGGACTTTGATGAATGAAAGGTTGTAGCAATGTGGATTTGAGAGTGCAGAGTTTGCAGGTTTCATGGCTGATGAGGCACAAGCAAATCAGCTTGCAGTGCATACTGTTTTCAATAAAGGTAAAAGGAATGTGATGATGTTCAAGGAACACTCGTGTTCTTTTCACTAGGAAAAGAGTATGCTAGAACATACACGAGCTTGTATCAAACCACAATTTCAAGAAGAGCATAAGAATTTGTGTCGACAATGGGGAGATGCACCAAGTGAAGTGTTAGCCGCATTAGCAAATGACAAACTTGTTACATTTTGGAGTTTGGGACATGCACATGAGATAAAGCTACATTCATTAGAGACATGGTTATCTTGGTGGGAGGTGTGGGGATTTCACTGGGCAAAATGGGTATTGACACAAGAGGGTGGAGATCCATTTGTGCCTACGGTTAATCTCTCAGAGTCTAAGCATGCATCCATGCAAGCAACTTTGGGATACGCTTGACAAGTTAGCTTGTTCTCTGCTTCAACTACAGACCTTGCCATATCAGTCTTGCAAAGTGCCCATTATAAGGCCTACTTGACAGGAAGACATTAGGGGTCTAGGCCGAGTTTAAATCAAATTAAGAAAAGATTTATGTCTAGAGATGAAGGCATTCGAGCAATGTAATATGCCGCTATGATGATGACACTCCCCTATTTTACTCCGTCATTGCCATCAACTAATTAATAACATAATATATAATTTTTTAAATTATGACTCCCCCTGTCAACATCATCGGTTTGGCGGCGGGAGGAGGAGTTGAACTCGATGAAAGCAAAGGTGAGGGAAGGGACGTATAGAACTTGATAGGGGAGGAGGAGATCATGAGGGAGAACATGAGTTGACGTGGTGAGGTGAGTAGAGGAGACCGAGGATCATGGAAATGACAAATGTGATGGGGGGGAGGAGTACACATGTGCCACCTCCAACCCCCACTATCTCTCCTTCTCATTCCAAGAGGCACAATTTGCATGGTGGGAGGGCCAGTCTGACGGCCGAAGGGAAGGAAAAGGGAAGCGTCCTTCCTTCCTCCCCCTATAAACCCCAACCCCCCGCTTAAATAGGGGGATGAACCCTCTCTCTTTTTTTCTCCTCCTATTGCCACCCTTCCCTTATAAATTTCCCCCCCTTTTTCCTTTCATCAAAATCATTATTCTTCTTTTCCTCCCCCTTGCTACCAATTAGAGAAGGAGGGGGAGAGTAGTGAAGGAGAGGAAGAAAGAAGGAAAGATAGGGAAGGAGAACCTAGAGTAAGGGAGGAAAAGAGAGAAAGAGAGAGAGAGAGAGAGGAAGGAGGTCAAGGACAACTCCTCTTGTGGGCAAAGGCTCAAGTACCCTCTCCCCCCATCGCAATCCTCGTAACCTCTCCATCGACTGCCTCAAATTGACAAGGAGACTGTGAAAGGCAAGACAAGGCGTAGGTAACTCTAGCACCAAGGAGTCCTTCGAAGGAAGTGAAGGCCGCCTCTCCAACTCCACAATGGCCCCAAAGCGTAAGCTCTCCCAGGAAATTGGAAAAGCCACGACTACGGGAGAAGGGTCGAGTAAAGACGCCACCATCAACACGAGCGGGTTATCAGGCGTGAACGCTAACTCGACACTCCAAATCCAGGTTCCCCTCCCATGTCTAGAAATTGAAAATTGAATATTTAAGTACATACCTCACATCGAGTGATTTGCATATTTTGAAAAGCAGTTGAAAAAGGTTTAATAATCATGAGTTTTTGGGAATTAGATTGAGTATCTACGGTTATAGCAGAAATAAGTCAAGTATCAGGATCAAAATTTTGTAGATGCATCATGGATTTTCAGGGTACATAAATATTCCATTTGAGTCAATTGTACTCCATAGATCATCGTAGAGAATTAACTTGCATTTTCAATGAATGCATGTACACTCACATTTGAATAATTAAGTCATGCCTTTTGAGTTGCATAAATGTACTTGAAGGGAATTCTATGAATAGGGACCTCGCATCGCATTGACAACTTAGGGGGAGACTTGCATGGCATCATGAGTAGCTTCAATTGCACTACATAATGGGGTATGCATCTAAAAAGGTAGATTAGGATGCGCATGTGAAATGTTGAGCTTATTTGAAAGGAATAGTTTGGTAAATAAGGTCCTGGCCGATAAACGGCGTCAAGGTTTAACTCGACCCACCTAGGACCTTAGTCGCAAGATAAATCGGTTTGTCTTTACGACCATAGTTTGACTTGGAGTCAACACTCTCGTTAGTCTCTACCCCAATAGCCAACCGCGATGGGCCCAAAAACACACTTAGGTATATCATTTCCAGAATATGGAACATCTTAAAGCTAACACAAAGAAGCTCGAATGTAGTACCCACAAGGAGAATGACTATTCACCAAGCTACATTTGGTGCTCGTAGCTATTTCAGAATGGTAAATAGACTTGGTTTACGCTGACTTGCAAAAGGGAGCAAATATAAGTTTCTGTTATCTTGAAGACGAGGAGACCCTAGGGTGAACTTAGAATCCAATAGAGTTCTAAGATAGAAAAGATGGTTACCAATTGACCCAACAAAACCCTAAACCAAGATCTTAAGATAGGGGGATCAAAGGATAGTAACCCAGGGAAGCCATCATTTGAAACTATAGTGAAATTGCTCTACCCTAATACATAGTAGTGTGGTCGTGCAGAGGGTATTCCTCATCCCCTGGGAAAATAATGGAAAATGATGCCAAGGCAAGAATGATTAAGAAGGGCGACGTTAGCGTCAAAGATGAGGACTCCACCTTAGCAGATGTCTTGAGAGCACTTGCCTTCAGTGTTTGTTTGTGCTTGTAAATCTAGGTTCAATGTTTGTGAAAGGAAATGAACGACCCAAGCTCTCAATAGGAAATTGAATAATGAATCAGATTGAACTCAAGGAGGGCGGGCCAAGCTACTCGTAGTTGGCTGCCAACCCTAGCCGAGGAGGTTCCAAATAACCATGGCGGGAACGTGGACAAAACCCACCATGAGAGGTCTCTCTGTGGGTCAGTTTGAATGTAGGAGGACGCATGAATGCCAAGGGGGGCTCTGGTTGTAAATTCCCTGCTTTCGGGTCCTACTCAAATGATTAACATGACTCGAGATAGATTCTTGAGGCCTTATTACTAGTGCTAGGGCAGATACTTGGAGGAAATAAGATGCATCCTTACAGATTGCGGAATCCGTCCTTTTTGGACGAGACTTGTATTTCAGTTAAGATGATAATATAAGATTTACTTCCTAAGAACTTGCATGGATTGTTTTTGTGTCAGTGCCATAAATTATGCAAATGAACCTTGTTTCCTAAAGGGCTTAAGGAAGCTGTTTTTAAATGTTCCACATAAATTGTGATAGGACCTAATTAGGAAACTAAAGAATGCCCATTGAGGGAAGCGGGTGGACGGAGCCCCTGACGGTTTGCAGGGTGGTCCCAGAAAGCTGGGAGGCTTCTCACAAGGTTCTATAGATGAATGACCTTTATGTAATATTAGATTAGAACCCGATTCATGCTGTTTTAGGGGACCGGAATGGGACTATACCTTATGGGCAGAGAGGTTGAACAGTGCATCCCTCTCGTTTTCCATTCTCTTTGAACCAAGTGAGGCATGGATCTGCTTCGGCTTGGGTATCCCTGCGTAAAGTAGGATGTCTAGGACCCGATGCTAGAATGCTGTCAGGAGACCTTAACCCCTAGGAACCCAGATTTCAGGTCTATCCTAGTGGGTTCAATCGCAAATGTTCCATTGCGAAGTGCAGACTCGGGGAAACCTAGGCGACAAACCTCGGAACATTCCATGGGAGTGTCGGGCAGCACGCTTAGATTCGTTTCACAATGGACCACTAAAAATGTGCTTGGATGGGCATGTTACAAGCAAAAAAAAATCTTGTGGACCTTGCATCAACAGTGTTGGAGGAGCAAGATATTGTTGCTCCAGATGTTCAGAGGACAGTCCTAAAAAGTGTGATGCGCAAGAGAAGAAATATGGATGCAAAAATTATACTTGATACAGATAGTCATTAGCCAGAATATGAGAATGTTACTGTTCATGTTCCAAGACCAAAAGGGGGTGCTTCATGCATTCATAGGACCCCAAAAGAGAGTGAGGTTCATGTGAAAGAATGGGCTATCCAGAGAACACCACCCAAATGCCAATCTACATGCTGGGGTATTTTGGAAGGGAGAGCCAAACGCTATGGAGCTTTCATTCTTGACAAGAAGGAAGGGCCACTGAAGGGTATTCCTACACCTTGCTTCAAAGGATGTTGATAGTATAAGGATAAGGAGAGTTGGTAGATGTTCTACTTTTGTCCATCAAGTGTAATTCATTCAACTACAGTGGATGAGCAGATTCAGAAGTCTTGTGGGCCAGCTCCACTTCTTTGGAAGGTTGCTAGAGGCACATGTTTGTCTGTGGAAGAGACAACCAAACTCATCAATGTGGGTTTTATTTTGGAGGGTGTAAAACACAGTGTTTCCACTATTTAGACAACACCATGCAATGTTCACCCAACGAGTAGAGGTGATGGCCACATTGTAAGATGGAAGGAGAAGATAAGCAAGGCAAGCCAAGATTGCATTAACAGAGCACTTATAATGGAAGGAGAGGTAGTGCATGAGACAGTTGTCAGTCAAGTAGAGTCACACATTTTTTAGATTTCAACAACTGATTCAAAGAAATCTGGAATATCCTTTGTAGTTAATATATGTGAGTTTCCAAGGTGCTCTTGTCCAAAGTTTGCTTTGAGGGATTTGAAAAAAGAGTCGTACATGCCATGTGAGCATATATATATTTTGTGTTCATTAGGGTGTTTGGTTTGCAACCCTGCAATACACAAATTTATGCACCAAGCTGCAATTATAAAGTTAGAGCTTAGTCAAGCACTCTCGGGACACCATAATATTCCTTCTACTAGTGTTATATAGAAAGAATGTATCTACAATGTTTGGCATTTGGTTGGATTTTTTTATCCATTCTGGAAATGTGGAAATTGCAAGGAAGCAAGAAATTATGTAAAGCAAGAAATTAAGTTTGCGCCATAGATAAGTCAGTAACTTTGGGGACATCTATAATTTCTTCTTCTAGTGTCGTATAGATGGTTATATGTTGTCATTCCTTTTTTAGTTCATTAAAATATAGTCGCATTTTGAATTATGTTTGCGCTTTCTTGATTGAGACAATATAAGTTTCTTTTGCTAATGTCAATAAGTTGTTGTTGTGTTGTAATATGTTGCTGTGTTGTTCTTGTGAGGGAGAATTCCATTACTAGGCTTGTGTATGCACTTTCTTTGAGAATCTAAAACTTTAAGATATGGCTATGAGTTCTAAATGACATTGTCAAAACAGCTTGCTCGATCTCTTGCCACTTGGTTTGGGTCCTCGCTCAGTTTTTCCATGCTCGATTTTTGGTAATCTTCTTTACTACCAAGCTAGTGCTAGGCTTGGGTACCTTGGCATGGAGTCCATGTTGTAGGGCCCTCCTTGCTAGTTCTAGTTTTCTTTTTACTTCTTCCAATATTTCTTCTCCACTTGACTGCGTGACATTCAACATTGTGCTAAAAAATATGTGTTGTTACTCAAGCATTCCTGTCTTGATAGCTACGACTTTGCTTTTCACCAAGAGGCATTCACACTCAAAATGGGCAAGCTTGTAAGCTAATTCTTTGACTTTGTCTTTGTTCTTGGCTGCCCATTCCTCTGCTTTCTCTTTCATTTGCTTTAGCCCTTGATTTTGGTACCGGACTAGGGTGGTGAGCACCTGCTTCTGTTCCTACTACAATATGTGCATTTGTTGCTACTCCTAGATTTTGTGTTCTACTTATTCCCTCACTATGGTTTGCTTGTGGAGAGCTTCTTGAAGCTAGTTGTGCAGCTCCGTTAGCTTCTTCTTGGTCTCCTCATCTCTTTGGGTCCTTGCCGCCTGCAGCTCGATCTTTATCTCTTCTCTTTGCCTATTCAACTTCTTGATTTCAAGATCTAGGTGTTTGTTTTCCCTAGAGTTGAAGGTGCACATGTTTTCTAAGCAAATGCGGTTCTCTCTTTCTTCATCGTACAAATCCTTTAGGCTCTCTTCTCCTTCTCTTACCTTTAAGGCCTCTTTTAGTGCGATTATCTCCTTGTTTATGATGGTCATCACCCTAGCTTATTCTACTTTATAGGCTGTGAATGTGATCTTCTCTTCTTTGAGTTTTGCAAGTGTGGCCTTTTTCTCCTCTATCACCTTGTCGAGTTTGCTTGAAGATTTTTTACAACCCTTCATGATCTTTAGTATTGAGCATGGCTGAAGGCACCAAAGTAGTAAACACTTCTAAGCAAGGTACCTTCAGCACTTGGTGTGATTTTGCATCGGCTGCTGTGCTGGCCTCTTTGTTCCTGCAAGGGGGACTCCCTCAATAGGCACAAGCACAATTTCTTATACTTTGCTTACTAAATAATGCACCCAAACCATGATGTTGCTTTCATTGACTACCCCTTCTGCAGTTCCTTGTGTTAGGTTGATTATACAGGTGCCCATGAGTGGTGGGGTTGGGTGTAGAGGGGCTTTACCCTTGCCTTCCACCACTGGTCTTAGGCTTGCCTCTTCAGTTGTTGTGCTCATCCTTGGCATGGTACCTTATGTTGGGCCCATCATTGCCGATTCCTGAGATCGGGAGGGTTGCTTTGCTAATCTCCGAATAGCCAAGGTGTTCTTCTCCTCCTCCTGTTACCTTAGTTGTTCTTCGTCCTTTTCTTGTTTCATCCTGTGGTCTTCTTTGAGCCTTTTTTATTCCTCCTCCACCCTTTGTAGCTTTATATTTTCTTCAAAGGTGGACTGAGTTCTTCTTAAGGGGATTTTAAGAGTGGTCTTTCCCCCCCCCCCTTGGCTTGATAACTTTGAGCCTTGTTGCTCGGCTGGCTGTTCTCTCGCTTGAGGTTTCTTCATATTGAGAGGGTTGGTCAGTCTCCTTTTCACTAGTAGCGCTTTTTGTATTGTCCTATTGTTTCTGTGGAATTTTTCCTCTTGTGGTTCTCTTGCTAAAAGTGAGATAGTTGGGCTTACTAGGCTGGGGAAGAGATGTTCCTCTTGGATAGGTGACGGCTCCGAGATCTCCTCTACTACTTCTCTTTGCACCTCCCCCAGAGCTTCCTAAATAATGGCCATTCGTACTCCTCCAAAGTCTATGGTTGAAGCCTTGGAAGTGGGTTTTTTCCTCTTTGACTCCACTGTGGTAGTCAAAGACTCCCCTCCTGCTTGCCCTTGGTGCCGTAGCTAGTACTTTTTCTGATGTCTAGATTGTCTTCTAGATGTAGGCATTCCAATTTACCTTGTCTAGGGCATTATCTGCAAGGCTTTCTAGCAATGGTATGCATATTCTATTTGTCAAGATTGTGGGAGAGAAGGAAGGAGTCTCACTTGTAGCTTTCTTGCTTGCACAATGGGGGAATACACACAAGGGTGGAGGCTGAAAACAGTTTTCCTCTTCTTAGTTGTGGAAGCCAAAAAAACTCAAGTACAAAGAAATAGAAGAACCCTAGATATGGGTCTCAAACCAAACTCAACTAACTAAGGTGGCATACTAACTGAGCCACGAACTAGAGTAGATAAGGATAGCTATCATGTAGCTATTATTCAGGGGCGGTGTACCAACCGCATCTGCAACTGACAAGTCGGTGACATAAATACACAACGGTCACCCTGGCGTATCACGAGTGGAGCTCGATATCTCAACACTCCCCCTCGAGCTCAATCCCAATTCCTGCACACCAAGCAGGTCTCTGAACTTGCGCAGCTTCTCTGCGCCCAATGCCTTCGTGAATATGTCAGCTACCTGATCCTCTGTGCTGACATAAACTAGATCAATAAGACCTAGTAAAACACTCTCTCGCACATAGTGATAATGCACCTCAATGTGCTTTGTTCTAGCATGATAGACTGGGTTATTTGCCAAGTGTATACTACTCATATTGTCACAATAAATGACAACTGGCCCATCTGTAGACTGATGCATATCATAAAGTAGCTTATACAACCAAGCTACCTCACATGCAGCCATTGCTGCACCCCTGTACTCAGCCTCTGTGCTCGACAAGGCAACTGTAGGCTGTTTCTTGCTGCTCCAAGTGACTGCAGCACTCCCAAAAGAGAACACATATCCACTGGTAGATTGTCTATCAGAAATACTACCAGCCCAATCAGCATGAGTGTATCCATGCAACTGTATCTGAACCCCAGTCTCATAAAATAGTCCATACTGCAATGTGGACTTCACATACATGAGTATGCGTCTAGCCGCATCCAAATGTGGTTTCCTTGGAGCCTGCATAAACTGACTTACCAATCCAACAGCATAGCTCAAATCTGGCCTGGTAATAGTCATATAAATCAAACTTCCTACTACGCGTCTGTACATAGTAGGGTCTTCTAGAAGCTCACCTACATCTGCGCTCAGCTTCACATTCTGCTCCAAAGGAACTGAAATAGGCTTACAGCCTGTCATCCCATATCTGGACAGCATGTCCAATCCATACTGCCTCTGCAAGAGCTGTATCCCACTTGGTGATCTAATCACCTCAATCCCCAAGAAATAACGCAGCTCTCCCAAATCCTTCATCTCAAACTTCTGCTTCAATAGCATTTTCACATGAAGGATATCTTCATCACTGTCACCTGTCATAATCAAATCATCAACATAAATGACAAGTAGCATAATACCTTTCTCTGTTTTTCTCACATAAAGTGAGAAATCTGCCTTGGAAATCTGAAAGCCAATAGTGACAAGGTACTGTCCTATCTTGTCAGACCATGCTCTAGGTGCTTGCTTCAAGCCATACAAGGCTTTCTTCAACCTGCAAACAAACTCAGGATGAACAACATGCACATAACCTGGTGGCTGCTCCATAAAGACCTCTTCTTGCAAATCACCATGCAAGAAGGCATTCTTTACATCCATCTGATGTAAAGACCATTCCTTTGATGCAGCCATAGCAATGACTGCTCTTACGGTTGCCATCCTTGGAACCGGACTGAATGTTTCTTCATAGTCAATGCCATATGTTTGTGCATACCCCTTGACTACTAATCTTGCCTTGTATCTGTTCACAGAACCATCTGCATTGTGCTTCACCTTATAAACCCACTTACAGCCAATTGCATTCTTACCTTTAGGCAAAGGTACCAATTCCCATGTAGCATTTACTTCCAAGGCATCCATTTCTTCATCCATGGCTTTCTCCCATTTTTCTTTTCCCATGGCTTGCTCAAAAGAAGTGGGTTCTGGTTCCTGTATCACCTTGACCATATATGCATAGTGAATGGCTGTAAATCCATCATATTTCAGCCTATCCACAGGATACCTAACTCTGGTAGAACTGCGCAAAGTGGATTCACTCCCAGGTGCTCTCAAAACATCCCTGGTCTTCCTTACTCCAGGTGTAACAATAGAAGGAATACCCAACTCATCATCAATGCTCTGTTCTGAGCCACTGGATTCACCATCCACATAAGAGTGACCTGCATTCACATCAAACATGGGCTGATCAACCTTCTCTTTTCCTTTTCGTGATACCTGCATACCACTATCTGCATTACTTTGAGAAGATTCTCCTGATCTCAATCTGCCTGTCCATGGCGAAGAATGTGAACCACTGCTAGAGGACGCTCCAGGTCCACTAATATTTTGTGACTGCTGCTGTGAATTCTGTGCAGCATTACCATTTTGTGCATCTACATCATCAATCACATTTACTGGTTTATACCAGCTACTCATCTCATCAAAAACAACATCTCTACTCACTGTAAACTTACGAGTAGAAGGGTTATAGCATCTATACCCTTTTTGCTGCAGAGAGTAACCAATAAAGATGCACTTCTCAGCTTTTGGATCCAACTTGGATCTCAGCTCATCTGGCACATGTACATAGGCAATGCAACCAAAAATTTTCAAATGAGAAATATCTGGTTTCCTACCAGTATACCTCTCCTCTGGAGTCATTCCATGTATTGCTGCAGTTGGAGTCCTGTTCATTATGTAGACTGCTGTAGCAACTGCTTCAGCCTAATAAAAAGCTAGCAAGTCTTTTTCATTGAGCATGGCACGAGATACCTCTCCAATATGCCTGTTTTTCCTTTCTGCAATTCCATTTTGTTGTGGGGTATGACTGCATGAATATTGCTGCTTTATGCCATGCTCCTGCAGGAACCTTGCAAACTCATTTGAGAGATACTCTCCCCCTCCATCTGACCTTAGGCATTTTATCTGCAGGCCTGTTTCTTTTTCAACCATAGCTTTAAGGGTTTTAAAATACCCAAAAACTTCACTTTTCTTTTTCATAAAATACATCCAAACTTTTCTGCTATAGTCATCAATAAAAGTGACAAAATAATGACAGCCTCCAAGAGATGCAGCTTTAGTAGTCCACACATCAGAGTGGATTAATTCCAATGGCTTCTCACTCTCTTGAACATGTCTAGGAAATGGTTTCCTTGCCTGTTTTCCAAACTGACAGGCTTCACATACCTTATGCATTTCTACAACCTTGAATTTTGGCAATCCTGCAACAATATTTTGGGCCTGCACTGATTTAAGTCGCTGTACATTAACATGACCAATGCATTTATGCCAGATATCAATATCTGCAACTACACCGGTCCCATGTGCAAACATTGTTGCACGCATCCAACGTAAACATTCTGCCCTTCTTCTTTCCTTTTGCTATCAAGCGACCTTTATTTTTCATATCCTCAACAAAGCATCCATGAGGATTAAATCTGACCTGCAAGCCCTGCTCAACCATTTGACCAACAGAAACCAGATTCTTGGTGATATTCGGGACATGAAATACATCGGACAGGTATTTCTTTTTCCCATCCTGCATAGACAAAGGAAATTTTTCAATCTGCACAATAGGATGTGCAGTATCATCACCAGTCTCCATAAATCCTGGTTTTTCCATTTTCCTTGCATCCTCCATCCATTCTGCATGACCTGTCATGTGGTTTGATGCACCTGAGTCAACATACCATACATCGTTGCTTTCTTCTGCACTTGTCACAGAATTGTTCATGTGCTGCACCATAAACAAGTGCTCATTTCTGTCATCACCCTGTCTACTAGAAGATGCATAATTCCCTTGTTGCAATTTCCCATTCATGATGTCATTCTGCTTTTTATAGCAGTCTTTAGCCATATGACCCATTTTACCACAGTAGTAGCATTCAACATTGCTGTTTGCATTTTGGCCTCTTTGCCATCCACCACGACCTCTTTGGCTCCCCTTGCCTCTAGAGTTACCACGTCCTCCTCCATAGGACTGGTTTTCTTGAGTTTGCTGCGTATTCTGATTTCTACCACGGCCTCCAAATCGGCCTCCTCTACCTCTGCCTCTACTTCTTCCAGCATTTGAGTAGAAGACAGCTTCTTTTGAAGTTCCTCCTGAAGAAGATGTACCACCATTTCTCTGCTCCTCAGAAATTAGAAGAGCAATCAACTCCTCAAAATCAGGAAATCTTTCACGAACTGAAATGGATGTCCGAAACTGTGCATAATCCTTTCCTAGACCATTCAAGGTCACGGAAACTAAATCATCATCTTCCACTGGCGACCCAATGGAAGCAAGTGCATCTGCAATCTTCTTCACCTTCATGTGGTAGTCATTGATGCTCATATTTTCTCTTTGCACATTATGCAACTCTTGCTTGAGCTGCATTTTCCTGGCTTGCGTATTTGTGCTATACATTTTTGACAAAGTATCCCATGCCTCCTTTGGCGTACTTGCATCCTGAATATGCACAATCATAGAATCTGAAATGCTGATAGACAGCCAATACATAACTTTCCTGGCTCTCTCATGCCATGCTTTAAATGCCTGCATTTGCTGTTGATTGGGAACATCAGGAAGAACTGGTTCTTCTTCATTTCCTGCAACAAATTCCCAATATCCTTTTCCCATAAGGAAATTCGTCATTCTAAACTTCCATGCTTGGAAGTTGTTCTTGTCAAGCTTTTCAGTGACAATCTGTGAAAGAGAATCAGATGCCATTACAGAAGACTGCAAAAAATTCTGTCACTGCAAAAACCACAGCTTCACCCTCACAAGGGAAAATCTGCAAAACCGGCGAAAGTGGTATTTGACCACACAGTCACTTCCTAGTGACGATTTTGCATCAACAGGCAACAGGGATGATTCTGTAACTCCCAATGTCTCTGTGCACAAGCATACAATGCAATTTTTACAGTAACTATTCACCGACCTGTAGAACAGTGGCTGCACAGCATAAAACTGGGCCTTTTCCTGAGTGCGTGCAGAAAACTTCCGCCTCCAAAACAGACCCCGAAATGGCCTCAAATAAAAAAAACAAGGTCGTTGAGGGCTAAATCCCTTCTCCCGCAGCATATATTGCCCTCTTGCTTCACCGCGAAGGGCGTCTCAACCTGAGACAATGCACTCCTGCACTTTCCGGCTGTGCTACCTGCAGAGATCTGCTCCCAAAACAGAAAATGAAAGCAACACTGCTCCTCTTACCAGAACACCGCGAGCTTGGCTTGCTTTCTTGAGCTCCTTACCACGAACAAGGCTCTGATACCATGTCAAGATTGTGGGAGAGAAGGAAGGAGTCTCACTTGTAGCTTTCTTGCTTGCACAATGGGGGAATACACACAAGGGTGGAGGCTGAAAACAGTTTTCCTCTTCTTAGTTGTGGAAGCCAAAAAAACTCAAGTACAAAGAAATAGAAGAACCCTAGATATGGGTCTCAAACCAAACTCAACTAACTAAGATGGCATACTAACTGAGCCACGAACTAGAGTAGATAAGGATAGCTATCATGTAGCTATTATTTAGGGGCAGTGTACCAACCGCATCTGCAACTGACAAGTCGGTGACATAAATACACAACGGTCACCCTGGCGTATCACGAGTGGAGCTCGATATCTCAACACTATTCATGAGAGCATTATATCTTTGTCTTGAGAAAAGTGTATGGACAACTTTTGCCTATAGATGGATAGTTGGGTTAGGAATATCAACCAAGTTGATCCTATCATTTGTGTAGACCTTTTTTTCCATCCCTATATTATGTATACATCCCTCTTTGACCTCTTTTGTGGATTCTCTACTAATCCTAGGGCCTTCTCCACAATATCTGAATTAAGTGTAACTTCCACTCTTCTAGAGGTTTCTCCTTGCCTAATGGTTACTATGCAGTTGTTCCTTTGGACATGAAAAGTTCTCAAGAATTTGGTACATTTTCTATGGTCGATGTCTTGCCCCACATTTTCTAGGTACTTGGAAAGATTACATTATTTTATCATCTGTACCATTGCCTCTTCGGATGTCACCACTCCTCCTAGATTGTGGATGCTGAAAAGAGAGGGGGAGAGATGCACAACGGAGTGGATGGCATGGGATATGGAGGCTCAACCATTTTTCATATTCATCTTCTTCTATCTCTTCATTCTTCCATTCTCACAGTCTACTACAAGTGGTATCCTCAAGGTGATGTCTTCTTTAGTATATAAATAACTGCACTTGGTCAACCCCCTAAATAAAACCGGTTACTATAATGTCTCCATTACTTAGTTTATTCTAAGGTGCATATACGTGATGTTGCACGTCCACACATGGAAAAATTACAGAATCTCTACAGGATTTACAAGAAGTAGGACTGGTTTACTAAAATAGTCTAAAATCTCTAGTATCATGTTTAGATGACTTAATTCTCACTTTAGATGGATCCAAATATATATTATGACTTATTTTGAAGGGAATAAGTCATCCAAGAAAAAAGATGGATAACAATAAAGCAATTTACAAAAATCATCATTTTCACCTATTTTTGATGGTTTTTTGCAATTTTATATGAGATACCTTCTTGACCAGATGTGTTCCAATCGTTTTGAGTACCCAAACAACTATATTTGAAGTTCATATGACAAAGTTATGATCCAAATAAGTTGCAAACAGAAATGGGGCAGAAAAAATGAAAATAGTGAAAAAAACATAAGTTTTAAAGCTAAGCACCTTAAGCTTTATGAAAAAGCAAAGAAAAAAACACACATGAGAGGGAGTGGAGAAAAATTGTAAAAGGGAGGACAAGGAGTGGAGAAGAGCCATCAAAATCACGTGTGTGTAAGGCTTGAGGTTGAGATTTTATCCCCCTCGCCTTCTTCGATCTTGCCATCGAATTTTGAAGAGAAGGTTTGAGGACGTGCTCGCCTACATTGAAGTTCCAACATCGCGAGTCGTTATGGAGATTGGCTTGAGTTGAGCTTAAAGCTTCTCGGCTATTTTTGAAGATCGATAACAAATTTCCATTCTTGGAGCGAGTGACTTCACGAACCCCCGCACGAATTCCGTGCAACATCTGGCTCCATACCAAAAAAGAGCAACAAGAGCAATCTTGATGGGACGAGACGCTGATCAAGAAGGAGACTCTATTCCACGAGGCGAAGAGACATCATTCCCTTCAACCTAAGGAAGGGGATATGCTGAAGGTCTCTCATCCTCTTCTACTCTGATCTCAGAAGAGAAGACACTGAAGAACTATATCCTATTCTATTATACCTCTACTCTCGTCTCTATTCCGTCTACTAGAGAGAGTGAAGTATTCCTCTCCACGAGGCAAGAAGAATCATCCGCAATACCTACATCATTGAATCCTGCAATTTCCATCATCACCATTGAGAGTCTTACACCCTTGCCAACCGGTATTATTGTCCTACTCTTCTTCTTCTTCTACCAATCACATTTCCGTCATGGGCTCAAAGAAAAATAATTCAAAAGAAAAAATCGTGAATGACCCTACTATCATGGAGCAACAGTTGGAGTTGCAAGCACGGGAGTCACTAATGGAGTCATGGGCGTGGATAACAACCCTTTACCAATCGCAATACCACATGTTTTTCAAAAAAAGTTCTATCCAAATAAGATAAGTCTCTTGAGAAATACTAACTTAAGGCCAAGAAACTTGGTTACAAGAACTAGGAAGTTAGAGACCCCAAAATCTAGATACCCCTAGTTAAATTCCAAGGGGAAGATTTCATTATGTGAAACTCAAGTGTTGAGTGCTACTAGAATTAAGCATCACTTGAAAGTTGCATGATTGATTGAAGTCATAACTGCTTGCAGACATCAATCTTGTTTGTGATCTTCTAGATTAGATCTTGAATTAAGTATTGGAATAGATACAAATTGAGAAGCCCTATACCTCCCCCAAGGATAGGTGTTGGATGTTTTTACCGCCACGAAAGTATGGACCAGCTCCGATGGTGAGAGGTCTCCTAGCAGGGATCATATTAAGTAAGAGGTGGATAGGGTGCTAAGGGGGCTCTGGCTAGTAAATCCCTTTTCACACTTAGGAACTACTTGGTCCCCTGTATGGCCCGAGTTCTACTTGGGACACCTATAAATGCTAGCGATAAGTGGATTTGATCTTGGTGACATGCAAATGCACCAGATCAGGCAACACACGAAATTGTAATTTTTCTTGTGTATGGGTGGGAGAACACACATTATGGAATATAATCAATGAATTTGTTTTATTCCAATGAGTAAATTACGTAAACGAAGAATTGTGCATAAAAGGATTTTAATTAATGAAGCTGTTTTTATATGTTTCAGGTAATATGGTAGGTAATTAGATAACTAAGAACTTCCATAAAGGGAAGTGGGTGGATGGATTCCCGACGAATCCAGTCCTATGGCAGGGTGGTCTCAGTAACCAAGAGGTTTCCCCAAAAACAAACACTAGGAAGAAACTCTAAGAAGGGCTGATTTGTTGACTTACTTAGGGTTTGGTCTCAGAACCCGAACTGTAAATTATCTTAGGGGAAAGGTACAGCGGCTGTGCTAGAGCACTGTGAGGGATTTCATAAATCCTTAGTCTACTATTGGAAAAAAGTGTTGTACTTCATGAACCAAGGGTACGGCAATTGCTCCTTCCAAACAAGAAGCATCTCGAAGGACACCTCTAGATGTGAGTTAGTTGTTGATAGGTGACTGTTAGGTCAATTAGGAACCTTCAGGTCGGTCCTCCATGGGTAACGACATGACGCTTCCCTTGCAAGGTAGACCTAGGGTTAACTAGCATGACAAAATCCGATCATTCTAATTAGAGTACGGATAGCGACGGCTAGAAGGTAAACTTTGGGCAACTACTAAAACGTTATCTGTCAAGAAATCAAGGCGGGTACATTACAAGTGGTATTAGAGTGAGAAGAAATAAAAAAAACTTGGTAAATATAGCTTGAGATGTGAGATGTTTTTCCCTTTCTCTTGCTGATATGTGTTTTTTTTGTAAAATCATACCACAGAGAGACAAAGATTGAAAGCAATTCCTAGTCTTCTAAGAAACGTTTACATTGGCAATGCATTCTACGGATTATGGATGGAGAATGCAAGTAATATGGATTCTGGATCACATCTACAATCCTTCTCCACTATATCGGGAAAGACGTTGGATAATAAGCGGTGGAATTTGTTATATCAACACAAACCATCTTGCCTTCCTTTAGACCAATTTGAAGAGGATAAGATGGATGGAAAACCTTAAAGTTGTGAAGGCTTATTTATTCCATGAAGTCAAAGTGAATTCTACTTTATTCACTAGAGGCCGGGAGGTTAAACTAAATCGATATATTTACGAGGAAGCGACAAAGGTCATCCTAACGGACCGAATTATAGTTGTCGGCTGCTCTAAACGCCACAATTACATCAAAGATGGACTTCTTAATCTTCCTTTAAAGTACCGATTTTTAGATGTCCGTTCTTCAAAGCCTGATTATTACCCAATGGATCTATCCAAATGCCATGCCTAGATTGTATTAGGGAAATATTCTCTGCCAAATAACCAGCCATCCCAAAATAAACCGTGTATTTATCCACTACAACAAAAGAGATTATTTTGTCTATCCATTGAATATGAAATTGGTTACCGTTCTAGCAATTAAGAATTACAAGTCAGTAGATATATCTGAAATCCATGGTTAGATTAGATTCCTTAAATTAATTTAGAAAACTCTATCATGATGTAACACTTCTCAAGTATGCACCATCTATGGACATTGCGCAGCAGCAAATATCCAAGTTTTGCCACGGATTGGATGATCCCCTAAACACAAGGCTTGAAGCAATGTGTCCATCCGACCTCCAAGATTCATTGATAAGAGCAAGACCGATTGTACAAGAACTCCAGTCCAAACCAAGAAATAATAAGCCTTGGAATAATAAGTTCCAAAACAGAAATATAACTCGGGGCTATGCAAAAAGAGCCCAAGGTCAATTCCAATCTGTTAATAGCAAGAAGGCTAAGACATCGGTAGTGGAGAACTTTACTGTTGGTAATAAGGATACTTTCAGGTGCTATTATTGTAACGAACATGGCCACATCCAAAGGCAATGCCCAAAACTTGGGCAAAATGAACGCCAAAGCAAGTTTTGTAACAACCTGAGCCGAACAACCACAGCTAGAGGACGAGTTGCCATCATAATCCTCAAGGAAGTAGAAGATGATGAAGGTTCGACCTTAAAAACCGACATGGAGAAAGAGAGAATTCACACCTCTCTCAACAAGAAGGGACCAAATCGACAATTCTTAGTTATTCAAACACCATCAACCTATAACGGTAAACCCTTTAAAATTTTGATTGATTGTAGAAGCACACATTCATTCATATCACCAAGGTGTACTAGAAAACTAGGCATAGACACAATGCATGCACTTGGGCTAATAGTTGAGTTAGCTAATGGAAAAGAAGTTTCCTCACCACAACAGACAAGTAAGGTGGAGTTTAATTTATCAGACCAACATGAAATTCAGAGTGATGAGCCTGGAAACCTACAAGTGCCTGTTAGAAATGGATTGGTTAATTCCCAATGATGCTCATATTCATTGTGAAAAGGGCCACGTCACATTCTTGAATCTTGTAGGACAACAAGTGACCACACAGGGAGAAGCAGGAAAACCGAAGATTCAATTAGCGAAAGCTTCTCAAATCGCTAAAGGTTTAAGAAAAGGCTCACATGTATACTTAAGCGAATTAAATAAGACTGAACAGAATAAAGAAGCTGAAGATGAACCATTGTGGCTTAGGGAATATGCTGACATATTTCCTAAAGAATTAACTAAACTTCCACCACAGAGAGAAATCGACCACGAAATCAAGCTAATACCAGGAGCTGTACCACTTGCAAAACGACCATATTGAATGTCCATTCCGAAAGCCATAGAACTAAAGGAACAACTCAAACAGCTCATAGATCAGGGATACATTAGACCTAGTAACTCACCCTGGGGAGCCCCCGTGTTATTTCAGAAAAAGAAGGATGGGACTCTCTGTCTCTACATTGATTATCGAGCACTAAATCAGGTAACAATCAAGAATAAGTATCCGATTCCAAGGATCGACGAACTACTTGATCGACTACAAGGAGCGAAGATTTTCTCCAAGATTGATCTCAAATCAAGGTATTACCAGATCAGAATCAAGTAAGAAGATATTCCAAAAACCGCTTTTAGCACAAGGTACCGTCATTACAAGTTTATTGTAATGTCATTTGGATTAACCAACGCTCTTGCTACCTTCAACAGATTAATGCAATATATATTCAGACCTTATCTTGATGATTTCGTCCTTGTATTCTTTAACGACATCTTAACATATTCCAAGGATGAAGGAAGTCACAAGTCACAACTGCGGATAGTTCTTGAGACAATGTGGACTCACAAGTTGTATGCTAAGAAGAAGAAGTGTGTGTTCTTCAAGAAGCGAATCGAGTATTTAGGGTTTATAGTTTCAGTAGAGGGAATTTAAGTAGATCCTCGGCCAAGGTCAAGGATGTACAAGACTAGCCACCTCCAACCACTGTAAGCGAAGTTCATAGCTTTTTGGGTTTAATAGGATGGTATCAGATCTTTATCAAGGATTATGCCTTGATTGCTACACCCCTCACAGACCTACTCAAGAAGCAAGTTGCCATTAAATGGACCCAAGATGAACAGTCTAGCTTTGACAGGCTCAAGCTAAGTTTAGTCACAGCCTCGATCCTCAAATTACCTGATCTTAACAAATAATTCGAAGTGGTGATCGATTCGAGCTCTCTTGGTTTGGGATGCGTACTCGTGTAGGAAGAACATCCAATAGCATATTCCTCTAGAAAATTAAAGACTCACAAGAGAAGTTATGCTACTCATGACTTGGAATTACTTGCAATTATCCACGCTCTTAAGTTATGGAGACATTATCTACTAGGAAAGAAATTCTCACTGGTAACTGACCATAAAAGTCTTAAATGAAGCTTCACTCAACCAGATCTAAATATGAGGCAATGTCGGTGGATCGAAGTCTTGCAAGAGTATGATGATCAAATATAGACCGGGCAAGGAGAATGTAATTGCAGATGCTTTAAGCCGCAAATCATTTCTCAATGCACTTATCTTAGAAGAGCCTCTTAGAGCTCAAACACTAACTACAATGATATCAATGCCTAGCAATCCCATCATCGAGCTAGTCAAGGAGAAGGTGAATAATAATCCCAAATAGCAATAAATGCTAAATGAAATTCAAAATAAAGAACAACATTTTAAGCTTAAGACAAAGTATCTTAACTTCTCTGTTGACGAAGGGCTTGTCTACTTCAAGACAAGATTATGTATTCCTTCAAGTCAAGATCTTAAGAAGAAGATACTATGGGAAGCTCATGGACGAACAAGTTAAGCTGCCAGAAAAGCCGCAACCACTTGATATTCCTCAGATGAAATGGGAATTCATTAGTATGTATTTTGTAGTTGGATTACCCTTATTTCAAGGAGGATACAACTCGATCATGGTAATTGTGGACATGTTGACAAAGGTTATCCACCTTATTCTAGTCAAAACCAGCTACAAAGCCTTAGATATTGCCAGGTTATTTGTCAAAGAAATTTTTAGACTTCATGGACTACCAAAGAGAGTTATCAATGATCATGATTCTCTATTCACTTCGCATTTGTGGAAGGAATTATTTGAAGCTCTCGGTACATAGCTTTGTTTTAGTATAGCTTATCAGCCTCAAACTGATGGGCAAATAGAGCATGTAAATCAAGTCATCAAGGACATACTTAGGGCATATTGTTGCAAAGAACCTAGAAAGTGGATACAATATCTATCTTTGGTGGAATTTGCTTACAGTATGCCCTATCATCAGAGCATTCAAATGACCCCATTTCAAGCTCTATATGGGCAAGAATGCCTAACCCTACTAAACTTCTCCTACCCTACCTTGAAGGTTGAAGCTTCTAAGAAGATGCTTGAAGAGACAAATGAACAAGTCAAAACCATCAAGAAAGATATACAAGTTGCCAAGGATTGGCAAAAAGCCTATGCTGACCTAGGGAGAAAAGAGTGAATCTTCCAAGAAGGGGACAAGGTTTTTATCCGTGTACACCCAAAGAGGAGTTCTTTATCCTTGGAAAAATTCAAGAAGCTAAGCCCAAGATACTGTGGACCTTACAAATTCATAAGGCTCTTGGATCTAATGTTTATAAGCTGCAACTTCCTAAAACCCTAAAAGTTCACGATGTATTCCATGTAAGTCTCTTGAAGCCCTATGTACCTAATCCTGATCATATTCTTGATGATTAACAAGTTGTAATGTTGAGCCAAGGTTTACTTGAACTTCAACCTGATAGAATCTTGGATGTAAAAGAAATAATACCTAGGAATAGGACCCTTAGAGAATATCTCATCCAGTGGAAGGATTATCCTGAAGAGGATGCCACTTGGGTTGATGAGGTAACCCTTATGAAAGAATACCCCCAATTTCTCTTGAGATGAGGACATCTCAATTTCTCTGAGGAAAGAATGTAATGTCCCCATTACTTAGTTTATTTTAAGGTGTGTATATGTGGTGTTGCACATCCACACATGGAAAAATTGTAGAATCTCTACAGGATTTACAAGAAGCAGGACTGGTTTACTAGAACAGTCTGAAATCTCTAGTATCATGTTTAGATGACTTAATTCCCACTTTAGATGGATCCAAATATATACTCTGACTTATTTTGAAGGGAATAAGTCATCCAAGACAAAAGATGGAAAAAAATAATGGAATTTACAAAAATTGTCATTTTCACCTATCTTTGATGGATTTTCGCAATTTTGTCTACACTAGCTTGTCAACCAGATGCGTTCCGATCGTTTTGAGTACCAGAAAACTATATTTGAAGTTCAATCCAAACAAGTTGCAAATAGACACAGGGCAAAAAAAACGAAAATAGTGAAAAAAGCATAAGCTTTAAAGCTAAGTGCCTTAAGCTTTTATGAAAAAGCAAAGAAAAAAACGCACATGAGAGGGAGTGGAGAAAAACTATAAAAGGGAGGACAAGGAGGGGAGAAGAGCCATCAAAATCACAAGTGTGTGTAAGGCTTGAGGTTGAGATTTTATCCCCCTCGCCTTCTTCGATCTTGCCATCGAATTTTGAAGAGAAGGTTTGAGGACGTGCTCGCCTACATCGAAGTTCCAACATCGCGAGTCGTTATGGAGATTGGCTTGAGTTGAGCTTAAAGCTTCTCGGCTATTTTTGAAGATCGATAACAAATTTCCATTCTTGGAGCGAGTGACTTCACGAACCCCCGCATGAACTCCATTTGAGGACGTGCTCGCCTACATCAAAGTTCCAACATCACAAGTCGTTATGGAGATTGGCTTGAGTTGAGCTTAAAGCTTCTCGGCTATTTTTGAAGATCGATAACAAATTTCCATTCTTGGAGCGAGTGACTTCACGAACCCCCGCACGAACTCCGTGCGACATCTGGCTCCATACCAAGAAGGAGCGACAAGAGCAATCTTGACGGGATGAGACACTGATCAAGAAGGAGACTCTATTCCACGAGGCAAAGAGACATCATTCCCTTCAACCTAAGGAAGGGGATATGCTGAAGGTCTCTCATCCTCTTCCACTCTGATCTGAGAAGAGAAGACACTGAAGAAATCTATCCTATTCTATCATACCTCTACTCTCTCTCTATTCCGTCTACTAGAGAGAGTGAAGTATTGCTCTCCATGAGGCAAAAAGAATCATCCGTGATACCTACATCATTGAATCCCGCAATATCCATCATCACCATCGAGAGTCTTACACCCTTGCCAACCGGTATTATTGCCGTGTTCTTCTTCTTCTTCTACCAATCACATTTCTGTCATGGGCCCAAAGAAAAAGAATTCAAAAGCAAAAATTGCGAATGACCCTACTATCATGGAAGCAACAGTTGGAGTTGCGAGCACGGGAGTCACTAATGGAGTCATGGGCGTGGATAACAACCCTTTACCAATCACGATACCACATGTTTTTCTTAAAAAGTTCTATCCAAATAAGATAAGTCTCTTGAGAAATACTAACTTAAGGCCAAGAAACTTGGTTACAAGAATTGGGAAGTTAGAGACCCCAAAATCTAGATACCCCTAGTCAAATTCCAAGGGAAAGATTTCATTATGTAAAACTCAAGTGTCAATTGCCACTAGAATTAAGCATCACTTGAAAGTTGCATGATTGATTGAAGTCATAACTGCTTGCAGACATCAATCTTGTTTGTGATCTTCTAGATTAGATCTTGAATTAAGTATTGGAACAGATACAAATTGAGAAGCCCTATACCTCCCCCAAGGATAGGTGCTAAATCCCCATACTACGATGGGATGTTTTTACTGCCGTGGAAGCATGGATCGACTTCGATGGTGAGAGATCTCCCAATAGGGATCATATTAAGTAAGAGGTGGATAGGGTGTTAAGGGGGCTCTGGCTAGTAAATCCCTTTTTGCACCTAGGAACTACTTGGTCCCTTGTATGGCCCGAGTTCTACTTGGGACACCTATAAACACTAGCTATAGGTGGATTTGATCTTGGTGACATGCAAATGTGCTGGATGAGGTAGCACGTGAAATTGTAATTTGTCTCTTGTATGGGCGAGAGAACACACATTATGGAATATAATCAATGAAATTATTTTATTTTGATTGTATGTCAGTGAGTAAATTACGTAACCGAACAACCGTGCATAAAAGGATTTTAATTAATGAAGTTGTTTTTATATGTTTCACGTAATGTGGTAGGTAATCAGATAACTAAGAACTTCCATAGAGGGAAGTGGGTGGATGGATTCCCGACGAATCTAGTCCTATGGTAGGGTGGTCTTGGTTAGCCGAGAGGTTTCCCAAAAAATAAACACTAGGAAGAAACTCTAGGAAGGGCTGATTCACTAACTTACTTAAGGTTTGGTCTCAGAAACCGAATTGTAAATTATCTTAGGGGAAAGGTACGGTGGTTGTGCTAGAGCATTGTGAGGAATTCCATAAATCCTTAGTCTGCTCTACTGGAAAAAAGCGTTGTACTCCATGAACCAAGGGTAATGGCGGTTACTCCTTCCGGTCAAGAAACCTCTCAAAGGACACCTTCGGATGCGAGTTAGTTGTTGATAAGTGACTTTTAGGTCAATTAGGAACCTTCAAGTGGTCCTCCGTGGGTAATGGCAAGACGCTTCCCTTGCGGGGTAGAGCTAGGGTTAACTAACTGGACAAAATCCTATCATTCTGATTAGAGTACAGATAGCAATGGCTAGAAGGTAAAATTTGGGCAACTACTAAAACGTTATCTGTCAAGAAATCAGAGCGGGTGCGTTACAGTTACACACTAGGCAAAGACCCTTGCCTGCCCTCAAAAGAGTCCTTGATTTTGTTTACATACAAAACCATGCACATTCCACTTTTGTTAATGAAGGCAATTGCATTTTTCCCACTTGGGTGTGGTTTTGATCCTTGGGCGAGGGATCTCCCCCATCCACATGTGTTCACCATGCACATTTTGCAGATCCAACGAAATGTTGACAGGTCAATTGAATGCTCCTACACTTTGTATGCCCATTTGGCCATCTAGGCCTGTGTATAACTGACCTAAGTACTTTGAATGGTTACCAGTTACAAAGTGCTACCACTAGTTGGTGTGTAACCAATGTTACAAAAATATATAGTAAGGCTGGTTATACATTGGAATGCGGCCGCCCAAGTGCATGTCTACAGGCCAATAGGAAGGCACCAAATGTGAAAAAGGGAGCCCCCCTCTTATACACTAGGGGTGCCCGGCATATCCATCCAAGGGGGGTATTGAATGCTCCCCCGCCCTATTTTGGCATTTCGTAGGGTGGGGGAGCTCCCCTGTCAGGTTTCATCTGCAGACTGTGGACTCTAGGCACTTGCTCGCCAATCAGTAGGGCCTGGGGTTGCATCCCTCTGTTGCCCATTGCATGGAAGCCATTGTGAAGAAGCTGTGGTGCCGTATAAACGTCGTGCCAAGGGTCGCCATGCCTGTGTGTTTGTCTAGGGTTCTCAGGTGGGAAGCCATCTTTGATGCTTATGCAATCCATCCATGTCTGTGAAACCAAATGTATGTTAATGTATGGCCAATTCATTGCAGTTGTTTGTAGCTGTGGTCTTATCATAGGTGATTGCATGCTTTATCTATCATAGATATGCTCTCTCTCTCTCTCTCTCTCTCTCTCTCTCTCTCTCTCTCTCTCTCTCTCTCTCTCTCTCTCTCTCTCTCTCTCTCTCTCTCTCTCTCTCTCTCTCTCTCTCTCTCTCTCTCTCTCTCTCTCTCTCTCTCTCTCTCTCTCTCTCTCTCTCTCTCTCCCTCGTGTAGGAAATAGAAGACGAGAAGATATACAATAGAAATACACTGTTGTTACTAAAAACTGCTATGTTCATTCCATTGATAGAGGCTCTTTTTGTGGTGAGGTTTGGAATTAAAACCGCCCACACGTAGGACAAAAATGTCTCGAACCACCAGAGGGGAGGAAATGTGATAAAGAAGGATGAGCAGGTGATTGAAATGGATGAGGTCCTTAGGGATAAGCCAAGGGACTTAATTGGCTTAATTATTTTGGAACCCATAGGTAATGCAACTTGCCCTGATTTTGGAGGGTCAGAGGTTGCTTTCAGTAAGAGATTATCTTGATTAGTAAGTACATTAGAGGCAACAAGCAAGGTTGTATCTTACTTTAGGTGGTTGAAATTGCCATCATACAAGTCTTTTGTCTACACAGTTTGCGAGCTATCTTCTGTAGCCATGGGTGTATTGTTGATGGGGGTGCAACCAAAGGTGAAAGCAGGTTCTTCATCTGCTTCAAGTGTATCCGCACGGGAGGGGGCTGCTTTTGTTACAACAGCAGGTTGAATGTTTGCTTTCTGTTTATGATGAAGTGGGGTAGGAGAAAGAACGATAGTATGTTCTATTTCTGTTGTAACCATAAGAGGAGTAAATGTAGAAGAAATTAAATTTTCTTGGCCTTGAGGAGAAGGCGCCAATGCTGAAAATACTGTCCATTGTAGCACCAATGTTGAAAGTATTGTCCATTGTGCTGCCTATTTGTAGGGACAATTTCTCATCATGATATTTTTAGATTGTATGCGCATGGCTTCAAATTTTAGCATGTTTGTTCTCACTTGATTAGTGTAATACCAATGCAAATGTAGCATCAAATGTTGCTTTAAATCATGGCAGACATATGCTAAAAATAATATCCATTGCGGTGCCTATTTGTAGGGACTTGTCTGTTTGAGCTATCATAATTAGCATACTACTATTGTGTTGAAACTATTTGAAAATACTATCCATTGTGCTGCCTATTTGTAGGGAAAATTTCTCATCATGACATTCACAGATGGTTTGTGCATGGCTTCAAATTTTGGCATGTTTGAGCTCTCTTGATTAGTGTAATACCAATTCGAATGTGGCATCAAATGTTGCTATAAATCATGGTAGGCATATGGTGAAAATAGTATCCATTGTGATGCCTATTTGTAGGGACTTGTCTGTTTGAACTGTCATAATTAGCATACTACCATTGTGCTAAAACTGTTTGAAAATACTATCCATTGTGTTGCCTATTTGTAGGGAAAATTTCTCATCATGACATTCACAGATGGTTTGTGCATGGCTTCAAATTTTAGCATGTTTGAGCTCTCTTGATTAGCGTAATACCAATTCGATTGTACTCGTATGCCAACTATTTGAAAATATTGATTGTGCTGAAACTGTTTGAAAATACTGTCCATTATGCTACCTATCTTTTTGAAACCGTCCATTGTCCATTGTGCAAAAAGATAAAATGGAAGTATTTGAAACTATCCATTTTCCATTTTAGCATGTTTGTGCTAAAACTGTTTGAAAATACTGACCATTGTGTTGCCTATTTGTAGGGACAATTTCTCATCATGATATTTATAGATGGTATGTGCATGGCTTCAAATTTTAGCATGTTTGAGCTCACTTCATTAGCGTAATATCAATGCAAATGTAGCATCAAATGTTGCTTTAAATCATGGCAGGCATATGCTAAAAATAATATCCATTGTGGTGCCTATTTGTAGGGACTTGTCTGTTTGAGCTGTCATAATTAGCATACTACCATTGTGCTAAAACTGTTTGAAAATACTATCAATTGTGCTACCTATTTGAAGGGAAAATTTCTCATAATGACATTCACAGATGGTTTGTGCATGGCTTCAAATTTTAGCATGTTTGAGCTCTCTTGATTAGCGTAATACCAATTCGAATGTGGCATCAAATGTTGCTATAAATCATGGTAGGCATATGGTGAAAATAGTATCCATTGCAATGCCTAATTGTAGGGACTTGTCTGTTTGAGCTGTCATAATTAGCATACTACCATTGTGTTGAAACTGTTTGAAAATACTGTCTAGTGTGCTGCCTATTTGTAGGGAAAATTTCTCATCATGACATTCACAGATGGTTCGTGCATGGATTCAAATTTTAGCATGTTTGAGCTCTCTTGATTAGTGTAATACCAATGTGAATGTAGCATCAAATCTTGCTATAAATCATGGCAAGCGTATGCTGAAAATAGTATCCATTGTGGTGCCTATTTGTAGGGACTTGTTTGCTTGAGCTGTCCATAATTATTATTACATAAAAAATAATAATGGATCAATTATGTAAAGAAGAATAAACTTGTTTGTCCATTCACGTATTGTAAATGATGGATCAATTTTCATGCATAAGGTGGAGCTCGATGGATTCTCAAGAGAGCACTCCCATGGAGGAGTTTCATCAAATCGTGTCTCAAATGAGCCAAGATGCAATATGCAATAATGACTTTATGTAATTTTCAAGCCAAAGTGTGGGTGTTCCAAGCCACATTCCAAGCCATAGTGCGGTTGGTAGTATTCCTATAAATATGTTTCCAAACCGCCCTCCTTTGATCAATCCTTGTCCTCCTCAATTCGCACCTTTCCAACGGCCAATACAATTAGGTATAGAGGGATCCACAACAATACACAATAATGTAATTCTTCGTCCAATTGCACATAGTCCTCAACATGGCCCCTCGGCATTGCCACAACAAGAACCACAAGCAATAAGTTCCTATGATGCAATCCATGACACATGTGAAGAGGTTGACTTGGTTCAGAATCAAGAACCAATGGTGCCATCTTCCAAGAATGCCAACAAGCAGTGTCTACGACGAACTTCATTGGAGTTTGATGCTCCAAAACCTCCTAAACCAAAGAGGGTGTGGAAAGGAAAGAATCGGGATGACGGACCTAAGACACAAGATCATTCAACAACAACAAAAAAATTGTTTGTGCATTGGAAGGATGCATGGGCAGTACAACTCATTCACATCCGAGGATCCATGAGTGTGGAGTTCTCAAAGCCACTGAAGTAATGAGTGGATATATGGTCCAAGGTAGCCACACAACTAGCATCGTTATTTCCAGAGTTCGATAAAGATGGTAAGGCATGCAGAAAATGCTAGGGACACGTTTATGAGTCATATAGAAAGGATAAGGCCCACAATGCCATATTGAATATATGTGGAATCATGCCAATGTTGTCAGCGATGCACATGCCTCGTTTGTTGGTGGGTTATCTTCTCCATAAGACAACACTACATCAGTCTCCAATGATCCAAGTGACCACACCTAGGAAGACATTGGCTCCAATGAGCCTTTGAAGATTGGGCATGTCCAAACGACCAGCCAATGAGCACACAATAAGAAGGGTAGAAAGATAGAGGAGTCTCTCAGTGACATGGCTTGTTAGCCAACCAAAAATCAAACCTAGAGGGAAAAAAAGCATTTGAAGAGTGCAAGCTCGTTATCATGGATACACTTGCCTCCTCTGTATCTGGTTTGTTAGGTGTAATCAAAAGTATTAAAAAGGAATGATGGTTTCAACTGTAGATGAATTTGAAAATTAAAAAATATATATTTTTAAGTCTACCTTAACAGGTGATGTACATAAAGTGACCAACATCACAACAAATGCAAAAATATGCAGATGCATTTCGGGCCCTTCAAGGTATACTGTATGTTGTTGGTGTAGTAGATCGCCCCAAGAGAGAACCACAAATATTATTTTAATAGGAAGGGCTTCCACTCAATTATTCTACAGATAAGCGTGGCAACCAATTGTGTTATTTTGAACTATGATGTTGGCTGGGCAGGTTCTATGCACGATTGGAATATTTTTCTACGTTCAGACCTAGGAAAATGATGCACAAACAAAGCTCTGGGACAATACTGTTTATTAGGTGATTGTGCTTATCCTGCATGCTTTTGGATGCTTTCTCCTTTCAAGGGTAATAAGGATGGGCTATCTCTGGAATGTTATTATTGGAATTACATACAATCAAGTACTTGTATGCTAGTTGAAAGGGCATTTGGCATCCTTAAAGCGCGATTTCATATATTGTTGAAGAGATGTGACATGCTTTTATAAAATGTCCCGAAGATGGTGGCATCATGTCTTGTTCTACATAATATATGCATTGTGCATGGAGATAGTTTTGATTATGTATGGATACGTGAAGCGACAACGGTACTTGAGAGAGAAAGTAATGCACCTCGTCAAGATATGGACTAGCAAAATAGTTTGAGGAGTGGATTAGCAGAGGTTGCTACGCTAACTAACATAGGTACTATGCAAGCAATACAAAGAGCTCAAGCAGCGGAGCCAACACAGGAGGCAAGCTATCTTGGGAGGGACATCTCGAAGAGACAACATTGCTCGAGCCATGTTTCGAAAGAGGGAGAATGCAAATGTGAGAATAGTCTTTAGTGATTTTGACTTTGCGGAGGAGATCGACGACGAAGACAATGGTGAGTAAACTTCTGTAGCATATGCAGTGCAGATAGAAAGGTGGAAAGAGGGGCAATATGCTAAATTTTTTTCCCTCTTTCCACCTTTCCGTAGAGAGCTAGGTAAAGCCATGTCTCAACAGCATGGTGAAGGGGTTCAACCCCTCTGCTCTCTTGTTCATTACTAATGCTTTCAGTTTTGTAATGCTCTTAACTGGTTTTTAAAGTTTTGTAATGCTTTTAGTTCTATCAGACACTTTTTTAAAATTTGTTAGTCATTTATAAAAAAATAACATCAATGATTGTATTTAATCAAGTATTCAAATACTAATTATTATGTCAATAACAATCAATATCCACAGCATCCCTTCATTCACATGTGATTCGAGGAGTGTCCGGAGCATAGGTGGTAGCCAGTGTGTAATCGATTGGGGACGGAAGAAAAACTGACACGTATTGATCATGAAAAGTGTCCGCCACCTAGTGTGTAAGCAGGGGACAGTGACCGCACAAGTCAACTTTTCCTGTGCCCACCAACTGGGCGGAGATTGGGCAAGCAATGGCGGTGTGTAACGAGCGTAATAGTCACTTCTTGCAGGGGCGGGCGTGATGGGTGGTGGCAGGACGCAAGAACGGGAAAGACCCAAAGCGTATTTGACGGACAAGAAAAAGATCTGTCGTCCGGTCGCGTCTGTAGCTCGTCTGCCGTCGCAGAAATGAAGCTGCAGGTAAGATCTGACTGCTTCTCTAGACAGAGTTTCCATACTTTTTGTACAGATGCCCCATGGTTGCACTCATCACAGAGGTGGCATTCTGATAAGGCCTGCATATCGCTGTCTCCCAGACTCATATTGACGGTAGGATCATATGCTTTGCTCAATACTTGGTCACTATGCGGAATCCTGCATTGCGGTAAGGATTTGATGAACAGGACGGGATTGTTGAATCTTTTAGAATTTCTCGTTTGAGATTTCTGTGCGGATACTCATAATCGTTACATAAATGGTAGGATCATCTGAAGCAGGCCACTTAGTTGTTCTTGACTATGCCTTGCGGCAAGGAAATGATATATGGAGTTCTGTTGGATCAGATCGTTGGATCTTTTAGCATTGCTTAGTTGTCAGCAAGGAAATGATCCATGGGAGTTCTGTGGACCAAATTGTAGAATTAGTGTTGTGTGGATATTGATAGGTCTGCTACAAACATCTCAATATTAGGATCCTTTGATGCACAATGCTTTGTTGTTGCAGATGCCTGCACTGCAGTTAGGAAACTGTGAATCAGATTCTTGGATCTTTTCGCACTTCCCCATTAGCATCTCCGTTATCTGACGTAAGATGGAGATATAATTCCAAATATATCTGTCAAGAGCTTTCAAGTCCTTTTTTCTTACATATTATGCCGTGGTTGCAGCAAGGTCTTATCACAGAGCAGGATGTGTAAACTAAGAAGCATCGCAGGAAGGTGCAACCCAGTGCTACAGAGAGCAGGAACTGCAAAGCTGAACCATTGGAGGCTGGACAGGCAGAGCATGATTGCAAGTTAAGATGTTGGAACCTCGGAAACATACAACATTTCGGACATTTTGTTTGATCGCACTTTGGCTTCACCTATGGTATGTTAGGCCGTCGGGCCCGCCAAAGCCTGCAACCTGCCTTGCACACGCTTTCGGCAGGTAGTTGTCAGTGGGTTAGGGATGCTGGGAAATTGGTTATTTACCGCATTTTAGGTGGCCTTTTCCTAGTGGTAATTCTCTTCTCCAGGGCAGTTATGCCGCCTCAATTAATTTATCCAGGCCATCCTTTGGTACAGACTGATGATGTTAATGATGATACTCAGAGATTTATGATTCTTACTCTTGAATTCAGAAGAAACACATTCAGTGGAAATGGTGTTTATGCTCAATCTATAGCAAGATCTTTAGCTCGAAGGGGACATGAAGTACTTGTTTTGAGTGGAACACCAGTGCAGCTGTCTGCTACTGTGGCTACTTCTGTATTGTCCTTAAGCAATAGTAGTACACTTGGGCCAATTGCATCTGGAGGTCAAACAAATATGACTAGTCACAAGGAAGAAATGACAATTACACTTTTGCGCCTTAAGAAAGATCCAGATTCAGGACTGATAGAGCTGGAAGTCGAAGTTGAGCAGGATGGATGGGGGAGGCTCGACTGGAAATGTCCTTGGCAGAGTTTTGCACAAGGTGTAATCAAGTATTCACAGCATGTTCTTGAGTTCAATCCATCATGGGCCCTTGTTGTTGACTGGTCTGCTCTCCCTGCTTTTGAGCAACTGGCCCTAGCAGCAGATGGTCAATGGCGAATGGCATTTCTAAACTTTCGGATATATTATGTGTCTGAGTACCAAGGTGACAGTGGAGAGACAGAAAAACAGTTCTACAAACGCATGGAATCTAAAGCTGTGTCAATGGCCGATGCAGTGTCAGCCTTGAGTTCCAGAGATGCACACATCCTAGCTACGGAGCTTGGTGATGGAATAACTCCCGGTGTCATTCCTAAGCCGCATTTCCCACCATTGAGGGAGGACCTGCGAACCCTGGCTCTTTCCAACAGGGTCAGCCAGCAAAGTGTTGAAGAATGGCTCAAAAGGCGCAAGTTTTTCACATGCTGTGTCCGCATTTCTCCAGAGAAGAACACAGAATTGTTTTCTTCTTTGCTAGAAAGTTTAGCTGATTTTCTGAGAGAGCAAGGAATAGTCCCTTTCCTTTGTGGGGGAGCTCAAGGAGCAAGCTCATATGCTGAGAAAGTCAAGTCCAGAGTCAAGGCAGCAATGCCAGAAGCTGTCATTTATGAAGGTTTCATGGGGCCTTCTCAATTGTCAGATCTTTACTCAAAAACACTATTAAATTTGCATCCTTGCATTTATGACGCATATGGAATGACTATAGTAGAGGCAGCGGCTTTTACTGCACCATCTGTAGTTCATGTGGGGCCTGGTGGGGCAGTAGGAGCAGCAGAATTTCTTGACCCTAAACACGGACAAGTACTACCAGTAGATCTAACATTATCTCGGGTCACTATATCTGACAAAATCAAACAGTTGCTTCTGAATGGGAATCAACTGGCGGAGGTTGGGTGGGCAGCTTCAAGGCGGAGCTTATCGTGGGATGAGGATGCTAATGCTGAGCAACTTATTTCTATTCTTAAAAGTGCACCCTAAACCATGACAGCAGGCAATGGAAGGGGTGTACATAATCATGAAATAATTGTTCCTTGTTGGTGCTCTTACATGCTAGTGCTGTGACCATGTCATCTGGTAGACTGCTGCCAGACCTGCTAGATTTGTTTCTGAATTCTTATGAAAGCCAACTTCTACAACTTGACTTTGTAGATTTGTTTCTTAATTTTTGTGGAAGCTATATCTACAACTTGTTTATCTGAAGGCAAGAAAGTAATTTGTTCTCTTCCAAGTCCTTGAAAAGTGATTCTAAGTAGTACTTTAAATATACTAGAAAAGGAGCTACCAACTTTACAGATAATTAGATTTTGATATCACCACTTGACAAGCCAGTGGCAAGCTAGCCTGGTGTGTTAGCAAAACAGGTGCTTATATATAGAAAGTGAGGTTGAGAATCTTGTTGGTGCAGGTACAAGTGCAGTGCTCTAGGGGCTTCAGTTTTTGTAGAATACATTGCTTAATTTCAATATGAGACATCTATATTAGGAAATTGGTCAGCAGTTAACATCATGGCTAGTCTGTAATTTAAACATTCATTCCATTTTCTGGTATTTTGCACATTTTGGATGCCTTCATACATGCCAGAGCCATCTTGGAATGGTGCATGGTGCAGATTTCTCTATTGCCTTGCAGTTTCTTAGTTTTGTAATTCTTATTTACTGTTGCTATAAGTTTGACTATTGGTTGATCAAAGGGGCTGCAAATTTTGTAGCTTAGATCATCATTGCTCCCTTTTTGGAGCATGCCAGTGAAGGTTGCGGTGTCTAGTGAAGGTTGCGATGTGGGGTGTGGTGTCGTGTTGTGTCGTGTTGTATTGTGTTGTGTCGGGGTCGTCGTGTCACATTGTGCAATGTGTTATGGTAGGATCTCCGCGTTCATGAGCTTGTTCCCCTCTTGAGCTAGTATGCTTTGTGCTAGAGTTGCTATGATATCAAGTGTTACAGACCTTCACTGGACCTTAAGTCATATAACTTGTCATGAGGCACAAAAATGGCACAATGGAAAGGCGCACAAGATATATTAATAAGGAATCCTTTGTATTAATGATATAGAAAGATACAACATTGAGGCACATCTCAGGACTATATCCTCGTGACGTCGTACATGTGAGGGTTTACCATTGAGTATAGGGAATCAGATGTAGAAGCATATCCTAAGTAGAGCTTGAGTGACTATTACTCCCTATATAGGTGTTTTTAGCTCCAATACCATGGTATAGCTATAAAATCTATACCCTTATAGAGAGAGAGGGCGAGGGGAGAATGGAGGGAGAGAGTTTTGCAGTTGGTTAGCCTAGCAAGACCTTGAAATTAGTCTTGCACAACCAAATCTTCTTGGAGTGGTCGTATTGACTCAATTTGCAAGCAGTCAGTTTTGCGCCATTAGATTTTCATGAATAGTGATTGTGCTGACCCACCTTGCAGGCATTCAACTCCCTATAGGCTATTGTGACCTGCAGACAGGCCAAGCCTATGGACGTACAATCAATTTCTTAGTCCAACAATCTTTTTATCAATCATCTGGAGATTCAACTATGCAATCACTATGATAAGCAGGTATGCCATAATATAGGCATGCTTCTATACAGCGAGGTGCAGATACCATAAATAGGTAGAAACAGTTAGGTGCCTAGACTTTGGCGACATTGAGAGAAAGACATAGTAGTTCATAGTGTCTTTGCAATCTTAAATGCAGATTGGGGCTTTGACTTATGCAAGATGTATGCGTCTTGTGGTATAGATGTGGATTTACTTAGTAGCAAATTCAAGTAGGGGAAGGAAAATAATTGGTAGACTTTGATGTTGATACTTAAGTCGAGGATTTGCATGAGCTGGTGGAAGGAGATGAGATGGGCAAACATCACAAGATGTGTGATCCTCTAGTTTTTAGTGCTCTAGAGATGCCTCAACAAGTTGTACGTACTCCTCCTTCGCAAACAAACGAGTCTTTTTAGTATATGCTTGCAAGTGCTAATAATCTCATGAATTACTATGGGTATACGAGTGAAGGAAAGTCAAACTCTTTACTAGATAGTGATCATATAGGGGCTATCATAGGGACAAATAGTGTTATAGCAGATTGTTGCCTTCCATGAGAGGGCAACTATATTTTATTTTGTAGGAAGGACTCCTTTGATTCCTTGCATTAGAGCATGGCTACAACCAATGTTTTTGAGTGATGATGTGCATTAGAATGATGATTCAGGCCAGAGGAGATTTATGATGGACCAAAAGGGTCCTTTGAGGTCCTCCTTACTTCGGATGCTTGTGTACAAATAGTGCAGCCTCCCTTTTTGGATACCTAGTTGGTTCATGCAGTCCCATGGAGGAATTTCAAGTTGTTCTTAGGCAGACATGTCCATTTTGGGTGGAAGTAGTTAACTTCCCTTCTCACCTTTGGTAGCTCCTTTCTCTAGTATTGAGACCTATTGGTTAGGTCCTGGTGGAGCCTTTGTTTAGCCTCTTATAATAGAAATGGAGCTTGCATGCTTTGGATATTGGAAAACCTTGGCCCAATAAAATTTATTTTACGGCATTGGGGTTACATACATTGCTTTTGAGTTGAAATGGGAGACTTTTAAAGGAAACTATTTTAGATGTGGCTAGTTGGGCCACAATATTTTTGAATTAGATTATGCTCTTAAGATTTTGCAATGTTAGGTGGATATATAGAAGCATGCATCCTAGGATATGTCTCCATAGCAATGTATTTGTTCTCTTGTGCCTCTTGGTCTACGTGGAAATGATATGGACATCCAAGGATGCTCCTTGGGTTATTATGGTTGAATGTTGTGCTCAACAAGAATCCCATTTGATTCTTGCACAATTGCCTTTTGATAATATCACAAACATTTCAATGTAGGGGTAAGGGATTTTACTCTAAACCTTAATTGTCTCGTATGCTTGCAATTGGAGTGGTTGATAAATGTGATTTTGATTTTGCTTTGAGGTTTGATGCTCGTGGGAGGCTATTGGCCTCTTAGAATGTGTTTCGTGCTCAATAGTAATAATCTTCTTCTCGTGCATTGACTATTGATTTGCAAAGGGCAGATCTTATGGATGTGATCCATAGTGAAATGAATAGATTTTAGGTTACTAAATTTGTGGATGCAAAAGGGAAAGCAATGATTTAGTAGTTCTTTTCTTGTCTGCTTATCATGAGACTTGCCTTATGGAATATTAAAGGGGTTTTGTCAAGTAGGAAGTAGTATAGATTGTTGAGGATTCTTTTTGCTGGTAATTGGGATGTAGATTCTTGGTTGTGGAGATTATGTATGAAAGGGTGTTTGTGTGGTTGGGGTGTATGCTCCTAATACAACTTGGGATTGCAGGTTCTTGGTTGTGGAGATTATGTATGAGGGGGAGGTTGTGTGGTTGGTGGGTGTGTATGCTCCATTCTATAGCTTGTTAAGGGCTTGTTATGGGTTACCTTAATGTTTGTGTCTATGGACCAAGCGACTTCACCTCACTCTACTATGGATGAGTTTGAGTGTTAGACATGGGATGCTATGGTAGTCTTATCATTGAAATAAGAGGTCTTTGTGGTTACATCCTCATCAGACTAGATTTACATATATTGAGAATTTACTCAGAATACTTGCTATCCAAACCAAAATTGTTTTGCTCTATGTAAAACAGAGAACTGAAAATTGCACAAAATCAACTCTATGATTTTCAAGCTTCTTTATATTTATATTTGAAAGAGGTGGTGTTAATAAATTGATATTCTATTTATGAGCTTGGATACTTGTGCCATTTATATGCTCCTAGATGTATCACTTGGTATCATTAGGCTTCTAGATGCTATGATACATATGAATTGAGCAAGTAGCCCCTGTAATCTCTCTATATGCTCATTGGTTTATGTAGACACTATTCTTGCAATTATTGATCATTATGGACTTATCTTTATTTAATATTTGGTTATCTAGTACTTCCTCTTATGAGACGACATGTTAGTCGTGGATATATGCATCATTGTATATTGAGCTTCTCTCTTCATGTATAGTACATTGGTTACAACTTCTAGATCTCATTGTTGTTTGGAGATATATTATGCATAGTTAGCTTATGTAGGCTTATTCCTTTTCTTCGGATATATCTGTCTCTAAAACTTTTGGGTTCTCTAACAGTATTTGGTACTTATTGTTATTATAGCAATCCATTCTCTCTTTGTTTTGTAGTCATAATGGCAAGTGCTTTTGAAGATAGTGCCATATTTAACATTGATAACTTGGAGGACAATTACTTTAACTATTAGAAGGCCCAAATATGGCGAGTTTTGGTGAAAAAGAAGCATGTCATGCCATTGAAATGCAAAGGCATAAAGCTAGAAGACATAGATGCTGACCTCGATGAGCTATGTAAGCCCACTATCATTTTTTCTTTGTCAAAGCAAGTATACTTTAATGCCAATGAGATTGAAGGTGATGGATGGTAGTTATGGGAGAATAAATGTGATCTTTATGATAAGAAAAGGCCTACTTCATAGTTGTAGTAGCTCAAGAAGCTTGTGGACCTTTGTATGAAGAAATGCACTCCTATTCTACTCATTTGAATGAGTTTCACTCTATTTGTAGCCAATTTATATCACAAAATCTCATCTTTGATGATACCATAAAGTTTATGTTTTTGCTTGTTGTCACTCTACTTGAGTTTTGGGATACAATCCGTGCTGCTATTACTAGGACTAATGCTCTTGAGGACGATTTTAAATGCTTAGACATAAAGGGAGCTTTACTCATTGAGGAAGTAAGTAGGAAGAATGTTGATACAACTTGTGCCTCTCATGCTCTTACAATTAGAGATAGGAATGATACTAGAAGAAATTATGACGGATGTGGTAGAGATCCACAGCATAATATATTTACGCCTAGTTCTCATGGATAGGGTTGTAGTAAATCCCCTAGTACTAAGTCTTCTCTTATAGGTTATTATATAGATAGTAGGGATATATACAACTATAATGCCATAAGATGTATAAGGGTAGGTGTGATAAAGGCAAAGAAAAAGTGCAAGATAATGCTAAGTCATCAAATGATTAGTGCATTATTAAGTCCGTTATTAAGATTGAGGAGATTAATGCATTGAAGCATAGTTCAGTTGATTATATCTTGGTTGCTTCTTCACTTGGTACCACGTAATTGACTAATGGTTAGTCTTCATTCTCTCAGTGCTAGTTACTTGATTCGGGGGATTCTTTTCATGTGACCCTATATTGGAGTTGATTCTATACTTGTCATATCATTTTTGGTTTAATATGGCTAGGACATGATCATGTATATGATATTATTGGTATCGGTGATGTACATTTGTAGTTTCTTATTGGTACTTCTTTTGTTCTCCATGATGTACATCATGTATTGGCTTTGACAAAAAGCCTTATCTCTGCTAGATGCTTGGATGATGTTGATTATCATATTTTTATTGGTGATTCTACATGGGAAATTACTCATGGCAACCACATTTTTAGTAGAGGTGCAAAAGTTGGCAATCTTTATCCTTTGCTTGTTTCTAGCTCCATTGATCATGTATATGCTATTAATAATCTCCCTTAGGTGTCTCTGTGGCATCACTGCATTGGATATATATCACTCAAAGGAATGAGTATCAACTCATTTGTAGTATCTTTATCCTTGGACTATTCATGTTTTGATTCTTGTGATCATTGTTTATATAGCAGACATGCATATATATTCATAAGAAGTCTAGTTTTATGTGCATGTGTGAGTCCCTAATGCTTGTTCACTTAGATGTTTGTGGTCCCATACCTTGTTTGTCTTGACTTTTCACTTAAGATCAAATAATGGGGTTAAGTTATCCCATGCACTTTTGAACAATTTTGTGGTGATTGGGGCATTAAGCATTAGTTGACCACCCCTTACACCCCACCTCACAGTGGGGTTGCAGAGTGCCTAAATAGAACCATTCAAGAGAGGGTCCATATAGTATGGTTAGTCATGTAGGCTTACCTCATACATTTTGGGTTGAGACAGTTACTATTGTAGTTCACTTGATTAATAGATCCCTATGCACTGCTCTTAGTGATAGAGTTGTTGAGGAGGTATGATTTGGTAAGTCTCCCTCATATATGTATTTGTGAGTCTTTGAATATGAGGTGTTTTGCCATATTTCTAAAGACAAAGAAAATAAATTGCAAATACATCTTTCTTAGATATGGTGATGTAGGTGAGATGGGATATTGTCTTTGGGATCCACAAGCTAGGAAAGTTATGCATAGTTATGATATTGTGTTTCATGAGTATGGGATGCATAGAAAACTTGAGCATGTGATTAAGGTACGTAGGGTAATTTTTCAAGAGAAGCCTCATGTTACTATACAACTAGTGTCAAGATTGTGGCAGAGAAGGAAGGAGTCTCACTTGTAGCTTTCTTGCTTGCACAATGGGGGAATACACACAAGGGTGGAGGCTGAAAACAGTTTTCCTCTTCTTAGTTGTGTAAGCCAAAAGAACTCTAGTACATAGAAATAGAAGAACCCTATATATGGGTCTCAAACCAAACTCAACTAACTAAGGTGGCATACTAACTGAGCCACGAACTAGAGTAGATAAGGATAGCTGTCATGTAGCTATTATTCATGGGCGGTGTACCAACCGCATCTGCAACTGACAAGTCGGTGACATAAATGCACAACGGTCACCCTGGCACCCTGCACACCAAGCAGGTCTCTGAACTTGCGCAGCTTCTCTGCGCCCAATGCCTTCATGAATATGTCGGCTACCTAATCCTCTGTGCTGACATAAACTAGATCAATAAGACCTAGTAAAACCCTCTCCCGCACATAGTGATAATGCACCTCAATGTGCTTTGTTCTAGCATGATAGACTGGGTTATTTGCCAAGTGTATACTACTCATGTTGTCATAATAAATGACAATTGGCCCATTTCTAGGCTGATGCATATCATAAAGTAGCTTATGCAACCAAGCTACCAACTGTTCACAGAACCATCTGCATTGTGCTTCACCTTATAAACCCACTTACAGCCAATTGTATTCTTACCTTTAGGCAAAGGTACCAACTCCCATGTAGCATTTTCTTCCAAGGCATCCATTTCTTCATCCATGGCTTTCTCCCATTTTTCTTTTCCCATGGCTTGCTCAAAAGAAGAGGGTTCTGGTTCCTGTATCACTTTGACCATATAGGCATAGTGAATGGCTGTAAATCCATCATATTTCAGCCTATCCACAGGATACCTAGCTCTGGTAGACCTACGCAAAGTAGGTTCACTCCCAGGTGCTCTCAAAACATCCCTGGTCTTCCTTACTCCAGGTGTAGCAATAGAAGGAATACCCAACTCATCATCAATGCTCTGTTCTGAGCCACTGGATTCACCATCCACATAAGAGTGACCTGGATTCACATCAAACATGGGCTGATCTACCTTCTCTTTTCCTTTTTATGATACCTGCATACCACTATCTGCATTGCTTTGAGACGATTCTCCTGATCTCAATCTGCCTGTCCATGGCGAAGAATGTGAACCACTACTAGAGGACGCTCCAGGTCCACTAATATTTTGTGACTGCTGCTGTGAATTCTGTGCAGCATTACCATTTTGTGCATCTACATCATCAATCACATTTACTGGTTTATACCAGCTACTCATCTCATAAAAAACAACATCTCTGATGACTGTAAACTTACGAGTAGAAGGGTTATAGCATCTGTACCCTTTTTGCTGCAGAGAGTAACCAATAAAGATGCACTTCTCAGCTTTTGGATCCAACTTGGATCTCAACTCATCTGGCACATGTACATAGGCAATGCAACCAAAAATTTTCAAATGAGAGATATCTGGTTTCCTACCAGTATACCTCTCCTCTGGAGTCATCCCATGTATTGCTGCAGTCGGAGTCCTATTCATTATTTAGACTGCTGTAGCAACTGCTTCAGCCCAGTAAAAATCTGGCAAGTCTTTTTCGTTGAGCATGGCACGAGATACCTCTCCAATATGCCTGTTTTTTCTTTCTGCAATTCCATTTTGCTGTGGGGTATGATTGCATGAATATTGCTGCTTTATGCCATGCTCCTGCTAGAACCTTGCAAACTCATTTGAGAGGTACTCTCCCCCTCCATCTGACCTTAGGCATTTTATTTGCAGGCTTGTTTCTTTTTCAACCATAGCTTTAAGAGTTTTGAAATGCCCAAAAACTTCACTTTTCTTTTTCATAAAATACACCCAAACTTTTCTGCTATAGTCATCAATAAAAGTGATAAAATAATGACAGCCTCCAAGAGATGCAGCTTTAGTAGTCCACACATCAGAGTGGATTAATTCCAATGGCTTCTTACTCTCTTGAACATGTCTAGGAAATGGTTTCCTTGCATGTTTTCCAAACTGACAGACTTCACATACCTTATGCATTTCTGCAACCTTGAATTTAGGCAATCCTGCAATAATATTTTGGGCTTGCATTGATTTAAGTCGCTGTACATTAACATGACCAATGCGTTTATGCCAGATATCAATATCTGCAACTACACCGGTCCCATGTGCAAACATTGCTGCACTCAATTCAGACATGTCTGCATCCAACGTAAACATTCTGCCCTTCTTCTTTCCTTTTGCTATCAAGCGACCTTTATTTTTCATATCCTCAACAAAGCATCTATGAGGATTAAATCTGACCTGCAAGCCCTGCTCAACCATTTGACCAACAGAAACCAGATTCTTGGTGATATTCGGGACATGAAATACATCGGACAGGTATTTCTTTTTCCCATCCTGCATAGACAAATGAATTTTTTCAATCTGCACAATAGGATGTGCAGTATCATCACCAGTCTCCACAAATCCTGGTTTTTCCATTTTCCTTGCATCCTCCATCCATTCTGCATGACCTGTCATGTGGTTTGATGCACATGAGTCAACATACCATACATCATTGCTTTCTTTTGCACTTGTCATAGAATTGTTCATGTGCTGCACCATAAACAAATGCTCATTTCTGTCATCACCCTGTCTACTAGAAGATGCATAATTCCCTTGTTGCAGTTTTCCATTCATGATGTCATTCTGCTTTTTATAGCAGTCTTTAGCCATATGACCCATTTTACCACAGTAGTAGCATTCAACATTACTGTTTGCATTTTGGCCTCTTTGCTATCCACCACGACCTCTTTGGCTCCCCCTAGCTCTAGAGTTACCACGTCCTCCTCCATAGGACTGGTTTTCTTGAGTTTGCTGCATATTTTGATTTCTACCACGGCCTCCAGATCGGCCTCCTCTACCTCTGCCTCTACCTCTTCCAGCATTTGAGTAGAAGACAGCTTCTTTTGAAGTTCCTCCTGAAGAAGATGCACCACCATTTCTCTGCTCCTCAGAAATTAGAAGAGCAATCAACTCCTCAAAATCAGGAAATCTTTGACGGACGGAAATGGATGTTCGAAACTGTGCATAATCCTTTCGTAGACCAGTCAAGGTCACAGAAACTAAATCATCATCTTCCACTGGCGACCCAATGGAAGCAAGTGCATCTGCAATCTTCTTCACCTTCATGTGGTAGTCATTGATGCTCATATTTTCTCTTTGCACATTATGCAACTCTTGCTTGAGCTGCATTTTCCTGGCTTGAGTATTTGTGCTATACATTTTTGACAAAGTATCCCATGTCTCCTTTGGCGTACTTGCATCCTGAATATGCACAATCATAGAGTTTGAAATATTGATAGACAGCCAATACATAACTTTCCTGGCTCTCTCATGCCATGCTTTAAATGCCTGCATTTGCTGTTGATTGGGAACATCAGGAAGAACTGGTTCTTCTTCATTTCGTGCAACAAATTCCCAATATCCTTTTCCCGTAAGGAAATTCGTCATTCTAAACTTCCATGCTTGGAAGTTGTTCTTGTCAAGCTTTTCAGTAACAATCTGTGAGAGAGAATTAGACGCCATTACAGAACACTGCAAAAATTTCTGTCACTGCAAAGAACACAGCTTCAGCCTCACAAGGGCTAAACTGCAAAACTGTAGAACAGTGGTCGCACAGCATAAAACTGGGCCTTTTCCTGAGTGCGTGCAGAAAACTTCCGCCTCCAAAACAGGCCCCGAAATGGCCTCAAATCAAAAAAACAGGGTCGCCAAGGGCTAAAGCCTTCTCCCGCAGCATATACTGCCCTCTTGCTTCACCGCGAAGGGCGTCTCAACCTGAGACAATGCACTCTTGCAATTTCCGGCTGTGCTACCTGCAGAGATCTGCTCCCAAAATAGAAAATGAAAGCAACACTGCTCCTCTTACCAGAACACCGCGGGCTTGGCTTGCTTTCTTGAGCTCCTTACCACGAACAAGGCTCTGATACCATGTCAAGATTGTGGGAGAGAAGGAAGAAGTCTCACTTGTAGCTTTCTTGCTTGCACAATGGGGGAATACACACAAGGGTGGAGGCTGAAAACAGTTTTCCTCTTCTTAGTTGTGTAAGCCAAAAGAACTCTAGTACATAGAAATAGAAGAACCCTATATATGGGTCTCAAACCAAACTCAACTAACTAAGGTGGCATACTAACTGAGCCATGAACTAGAGTAGATAAGGATAGCTGTCATGTAGCTATTATTCATGGGCGGTGTACCAACCGTATCTGCAACTGACAAGTCAGTGACATAAATGCACAACGGTCACCCTGGCATATCACGAGTGGAGCTCGATATCTCAACAACTAGCTCCAGTTCAATAGCCTGCTATTACTGATGATACTCTAGTGGTCCAGAATCCACCTATTGTGTAGGATCATGTTGATGATGACAGAGAGGGCATGATGTACTAGCTCCATGACCAATTCCATAACACTCTACTAGAGCCTCATATTCTCCTGATTGTAATGAGACTACTATACACTATGTCATGTTGACAAATTTCAATGAACCCTTTAGTTATGAGGAGGCTATGTGTATAGGTGACAAAACCTCTTGGGAGAGGGGTATGTAATCTGAGTTTAACACGCTTTAGAAGTGTAATTGGAATTTGGTTTCCTTGCCCAATGGAAAACACACATTGGCATGCAAATGTGCATATAAGATAAAGAGCACCCCTGGTCTCCCTAAGCTAGTAAACAAGGCCCAATTGGTTGCAAAGGGTTTTAAACAAGAAAAGAAAGTTGAATTTAATGAGATCTTCTCTCATTTGGTCAAGATGTATACCATTTTCTTGGTTTTGTCCTTGGTTGCACACTTAGATCCGAACTTTTACTAGATGGATTTTAACATGACTTTTCTACATGTGGACCTGCATGAGGATATTTATATGTAGCAACCTAAGGGCTTTGTAGAAAGGGCAGGGAACACCTAATGTGCAAGTTGAAGAAGAGTCTCTATGGACTTAATTAGGCACCTAGGAAATGGTATCATAAGTTTGATACCTTTATGCATTTGCACTATTCTCGCAGCACTATGATCCATGACTTATATGAAGAAGGTCCATGATGGCAGCCTTATCCTTTTGGTATTATATATTTGATGATATGTTGATCATTGGGAGTACTCATGAGAAACTAGATACTTTGAAAACTCAGCTCAAGAGGATCTTTGATATGAGGGACATGGGGCATGCTTCTCACATTCTTGGTATGTGTGTTACATGAAACTGGTCTAAGGGACTTCTCTACTTGTCACATGAGGAGTACATCCATAAAGTATTTGAACAGCTCTATATGCTGGGTGGTAAGCCCATTGGCACCCCCTTTACTTTCCCATGTGAAGGTTGGTGAGATAAATTGTCCCTCTAGTTAGATGATGAGAGGACCCAGATGGCCAAGATTCCATATGTGCCCATAGTGGGCAACTTGATTATGCCATGATAGCCACTAGACTAACGTAGCATTTGTAGTGGGAGTTTCTGCTTGCTATATGGTGATACTTGGATGGAAAAATTGGGATGCCATGAATGGTATTAAGAGATACCTTAAAGGTTGCAAGACATGCAGATAGTAGGAAGTCCACCTTTGGCCATGTCTTTATCTTTGTTGAAGGTGTTGTTTCTTGGATGTCTAGGGTGCAAAAATGCACTACCTTGTCTATTATTGAGGTTATGTACATTGCAGCCATTGAGGCCAAGTACACAACAACCATCGAGGTTTGTAAGGACGCCCTATGGTTAGGCTACCTAGTTATAGACCTTGGTATCACCTCTATGACTCCTACCCTACATTCAGATTCTATGAGTGCCATCCTGTTAGCATGTAATTTGGTCTTTCATGCAAGGACCAAGCACATTGAGGTGCATTATCGCTTTATTAGAGAGGTGATTGAGGACAAGTAGATAGAGCTTGTCAAGATCTCTATAGATGAGAGTTCTACTGATTTTCTCACTAAAAGTCTCTAAGTGGAACATTATGCCTTCCTTAGAAAGATGATTGGCAAAGGATGCTATGATGTCTTTCCTCATCTAGTTGTACTTATATATACATTTTGTATTTTTTTCTCCTCACCCCCTATGACATTCTCCTTTAAGTGGGAGGTTGCCGGGAGTAAAGGCCACTTGTGCCTAGCTGACTATATATATCTTATACTCAGTGCCTGCACGCCTATACACCTAAGGTGAGAAATCACAAGTTTTCAAGCCAAAAACTAGTATTTGGACTAGAATTGACAATGGCACACCTATAGCCTTGATTAGACAATCATTTTGATAGTTCAATACTATTTGGTAGAACCCTACCTAGCACATATGTTGGACTTTCTTTTGCTTGGGGGTTTGTAAGGAGTCAAAAATAAAAAAATTTAATCCCTTTTTGCTAAATTTTTTGATATATTTTTCAGTTTGAGTGATTATCTATCCCATACACCCATTTGGGCTCCACCATTGGCACAAGTGATCATTTGCTTTTGTAGCTCAACCATTTCTCATGCTATCCCATACATCCACTTCGGACTCCACCACTAGCACTAATGATCATCCACTTCTATAGCTCAACCATTCATGATGCTCCAATGATTCAAACTTAACCAAAATGCATCTTGAGAAATTTATGTCTCAATAGAAAAATTATGTTTCCTTGTACTACTTGAGGCAATCCACTATGACAACATCCTATTCGTGCTCCATTTTTGTGCTCCTACTGGATTTGTTGTTTTCGACATTCGCTATGGCTTTCTTACTTATTTATGTGTAGCAGGAATAAATCCCATAAGTCATGTCAAGATTGTGGGAGAGAAGGAAGGAGTCTCACTTGTAGCTTTCTTGCTTGCACAATGGGGGAATACACACAAGGGTGGAGGCTGAAAACAGTTTTCCTCTTCTTAGTTGTGTAAGCCAAAAGAACTCTCATACAAAGAAATAGAAGAACCCTATATATGGGTCTCAAACCAAACTCAACTAACTAAGGTGGCATACTAACTGAGCCACGAACTAGAGTAGATAAGGATAGCTATCATGTAGCTATTATTCATGGGCGGTGTACCAACCGCATCTGCAACTGACACGTCGGTGACATAAATGCACAACGGTCACCCTGGCATATCACGAGTGGAGCTCGATATCTCAACACTCCCCCTCAAGCTCAATCCCAATTCCTGCACACCAAGCAGGTCTCTGAACTTGCGTAGCTTCTCTGCGCCCAATGCCTTCGTAAATATGTCAGCTACCTGATCCTCTGTACTGACATAAACTAGATCAATAAGACCTAGTAAAACCCTCTCCCGCACATAGTGATAATGCACCTCAATGTGCTTTGTTCTAGCATGATAGACTGGGTTATTTGCCAAGTGTATACTACTCATGTTGTCACAATAAATGACAACTGGCCCATCTGTAGGCTGATGCATATCATAAAGTAGCTTATGCAACCAAGCTACCTCACATGCAGCCATTGCTGCACCCCTGTACTCAGCCTCTGTGCTCGACAAGGCAACTGTAGGTTGTTTCTTGCTGCTCCAAGTGACTGCAGCACTCCCAAAAGAGAACACATATCCACTGGTAGAATGTCTATCAGAAATGCTACCAGCCCAATCAGCATCAGTGTATCCATGCAACTGTATCTGAACCCCAGTCTCATAAAATAGTCCATACTGCAATGTGGACTTCACATACCTGAGTATGCGTCTAGCCGCATCCAAATGCGGTTTCCTTGGAGCCTGCATAAACTGACTTACCAATCCAACAGCATAGCTCAAATCTGGCCTGGTAATAGTCATATAAATCAAGCTTCCTACTATGCGTCTGTACATAGTAGGGTCTTCCAAAAGCTCACCTGCATCTGCGCTCAGCTTCACATTCTGCTCCAAAGGAACTGAAATAGGCTTACAGCCTGTCATCCCATATTTGGACAGCATGTCCAATCCATACTGCCTCTGCAAGAGCTGTATCCCACTTGGTGATCTAATCACCTCAATGCCCAAGAAATAACGCAGCTCTCCCAAATCCTTCATCTCAAACTTCTGCTTCAATAGCATTTTCACATGAAGGACATATTCATCACTGTCACCTGTCATAATCAAATCATCAACATAAATGACAAGTAGCATAATACCTTTCTCTGTTTTTCTCACATAAAGTGAGAAATCTGCCTTGGAAATCTGAAAGCCAATAGTGACAAGATACTGTCCTATCTTGTCAGACCATGCTCTAGGTGCTTGCTTCAGCCATACAAGGCTTTCTTCAACTTGCAAACAAACTCAGGATGAACAGCATGCACATAACCTGGTGGCTGCTCCATATAGACCTCTTCTTGCAAATCACCATGCAAGAAGGCATTCTTTACATCCATCTGATGTAAAGACCATCCCTTTGATGCAGCCATAGCAATGACTGCTCTTACGGTTGCCATCCTTGCAACCGGACTGAATGTTTCTTCATAGTCAATGCCATATGTTTGTGCATACCCCTTGACTACTAATCTTGCCTTGTATCTGTTCACAGAACCATCTGCATTGTGCTTCACCTTATAAACCCACTTACAGCCAATTGCATTCTTATCTTTAGGCAAAGGTACCAATTCCCATGTAGCATTTGCTTCCAAGGCATCCATTTCTTCATCCATGGCTTTCTCCCATTTTTCTTTTCCCATGGCTTGCTCAAAAGAAGTGGGTTCTGGTTCCTGTATCACTTTGACCATATATGCATAGTGAATGGCTGTAAATCCATCATATTTCAGCCTATCCACAGGATACCTAGCTCTCGTAGACCTGCGCAAAGTAGGTTCACTCCCAGGTGCTCTCAAAACATCCCTGGTCTTTCTTACTCCAGGTGTAACAATAGAAGGAATACCCAACTCATCATCAATGCTTTGTTCTGAGCCACTGGATTCACCATCCACATAAGAGTGACCTGGATTCACATCAAACATGGGCTGATCAACCTTCTCTTTTCCTTTTCGTGATACCTACATACCACTATCTGCATTGCTTTGAGAAGATTCTCTTGATCTCAATCTGCCTGTCCATGGCGAAGAATGTGAACCACTGCTAGAGGACGCTCCAGGTCCACTAATATTTTGTGACTGCTGCTGTGAATTTTGTGCAGCATTACCATTTTGTGCATCTACATCATCAATCACATTTACTGGTTTATACCAGCTACTCATCTCATCAAAAACAACATCTCTGCTCACTGTAAACTTACGAGTAGAAGGGTTATAGCATCTATACCCTTTTTGCTACAGAGAGTAACCAATAAAGATGTACTTCTCAGCTTTTGGATCCAACTTGGATCTCAACTCATCTGGCACATGTACATAGGCAATGCAGCCAAAAATTTTCAAATGAGAAATATCTGGTTTCCTACCAGTATACCTCTCCTCTGGAGTCATTCCATGTATTGCTGCAGTGGGAGTCCTGTTCATTATGTAGACTGATGTAGCAACTGCTTCAGCCCAATAAAAATCTGGCAGGTCTTTTTCATTAAGCATGGCACTAGATACCTCTCCAATATGCCTGTTTTTTCTTTCTACAATTCCATTTTGCTGTGGGGTATGACTGCATGAATATTGCTGCTTTATGCCATGCTCCTGCTAGAACCTTGCAAACTCATTTGAGAGGTACTCTCCCCCTCCATCTGACCTTAGGCATTTTATTTGCAGGCCTATTTCTTTTTCAACCATAGCTTTAAGAGTTTTGAAATGCCCAAAAACTTCACTTTTCTTTTTCATAAAATACACCCAAACTTTTCTGCTATAGTCATCAATAAAAGTGATAAAATAATGACAGCCTCCAAGAGATGCAGCTTTAGTAGTCCACACATCAGAGTGGATTAATTCCAATGGCTTCTTACTCTCTTGAACATGTCTAGGAAATGGTTTCCTTGCCTATTTTCCAAACTGACAGGCTTCACATACCTTATGCATTTCTGCAACCTTGAATTTAGGCAATCCTGCAACAATATTTTGGGCTTGCATTGATTTAAGTCGCTGTACATTAACATGACCAATGCGTTTATGCCAGATATCAATATCTGCAACTACACCGGTCCCATGTGCAAACATTGCTGCACTCAATTCAGACATGTCTGCATCCAACGTAAACATTCTGCCCTTCTTCTTTCCTTTTGCTATCAAGCGACCTTTATTTTTCATATCCTCAACAAAGCATCTATGAGGATTAAATCTGACTTGCAAACCCTGCTCAACCATTTGACCAACAGAAACCAGATTCTTGGTGATATTCGGGACATGAAATACATCGGACAGGTATTTTTTTTTTCCATCCTGCATAGACAAATGAATTTTTCCAATCTGCACAATAGGATGTGCAGTATCATCACCAGTCTCCACAAATCCTAGTTTTTCCATTTTCCTTGCATCCTCCATCCATTCTGCATGACCTGTCATGTGGTTTGATGCACCTGAGTCAACAAACCATACATTGTTGCTTTCTTCTGCACTTGTCACAGAATTGTTCATGTGCTGCACCATGAACAAATGCTCATTTCTATCATCACCCTGTCTACTAGAAGATGCATAATTCCCTTGTTGCAGTTTTTCATTCATGATGTCATTCTGCTTTTTATAGCAGTCTTTAGCCATATGACCCATTTTGCCACAGTAGTAGCATTCAACATTATTGTTTGCATTTTGGCCTCTTTGCCATCCACCACGACCTCTTTGGCTCCCCCTGCCTCTAGAGTTACCACGTCCTCCTCCATAGGACTGGTTTTCTTGAGTTTGCTGCATATTCTGATTTCTGCCACGGCCTCCAAATCGGCCTCCTCTACCTCTGCCTCTACCTCTTCCAGCATTTGAGTAGAAGACAGTTTCTTTTGAAGTTCCTCCTGAAGAAGATGCACCACCATTTCTCTGCTCCTCAGAAATTAGAAGAGCAATCAACTCCTCAAAATCAAAAAATCTTTCACGAACTGAAATGGATGTCCGAAACTGTGCATAATCCTTTCCTAGACCATTCAAGGTCACAGAAACTAAATCATCATCTTCCACTGGTGACCCAATGGAAGCAAGTGCATCTGCAATCTTCTTCACCTTCATGTGGTAGTCATTGATGCTCATATTTTCTCTTTGCACATTATGCAACTCTTACTTGAGCTGCATTTTCCTGGCTTGAGTATTTGTGCTGTACATTTTTGACAAAGTATCCCATGCCTCCTTTGGCGTACTTGCATCCTGAATATGCACAATCATAGAGTCTGAAATACTGATAGACAGCCAGTACATAACTTTCCTGGCTCTCTCATGCCATGCTTTGAATGCCTGCATTTGCTGTTGATTGGGAACATCAAGAAAAACTGGTTCTTCTTCATTTCCTGCAACAAATTCCCAATATCCTTTTCCCATAAGGAAATTCGTCATTCTAAACTTCCATGCTTGGAAGTTGTTCTTGTCAAGCTTTTCAGTTACAATCTGTGAAAGAGAATCAGACGCCATTACAGAATCCTACAAAAAATTCTGTCACTGCAGAGAACACAGCTTCAGCCTCACAAGGGCAAATCTGCAAAACTGAGAAAGTGGTATTTAACCACACAGTTACTTCCTAGTGACGATTTTGCATATACAGGAACCAAGGATGATTCTGTAACTCCCAATGTCTCTGCGCACGAGCATACGATGCAATATCTGTGGTAACTTTTCACCGACCTGTAGAACAGTGGTCGCACAGCATAAAACAGGGCTTTTTCCTGAGTGCGTGCAGAAAACTTCTGCCTCCAAAACAGGCCCCGAAATGGCCTCAAATAAAAAAAAACAAGGTCGCCAGGGACTAAAGCCTTCTCCCGTAGCATATACTGCCCTCTTGCTTCACCGCGAAGGGCGTCTCAACCTGAGATAATGCACTCTTGCAATTTTCGGCTGTGCTACCTGCAGAGATCTGCTCCCAAAACAGAAAATGAAAGCAACATTGCTCCTCTTACCAGAACACCGCGAGCTTGGCTTGCTTTCTTGAGCTCCTTACCACGAACAAGGCTCTGATACCATGTCAAGATTGTGGGAGAGAAGGAAGGAGTCTCACTTGTAGCTTTTTTGCTTGCACAATGGGGGAATACACACAAGGGTGAAGGCTGAAAACAGTTTTCCTCTTCTTAGTTGTGTAAGCCAAAAGAACTCTCATACAAAGAAATAGAAGAACCCTATATATGGGTCTCAAACCAAACTCAACTAACTAAGGTGGCATACTAACTGAGCCACGAATTAGAGTAGATAAGGATAGCTATCATGTAGCTATTATTCATGGGCGGTGTACCAACCGCATCTGCAACTGACACGTCCGTGACATAAATGCACAACGGTCACCCTGGCATATCATGAGTGGAGCTCGATATCTCAACAATAAGTCCTTATTGATCTTATCTTTTTCAAATATTCAATTTGTGGTGGTTTGGTTGGTTCAATGAAAACTAGAGACACTTAGAATTTGTGCATCGATCATGCGCACATGTGTGTGCAACCTTATTTTTCTACTTCAACTACACACATAGTACCTGGGTGTTATCACATCTACCCACCATCTCTCTCTTGCCTTTCCATTTGTATTGAGTTGCTTGATATGCTTACTTGTCCTTAGCCTACCTCAAGTTGGTGTTCCTTTGAGGAGTCACTCATTGCCTCGAGTTGGAGTTAGAACCAACTTTTCTACCTCTTGTGTCATCCCTTACAACCCTAACTCAAGTTGATAGTGAGCTATTTACCTTGAATTGGAGTTATCCTAAGTAAGCTTGGATTTGCACATGCTGCACACCTTGAATGGACTTCATCCACTTGCCACACACCATCCACATGCCTTGACTTAACTCACTTGCACACTAAGTGCTTTGTACAATACATTAATGCTCACCCCAAATAGCACCTCCATCTTGAGGCCCTAATCTTCCAACATCTTGAGGTCTATGAATATAGAAAGTGTCCCTAACAACACTATCTCAAGTCACCTAACATTTACATCTCTATTATTATCCATTATCCTCACCAAATTATGGTTACAAATCCTCATACAACTAGATCTTCTATCTATCTTCCATATTGCACCACTCTTCCACCTCAATCCATTTGCATCAATCCATCCTCATAATCTGCGGGCCCTATATATTTTTTCCTTATATACATATATTTTCCATCAAATTTGATAGAGGAATAACCTGTGAGGAGCCTAAACGGAATGCATGAATCTTTGCATGTTGATGTAGGCAAAACATGATGGTCAGGAAGTCTTCTCAAATCTAAAAACTTTTTTAATAAGTATACATATCTAGTGCCTATATCTATGAATCCATATGGTTCTCTTGAACTTCTTCCTTCGCTATCATTCAACTCAATTGAGTTGGCTAGCCCCATCAATGGTCAATGCGACTACTGGAAATAAAGTTATTGAATGATATCTCATAGATCTATGAAGCTCTCTAAAGCTTCTAGATCTATGGGCCTTTCTTTTTTTGTGCCAGTTCATACTTTCAAGGCTATGAATCTATAGTGTTTGTCTATGTTCATTTGCAAGTGTATAAATGAAGATTTTTTTGCATCTAGTTTTGGAGAAGGTTAGGAAGAAATCCAGAGGTTGGGAAGACCTCTTCCAAGCTATAAACTCTCTGATCACATACTATTATAATGTCCTCATATTACTTAGGCCACTTCAATAGACAACATGTGTACATGGTTCACTTCAATAAGAATAATGTGTGTTTTAGAAACAAGTTAATTAGCATTCAAAAAATGTTAGATAAGTGATTTTATTAATTGAAATATTTTGGCCAAAGTACTTCAAGGTGGGAGTTCCAGTAAGGAACAAGCCAAGATAAAGGACTATCATCTAAGCAATGGTTGTATAGATCACATTTGTGTCCCAAAAGGGAAGGGGAAGAAGTAAATGCCAAACTCTTATGGGAGGCTCATAGTCTAATTGTTGGACATCCAATTATGCCAAGACTCTTAATGGAGTTTTCAAAAGCTAATTATTGGACATTCTAGTAATGCCAAGATTCTTAATGTAGTTTGTAAAAGTTATCACTAGTTAGGACTAAAGAGACACATTCTGCAATATGTAGCCCAATGCCTAACTTGTCAAAGGGTTAAGGTTGAAAGTATCAAAATTATTGGGAAACTAAAACCCTTAGACATTCCACAGATGAAATGAGAATCAAAAAGTGTGGACTTTATAGTTGGATGAGCTATTGTTATTGGTGGATATGACTCTAGCATAGTACTGAAGATAGATTCAAAGTTTTGCAATTGATTCTAGTCAAAGCTCCATATAGATGATCTAATATTACCAAAGTTTTCATTAAGGAAATATTCAAGTTACATGGACTATTGGGAAGCATAGTCAATGATAGAGGCTCTAAGTTCACCTCAAAGTTTTGGACCTATTTATTTATAGATTGTTAGAATCCATTTGTACTTTAGCACTACATATCATCCATAAATAAATGGTCAAATTGAGAAACTAAATCAAACCATAGAGGATATCTTAATATCTTATTGTGGTAGAGAACTAGGATGATGAATTAAGCATCTACATCTTGTGGAATTCGTGATTCTATCTAATGGATGGATGTGTATGGCACAAACAAACTATTGGGACCAAAAACGGGCCCGACACTTGCCCTTTGGCACTAGCCGAGACCTCTCATACTCTAAGACAACGCCCGCTCATGGCCTCACAGCTAGGAGTGTCTAAGGCACACTCTACTCTAACTGCTAATATGGATATTGCGTTTGTAGTGGAACTTAGTCCAACGATTGCCCTTCCCCTCTCCTCAGAGGGAAATCCCACACATTTTTGTATACTATACCACATCGCACAAACATAGGGAGGCAACCTCTCGATAGAATCATCACACCCCCATTGCAGCTCTCCTACACCTCGGGATTGGCCCTAGGATGCACTACCTCAACATAAAGAACATACGAACATACTCCACTCTTTGATTTTGAACGATCCAGGAGACTTCAATATTTCCTCACCAAGCACTTTCCCCAAGAAACAATCATCTAGCCTACATCAAGGGTATCCTTACACACTCCATGTTGGTCATTTATTAGGCAATCAAGTGCTATGCATCCAGGTTTTATACCATGTGGCATGCAAAATGTAGAAGTGTATGACCATTGTGCGAAAGCATTTTATGATTGGAAAGCAGCCAGGTGGTGTGCAAAACAATCCTTTAATGATTTTCAACCTACGCATTATTTCGACGTTGCTAAAGACTAGCATCGAGTTTCGTCCTACTACTAGTCTCCTTATGTTGAGATTTGCAATCACATCCATGCTGCCTCTTTGTAAGGGTAGATGGGCCGAGGGCATGCAGGCCACAGGAATCCCATAGACATAGAGAGAAAGACTAGAACCTACCTATCTCTATATAACATTGTACTTGGTTGTCACTTTCATTGAGATGAATGCAATGCCATTGTCATGTTGCTCCTCAGTATCGTGTACTTGATGATTGTCATTTGCTCTTGATTCAAGGTTCTTGATCTCTATCGTGGCAGTGTCTTCATGTGTCTAGTCAAGGTCTATGAGCCACCATAATTGCCATGCTCTAGATCCTGTGTTTTTACACCTTAAACTTGAAATATTATCGGCCTATATGCTATGCATAAATCAAATAAATCAAAATTTAAAACATTTTCAATGATTACTCGCTTTCACAATCCCTCTTTCCCCTAACTGTTTAGGTTTTGCAATGTTGCATAGGTGTAGGGTCCATTTTTATGTCATTTTTCATATAGAAAGCAATAAAAATACACTCTAACATAAAAACAAGGCTGGAATTAGGCTTAATCCTCATGCTTAGTCTTTTTACACATTCACAAACATGAATCATATTTTTTCCTAATTATTGAGCGCAAAAATCTAATTTTCCTTCTATTTTCTTTGTTTTCCCTTATTTATTTACCAAAAAAGTATGATATTTTAGAGTTATTGGTTTTTTCTAATGAAGTATGCTCAGCATTATTTCCCTATTAATTTTCTTCTCATATGACCCAAAAAACCCAACAAAACCCCCAATTTCCATCATTTTCCATAAAAATCGCAACTTGCGGGTTTTGCATGTTTTGCAATAAATCATTATATCATTAAAATTTCTGGTTCTCTTCTATATTTCAAAGAGAATATAACATAGGAAATCAAGAGCAATTATTATCAAACACTTCCTTCAACCATTTTTCATAAAACAAAAGGAAGGATCACTTACGCATAAGAACCGTAGGTTTCGAGTCACGTATCTCGAAATCAAGAGGCCACTGATGCACTCTCCTACCCCGATCTATGTCCTCTACCACTTCAGCATCATCATTTTATCCAAATTCATCAACACACCCCACCCCCTTCTCTCTTGAATTGATCCATATGAATGGGTAGCATGAGGAGAGAGGAGCGAGAAAGACTAAAAATCAGAATTTCATTCCCTTCATCATATTACACATGGTTACCATCAAAATCTTGCCCTCTCTGCATAGATCAGGGATCTCCCTCTCTCTCTCTACATGATTAAGTATCCAAGAGGCACACATATCCCCAAAAAACGGGGCATCAATCAAAAAACACCCCCTCCCTACATCTCGACATGTTTTTTGCATGTTTCCTTCATTTAGAGTTTCATTTCATTTCATTTATAAAATGTCCAATTCAAAAAAAACATTTTCACATTGCCATGGAAGGGCTTTCGGCCTATTTGGAGGTGCAAATGGACTCTGATTCACGATCTGACTGGACGACTGGCTTTATAAAGTTGAAATCTATAAACTTGGGCCTCGTCATGCACTTTATGGCTTATGGATCCAGTAGCTCCTTTAGAACGCTGAACCTTGTAGGGATTAAATGGGGGGGTCAAACGATCTCTGATCGATGAACCAAGACTTGCATTGGATTCCTGATGTCAAAATGCATCTAGGAAAAATCCAACTCTTCAGCCATCAGCCATTGTTTGATTTTTCATGAAAATTGGCTCTTTAACGCCTCTCAAGCACTTTCGGGCTCCAAAACGGGCTCCAGAGCACTCCAAGAACGGGTCCAAATTGGGTCCTAAAATCCAGTTCTCATTGGCGACCACGAGATAAGGTGACTTAGCTTGTCGAATCCCATGAATAAACATGCACATAAACACAACCACAAAGAGCATCAAGCTGATACAAAATAGATGCATAATAAAACCCATCGCAGCTCTCACCTTACCCCCTGACAAAACCAAGGCATGAAATCCAGAAGGAGTAGGCCAATCATAATCTAATAGAAGGCCCGAAGTGAGTCGCTAACTGAGTGCTCCAACACGGCCAAGCTAAAAAGAACTATCAAAGAGGTCACCCTGAGTGATGGTCTGAACTACCTACCTAATTGAGGACAACTTAACTAGGAGCTCCTCCTAGGTGAGGTTTCATATAGCCTGAGTAATAAATATTTTTATTTAATACATTTTCCTGAGGCTTTAATTCTTCCATACTCGAGCGTGTAAAAAGGAGGGAGCTGAGCATAGTGACCCAAGGAGAACAAGGCATCAGCCTCAGGTCTTGTCTCGGTACCTAAGAGCCTACCAAGCCCTCGCAAGGTGACACTTAATCTTTTTTTGATGCTCACTTTTATTTTCGCTCTAATATTCTCTTATTTTTATTTTTTCAGCTAGATGCCACCCCTAGGAAGACAAGGCATCAGACTCATCCCTAGGAACCTACCAGGCCATCGCAAGGCAATAAGCACAACTCATAGATTTTTTTTCCCTATTTTTATAAGGGTTAGAATCCCTTTATACACACCTCTATATATTTTTATTCTTTAGCTATTCGGGATTTTACTTCTTTGCATATATTTATTCTAGCAGGCTTTTCTAACTGCTTCACAACTAACATAAACTCCTAGAATGGCCACCTAGCAGATAAGCACGATAGGTCACTAGGATTGCCTTCTAAAATAGGTCTTTCAGTGCCTGATAATGCCTTTGTAGGAGGTAATGACTACTTAGACCTCCCTTAGACATACTTGACCTATACCTAGGACTTCATGCCTTGATTGCCAGTTCCCAACAAAAGAAATCCCTCACAAGTACACATACATATGTAGCATAAAAATAAGGTACTCGTAAAGGAAAGATATCACCTATGGATTGGGCCACGAGAAGCTCCAGTGCAGCAAAGGATCCCCCCAGATTCCCGGTAATTTGTCTAGCATAGCACTAAAACAAAACCCATAAAATGCATCTGCACTAAACAGACAAATGACCCTCTTGGCCTAATGAAATAGAACATTTTACTGCAAACTAATTGGCCCTCTTGACCTAACGTAATCTGGTCATTATATCCAAAGAAGCTAGCCTTTCTAGCCTAAAATAAGTAGGTCATTCTAATCCATGCAATACATGATCTCCTTGGCATGTACATCACATTCTATCAAACTAACAAGGATACCAAGGATAGCATAAAATAAGAGGACTAGCCCCATGTTACTCATGCAAATCTCTTAAAAGCTTGATCTGGGCCCTTTGTAGATCCACTAGCCCAAGCCTTTCTACTAATATCTCAATAATAATGGCCATCTCTTCTTGGGTACTATGAATTGAATGAATGACATCATTAGGTTTATATATCTCATCTTCTTGGTCATCATTCAAATGGATCGCTTGTCCCAACTTTCTAGTAACTCCTCCTACAAGGAGAATCATGGATTTAAAATCATTCAACTCTTTTGTGATTGGACCATTACATATGTCAATGATACGATCCAAACTAGACAGAGCTTCAAGCCTAGACCCATCCCATAGAAGCATCTCAGGGCAATCCCTATTGTTAAATGTAGCATTATGGCCTTTAGTTGCATCCTCTTGGGAATCCATTAAAGCATATCCACATGGAATTCATGGCCTTTCATTTGACAAACCAACCACACATTTATAAATTTTGGGTCTCCAAACCCATCTCATATTCCTTTTCATATTCTTAGCCTACCTCATTTTGCCACATTGGTTTAATGGACTCAAAGCGGACTTATTGTTATAGTCAGATGGCCTCACATCCTTATGATTTTGATCGAGCACAGGTGGACCTTGGGCATACTGCATCTTCTTCATATGAGATGTCTTTACTTGCCTTTGTCTACTCTACTGCTTATTCATAGAAACCATGCTTTTACTAAAAGGAACAACATCCACTCAAAAGCATGATTCATCCATAAATTGGAAAGGTCTCTCAAGAGCCTTACTAAGAGAAAAACTGGAACCACTCATTGGACATGCATCCACACTAGTAGGCCCATTGGTACTATCAATGTGGCCATCACAACTACCTCTCATGGAAGCATTGCAAGCCTTGATGGGACTTGCTAGGATGATAATCCCATCAAGGCTTGCAATCCTGATGATGGACCCAAGAGGCATATTATCACTACTCATGGAATTGCCATTTCCTACTTGTAGATTCTGGCTACCAAGATCCCCTGCCAAGGTCATCTTGGTATTAGCAAATGAATCTTCTCCTTGTAGAAGAGGCTGGATATTTGGATGCACTTGCACTGAGCGGGGGAAACTCCAAAAGTTTTCCCAACATCTTTGGATATATTGCTCATGGTCAACTGCGTGCATCTTGGCCTCACTTCACGATTTTGGCTCTCGCATCCTCACTTGGATTTGTGTATTAATCTCCAAGCTGCTCATAAAGAGCTCACATAGCACATCATTGGTAATGTAGTAGCTCTTCTTGGCCAAATCCTAAGAACATCATCAAAGGCTTTAGCGCATCCTTTAGTAGAAGGATAGGACTCTTGTCTGACCTACATAAGTTGTTCTAAAATGTCGGTCATAGGCACCTTCTTTTCATATTCATCTAAAAATTTATCACATAGCTCATCGAAAGATTTAATCGACCCTCTTGGGAGGCTCCAATACCATTTCTAGCCTCTCCGTTCAGGGTGCTAGAGAACACAAGCATGTGATGTGTGTCATCAAACCCACTTGTTTCATAGGCTGATAAATTGGGACCCGATGTTGCACTTAAAGGATTTTGGCCTAATGTGTATTACATTTGTAGTGGAATTTAGTCCAACAATTGCCCTTCCCCTCTCCTCAGAGGGAGATCCCATACATTTTGGTATTCTATACCACGTAGCACAAACATAGGGAGGCAACCTCTCGGCAGAATCACCGTAGCCCCATTGCAGCTCTCCTACACCCTAGAGATTGGCCCCAATATGAACATACAAACATACTCCACTCTTTGATTTTGAATGATCCAAGAGACTTCAATGTTTCCTCACCAAGCACCTTCCCTAAGAAACGATTGTCTAGCCTATAGCAAGGGTATCCTTACACACCCCCACATTTATCATTATATGTAGGGGAGGCAAATGCTAGCAAGTGTAAGAACTCATCATTTGAGAGGGGTGTTGAAAAAGAGAGCAAATGATGATGCCTAGCAGAGGCTCTTGTATCCCACATGCATAGTGAGGAGAGTGGAGACTATATAATGATGTACTTGGTTCACTTTTCAATGCAATGTCCTTCAATCACATGTCTGTGTCATTGTCTTATACACAACATTGTGTTTATGAGTCCAAGTCTCAATCTTGGAACCTAATTCACTTATGTGATAGTTGGTCTTGTTTGTGTCTATGTCAACATGAGTCTTGTCTACATCTTCCATCCTCCATAGCTCATGTCATGCTCTAGATCCACATCTTTTGGCAATTATCTCTCAGACACCATATTGGTTGAATCTTGGTTGCAATCATTGTTGTTTTTCCTTAAAATGATTCCATAGTGTTGTCCTTACCAAGGTCGTATGAGCCCACATTGAAATCCCCTAGAAAATCCAATATCAAGCACATAAATATTAAGGAAGGCAATTACTCATGGTTTTGAAACCCATACCTTGTGTTTGTCAAAGCCTGCAATCCTTGTTCTTTAATCTACTTCACTCTCATATTCACTATGTTAGTTTGATTGTGATCTCCTCTTTTTCCCTTATTCTTATAAGCTATGCACTACACAAGCTTTAAAAGCCAAATATGAAAGGTACAAATACAAACATCCAACACAAATGCAAAACGTAAACCCAAAAATCCAACGCTAGCTCTAGGGAAAAGTAAGAAAAAAGCAAGAACCCTGCTTTTGGGAAACTCACAAACTCCTTCAAGCCTGCTTATGGAACCCCCTTGTTGAGATATCGAGCTCCACTCGTGATATGCCAAGGTGACCGTTGTACATTTATGTCACCGACTTGTTAGCTGCAGATGCGGTTGGTACACCGCCCATGAATAATAGCTAGATGATAGCTATCCTTATCTACTCTAGTTCATGGCTCAATTAGTATGCCACCTTAGCTAGTTGAGTTTGGTTTGAGACCCATATATAGGGTTCTTCTATTTCTTTGTACGAGTGTTATTTTTGGCTTACACAACTAAGAAGAGGAAAACTGTTTTCAGCCTCCACCTGTGTGTGTATTCCCCCATTGTGTAAGTGAGAAAGCTACAAGTGAGACTCCTTCCTTCTCTCCCACAATCTTGACATGGTATCAGAGCCTGGTTCGTGGTAAGGAGCTCAAGAAAGCAAACCAAGTTCGCGGTGTTTTGGTAAGAGGACCAGTGTTGCTTTCATTTTTCGAGTTTCGGAGCAAGTCTCTGCAAGTAGCACAGCCAGAAAGTGCAAGAGTGCATTGTCTCAGATTGAGATGCCCTTTGTGGTGTAGCAAGAGGGAAGTATATGTTACAGGTGAGAGCTTTAGCCCTCAATTGCCTTGTTTTTTTTATTTGAGGCCATTTCGGGGCCTGTTTTGGAGGCGAAAGTTTTCCACATGCACTCAGAAAAAGGCCCTATTTTTTGTTGTGCGACCACTGTTCTACAGGTCGGTGAAAAGTTACCGTAGAAATTGCATCATATGTTTGTGCGCAGAGACATTGGGAGTTACAGAATCATTCTTGTTGCCTGTTGATGCAAAATCGTCACTAGGAAGTGACTATGTGGTCAAATATCACTTTCGTCAGTTTTGCAGATTTGCCCTTGTGAGGCTGAAGCTGTGTTTTTTGCAGTGGCAGAATTTTTTGCAGTGTTCTGTAATGGCGTCTGATTCTCTTTCACATATTGTCACTGAAAAGCTTGACAAGAACAACTTCCAAGCATGGAAGTTTAGAATGACGAATTTCCTTATGGGAAAAGGATATTGGGAATTCGTTGCAAGAAATGGAGAAGAACCAGTTCTTCCTAATGTTCCCAATCAACAACAAATACAGGCATTTAAAGGATGACATGAGAGAGCCAGAAAAGTTATGTACCGGGTGTCTATCAATATTTTAAACTCTATGATTGTGCATATTCAGGATGCAAGTACGCCAAAGGAGGCATGGGATACTTTGTCAAAAATGTATAGCACAAATACGCAAGCTAGGAAAAAAAGAGAAAGTATGAGCATCAATGACTACCACATGAAGGTGAAGAAGATTGCAGATGCACTTGCTTCCATTGGGTCGCCAGTGGAAGATGATGATTTAGTTTCTGTGACCTTGAATGGTCCAGGAAAGGATTATGTACAGTTTCGAACATCGATTTCCGTCCGTGAAAGATTTTCTGATTTTGAGGAGTTGATTGCTCTTCTAATTTCCGAGGAGCAAAGAAATGGTGGTGCATCTTCTTCAGGAGGAACTTTAAAAGAAGCTGTCTTCTACTCAAATGCTGGAAGAGGTAGAGGCAGAGGTAGAGGAGGCCAATCTGGAGGCCGTGGTAGAAATTAGAATATGCAGCAAACTCAAGAAAACCAATCCTATGGAGGAGGACGCGGTAACTCTAGAGGCAGGGGGAGCCAAAGAGGTCGTGGTAGATGGCAAAGAGGCCAAAATGCAAACAGCAATGTTGAATGCTACTACTGTTTAAGATGGGTCATATGGCTAAAGACTGCTATAAAAAGCAGAATGACATCATGAATGAAAAATTGCAGACAAGGGAATTATACATCTTCTAGTAGACAGGGTGATGACAGAAATGAGCATTTGTTTATGGTGCAGCACATGACTAATTCTGTGACAAGTGTAGAAGAAAGCAACGATGTATGGTATGTTGACTCAGGTGCATCAAACCACATGACATGTCATCAGAATGGATGCAGGATGCAAGGAAAATGGAAAAACAAGGATTTGTGGAGATTGGTGATGATACTGCACATCCTATTGTGCAGATTGGAAAAAATCCTTTGTCTATGCTGGATGGAAAAAAGAAATACCTGTCCGATGTATTTCATGTCCCGAATATCACCAAGAACCTGGTTTCTGTTGGTCAAATGGTTGAGCAGGGCTTGCAGGTCAGATTTAATTCTCACGGATGCTTTGTTGAGGATATGAAAAATAAAGGTCGCTTGATAGCAAAAGGAAAGAAGAAGGGCAGAATGTTTACATTGGATGCAGACATGCCTGAATTGAGTGCAACAATGTTTGCACATGGGACTGATGTAGTTGCAGATATTGATATCTGGCATAAACGCATTGGTCATGTTAATGTACAACGACTTAAATCAATGCAAGCCCAAAATATTATTGCAGGATTGCCTACATTCAAGGTTGCAGAAATGCATAAGGTATGTGAAGCTTGTCAATTTGGAAAACAAGCAAGGAAACCATTTCCTAGACATGTTCAAGAGAGTAAGAGGCCATTGGAATTAATCCACTTTGATGTACTACTAAAGCTGCATCTATTGGAGGCTGTCATTATTTTGTCACTTTTATTAATGACTATAGCAGAAAAGTTTGGGTGTATTTTATGAAAAAGAAAAGTGAAGTGTTTGGGCATTTCAAAACTCTTAAAGCTATGGTTGAAAAAGAAACAGGCCTGCAAATAAAATGCCTAAGGTCAGATGGAGGGGGAGAGTACCTCTCAAATGAGTTTGCAAGGTTCCTGCAGGAGCACGGCATAAAGCAACAATATTCATGCAATCATATCCCACAGCAAAATGGAATTATAGAAAGAAAAAACAGGCATATTGGAGAGGTATCTCGTGCCATGCTCAATGAAAAAGACCTGCCAGATTTTTACTGGGCTGAAGCAGTTGCTACAGCAGTCTACATAATGAACAGGACTCTACTGCAGTAATACATGGGATGACTCTAGAGGAGAGGTATACTGGTAGGAAACCAGATATTTCTCATTTGAAGATTTTTTATTGCATTGCCTATGTTCATGTGCCAGATGAGTTGAGATCCAAGTTGGATCCAAAAGCTGAGAAGTGCATCTTTATTGGTTACTCTTTGCAAGCAGAAAGGGTATAGATGCTATAACCCTTCTACTCGTAAGTTTATAGTGAGCAGAGATGTTGTTTTTGATGAGATGAGTAGCTGGTACAAACCAGTAAATGTGATTGATAATGTAGATGCACAAAATTGTAATGCTGCACAGAATTCACAGCAGCAATCACAAGATATTAGTGGACCTAGAGTGTCCTCTAGCAGTGGTTCACATTCTTCGCCATGGACAGGCAGATTGAGATCAGGAGAATCTTCTCAAAGCAATGAAAATAGCGGTATGCAGGTATCATGAAAAGGAAAAGAGAAGGTAGATTAGCCCATGTTTGATGTGAATGCAGGTCACTCTTATGTAGATGGTGAATCCAGTGGCTCAGAACAGAGCATTGATGATGAGTTGGATATTCCTTCTATCGTTACACCTGGAGTAAGGAAGACCAGGGATGTTTTGAGAGCACCTGGGAGTGAACCTACTTTGCGCAGGTCCACCAGAGCTAGGTATCATGTGGATAGGCTGAAATATGATGGATTTACAGCCATTCACTATGCCTATATGGTCAAAGTGATACAGGAACTAGAACCCACTTCTTTTGAGCAAGCCACAGGAAAAGAAAAATGGAAGAAAGCCATGGATGAAGAAATGGATGCCTTGGAAGCAAATGCTACATGGGAATTGGTACCTTTGTCTAAAGATAAGAATACAATTGGTTGTAAGTGGGTTTATAAGGTGAAGCACAATGTAGATGGTTCTGTGAATAGATACAAGGCAAGATTAGTAGTCAAGGGATATGCATAAACATATGGCATTGATTATGAAGAAACATTAAGTCCGGTTGCAAGGATGGCAACCGTAAGAGCAGTCATTGCTATGGCTGCATCAAAGAGATGGTCTTTACATCAGATGGTTGTAAAGAATGCCTTCTTGCATGGTGATTTGCAAGAAGAGGTCTATATGGAATAACCACCACGTTATGTGCATGCTGTTCATCCTGAGTTTGTTTGCAGGTTGAAGATAGCCTTGTATGGCTTGAAGCACCTAGAGCATGGTTTGACAAGATAGGACAGTATCTTGTCACTATTGGCTTTCAGATTTCCAAGGCAGATTTCTCACTTTATGTGAGAAAAACAGAGAAAGGTATTATGCTGCTTGTCATTTATGTTGATGATCTGATTATCACAGGTGATAGTGATGAAGATATCCTTCATGTGAAAATGCTATTGAAGCAAAAGTTTGAGATAAAGGATTTGGGAGAGCTGCGTTATTTCTTGGGCATTGAGGTGATTAGATCACCAGGTGGGATATGGCTCTTGTAGAGGCAGTATGGATTGGACATGTTGTTCAAATATGGGATGACAGGCTGTAAGCCTATTTCAGTTCCTTTGGAGTAGAATGTGAAGCTGAGCGTAGATGCAGCTGACTTCTCGAAGACCCTACTATGTACAGACGCATAGTAGGAAGTTTGATTTATATGACTATTACCAAGCTAGATTTGAGCTGTGCTGTTGGATTGGTAAGTCAGTTTATGCACGCTCGTTGGATTGGTAAGTCAATTTATGCAGGCTCCAAGGAAACCGCATTTGGATGCAGCTAGACGCATACTCAAGTATGTGAAGTCCACATTGTAGTATGGACTATTTTATGAGACTGGGGTTCAGATACAATTGCATGGATACACTGATGTTGATTGGGCTGGTAGCATTTCTGATAGACGATCTACCAGTGGATATGTGTTCTCTTTTGGGAGTGCTGTAGTCACTTGGAGTAGCAAGAAACAGCCTAAAGTTGCCTTGTCAAGCACAGAGGCTGAGTACAGGGGTGCAGCAATGGCTGCATGTGAGGTAGCTTGGTTGCATAAGCTACTTTATGATATGCATCAGCCTACAGATGGGCCAGTTGTCATTTATTGTGACAACATGAGTAGTACACACTTGGCAAATAACCCAGTCTATCATGCTAGAACAAAGCACATTGAGGTGCATTATCACTATGTGCGGGAGAGGGTTTTACTAGGTCTTATTGATCTAGTTTATGTCAGCACAGAGTATTAAGTAGCTGACATATTCACGAAGGCATTGGGCGTAGAGAAGCTGCGCAAGTTCAGAGACCTGCTTGGTGTGCAGGAATTGGGATTGAGCTCGAGGGGGAGTGTTGAGATATTGAGCTCCACTCGTGATATGCCAGGGTGGCCATTGTGCATTTATGTCACCGACTTGTTAGCTGTAGATACGGTTGGTACACCACCCATGAATAATAGCTAGATGACAGCTATCCTTATCTACTCTAGTTCGTGGCTCAGTTAGTATGCCACCTTAGTTAGTTGAGTTTGGTTTGAGACCCATATATAGGGTTCTTCTATTTCTTTGTACGAGTGTTCTTTTTGGCTTACACAACTAAGAAGAGGAAAATTGTTTTCAGCCTCCACCTGTGTGTGTATTCCCCCATTGTGTAAGTGAGAAAGCTACAAGTGAGACTCCTTTCTTCTCTCCCACAATCTTGACACCCCCTGCTAGTGCTTTTTTGTTGAATACTAGAGAGTTACGAAATTTATATCACTTAAAAAATGTCTAATGTTTGGTTCTATCTTCTATAGTTCTCACAAAAAATCCGATACACAACCACAAATAAGATACCAACACTCACGAGCAAATTGATTGCCTCTCGATTTTCTAGATCCATGTGGCATTTTGGAGTGGAAGCTCCTATTCTATCGCATAGCATAGAGAATATGGACCTAGTTTCTTGATTCCACGGGTTCCATCAATGGAACCAAAATGTTCTCACTCTCATAGCTAGACTGCCGAACTTATGGAGACTGCTTATTATCTCAACAAGCGATGTATCTATGGCTACCTCTCACCTAAGCATTGCAACTCTCCAAATGAGAGTAGCAAACTCATTGATTTACCTTCTCATTGCAATCTATTCATGAAAGTCTCGTCAATGGCTCCATGATCCTTGTGGAACGTGCTGTAAATGAGCTCCACCTCCTTCGCCTTGATTTCCACGTAGGCTCCGCAAATAATAATAATAATAATAATAATAAGCAAGAGCTTCTCCAATTGGTCCCTCACTCTACCTCACACTCTCCCTCTCTCAATCTCTCCCTCTCTCACACAAGTAGCCAACAGAAGAGAGCTCAAAGATTGCACACCATAAGAATGAGCTTATCCATTTAGTTTCTAGTTTTTATAACATGGCCTAAATTTTTGGGTACCCTCTTTTTGCATATGCCTAGATCAACCTAGCATATACCATTTACATTCTTTTACTTGTTTACTGACTAGCTTGGCCAATGTTAATTGTTACAATTTTATATGGGAGTGAGACCAGTGCTCTTGCACAAAAATAATTCCAAGTAATTTTCTAATTTAAATATTTATTTTTAACATTTTTACTTTTCTTGCACACATGTAAATTTTTCAATTTTTCTTTTGCCTTCTTCTACACGTTCCTTGGTTGCACCTTCATAGATGGGGTTAACAATCGCTTTATGGTTGGGTGCACTTGATAAGTTAGGTAGCTTTCCTAATACTAGATAAAGCTATTTAAAACACAACCCTTCACTTTGATTGGAAAGTTAGCAGGACGAACACCATTTTAGGGTGCTAGAGTTGAGACTTTACCTTATAGATAGAGAAGTTGAGTTACACTCTCCCTCATATCTCACTCTCTTGGAACCAAGTGCAATAGTAGCCCCAGTCTTACCTCTGGTTGGCTATGAAGTGACTCTTTCTTAGGTGGATGCTAGAGTACTATTAGGGGTGACATGTTCATGCTTCATCCATAAAGGAGACCCAAGATTCCCATGCTCAACTAAGTCTAGCATCTCCTAAGGGGAGATTGGGCGATGATGTCCATGGATCCAAGTTACGGTCAACTACTAGAGGACTTCCATGGGTTTATTAAAGGAGTAGTTTTTATATGATGTATACATTCAAAGATAGTATCTCGATCTTGTTTCTCTTTGATTTGTGTAGACAACTATCAAGATATGGAATTATCCAACCATTAAATTGTAATTAAAGTTGTGGGAGTTTATAATATCTCAGCACTATTCAAATTTAGACCAAGAAAATTTCAAGTGTTTGCAACGTGTAATGCACTTGACTAAAGATTTACCATCAATGTTGATGTTGTATCATGCCCTCTCTGTGTTAATGTTATTTAGAGCAGTGATTTACTCTCAATATTAATGTTAATGTTAATTAATCTTGTGTTAATGTTGTTTATCACGATCAATGTTAATGTTGATACCTTGAAAAGCTTTGGAATGATGACAAAATGGAGGTGGCATGTAGTTCTTGAAAAAAAAACCCACACACATACTAGTCTTCTCCTTTATCCATATCATGTGATTCTTTGTTGGAATTCATTTGTTGTAAACCATTACTTCTTTTGATATTCATATTGTTGGAAGATGGAAGGGGTGATAAAAAATGAGAGCACAAGATAAAGTAATAAGTAAGAGCTATAGAGGTTGGAGAAAGAATAGAGAACATATTGTATGTGGAAACTTCAATACTATTCTATTGTCATAGTAAAGAATAAAGAATAAGGTGATAGTGATGGGTAGGTGCCACCTGTAGTGCACAGGTGTGCAAGCAATATAAGTACAATATAAATATAGGTGGCTAGGCATAGATGGCCTTGAACCACCAACAACATTCCATTTAAAGGCAAATATGCTTGAGCGAGGAGAAAATAAGAAAATTTTGACAAAGTACAATGTGTACATATAAGTACAAATGGATGATGAATAGACATTATCTCATTCTACACCCATCATCTTCCTAAGGAAGGCATAATGTTTTAGTGGGAGACTTTTAGTGAGCAAATCAACAAGATTCTCATATGTAAAGATCTTAATAAACTCAATCTACTTGTCCCACTTCTCTGATAAAGTGGTAATGGACCTTAATATGCTTAGTCTTCACATGAAATATATATTACATGCCAATTGGATGGCACTCATAGAGTTTGAATGCAATGTAGGAATCATATCTATGATACCAAGGCTTGCAACCAAGCGGCCTAACCATAGGGCCTCCTTGCAAGCCTTAGTAGCTGCAATGTACTCAACCTTGATAGTACATAGGGTAGTGTATTTCTACATCCTAGACATCAAAGAAACATCATCTCTTGCAAAGGTGAAGACATAGCTAGAGATGGACTTCCTACTATCTACATGTCCAATATAATGTGAGTCTATGTAATCAATAGCTCCAATGTCCTACTATCTATATGTCTTGTATAATCCGAGTATGTTTAACCCATGGCTCCAATGTCATGGCTACCATAGTAAATGTACAAGGTCTCAATGTTGTATGCCAAGTGTCACCATATAATGAGTCATAATGTCCACTACAGATACTATATCAAGTCTAGTGGCTATCATGGCATACATCAAGCTACCCATTGTAGATACATATGGGATCTTGGCTATCTCAACCCTCTCATCATTTGACTAGAGACAATATACTTGACTAAGTACCTTCACATGAGAAGATAAAGGGGTATCAATCGGATTACCATCTTTCATATGAAAGTGTTCAAGTACTTTGTGAATGTACTCCTATGATAAGTAGAGGAGTCCATTAGAGAAATCATGCATAATGCGCATACCAAGTATGTGAGAAGCATTCCACATGTCCTTCTTCTCAAATCTCTTCTTGAGTTGAGTCTTGAAAGCATCCAAATCATCTTGAGCACTTTCAGCAATCACTAAAATGCATGAAAGGATAGCCTTCCCTAGGTGCCTACTTAAGTCCATAAAGACTCTTCCTCAACTTGCACACTAGGTGTTCCGTGCCCTTTTCTACAAAGCCCTTAGGTTGCTACATATAGATGTCCTCATGCAAGTCCCTATATAAGAAAGCCATTTTCCTATCCTTTTGGTACAAGTCTAGATCCATTTGTGTAACCAAGGCCAAAACCAAGCGAAGGGTAGTCATCTTGATTTTAGGGGAGAATATCTCAACAAAAATCAACTTCCTTTTCATGTTTAAAAATCTTAGCAACCAAATGGGCCTTATATATTGGCTTAAGGAAATCAAGGGTGCTCTTCAATGTGTACATCCACTTGCATGGAAATGCATATTTCCCACTAGGAAATGGAACCAAATCCCACATATGATTCTTCTTGATGTGCATAGCCTCCACATAAGTAAGGGGCTCACCAGAATTGGTCACCATGGCATAATGCATGGAGGGCTCATAAGGTTCAAGAGGAGACAAGGCTTTAGTAGAGCATCTCAAGATCGGCTGGGGGGCTGTACATCCTATTCTTCTTGTCCAACATCATGATCCTTCACAATAGGTGGATCCTAAGCCACCACATCATCAGCAGTTGTTGTAGGATGTCTGACTAGGGTTGGCTATATGCTGATAGGACACTTCTCCTAAAATATCACTTTGTGCACCTTAATCACTAGCTTTGATTGCTTATGCATCTTTCCCTCATGAGGGACAACATCATGGCTAAGAATAACCTTTTGAGCTTGTGGATCCCAAAGGTGATAGCCCATCTCACCTACATCATCATATCCAAGAAAGATGCATTTGATGGACTTCAAATCAAGCTTGTTGTATTTTCCCTTGGGAAAATGGTAGAATGCCCCACATCCAAAGACTCAAATGAGCATATGAGGAAGGTTTAACAAACCATATCTCCTTCGCAATTCTAGTACCAAGAGCAGTACATATGGATCTATTAATCAAGTGAATGACAGTAGTTGTTGTGTCAACCCAAAATGTATGTGGCAATCCTACCTAACTAAGCATACTAAAAACTCTTTCCTAAATAGTCCTATTCATGCATTCAACAACATCATTCTAGGGTGGCATGTACAGGACCATCAACTAACGCTTAATACCCCTCTCATCACAAAACTGCTCAAAAGCACATAAGACATATTCACCCCCATTATTAGATCTTAGGCATTTCAGTATATGTCCAGATTGGTTCTCAACCATAGTAAGAAAGCATTGAAAGGTAGGTAAAAATTCTCACTTTTCTTTACGAGATAGGCCCAAACTTTATACAAATGATCATTAATGAATATAATGAAGTTCTTAGCACCACCGAAAGATTGACAAGGCATGGAACCATAAACATCTTAATGAACAAGAGCCAAAGGCTCACCTGTACACATAGAGCCACATGTTTTATGCATGTTACGAGTTTGCCTGCTATATAAACATAATCATAAGAATCAAAACGTGAAAAATCTAGGAGTGGGAGATACCACAAATGAGTTAAGACTTTCATTCCCTTGAGTGACATATGCCCAAGTCCAACTTATTTATGTTAAAAATGGCACTATCCCTAGAAGCACTTGAAGCAAATGCTATTATGATGCAAGGGTGAGAGACAATGGGCTATTGTAATAATAGTAAATGACCTCCAAATCCAATCCAAAATTGAATGCAAGAGGTAGGGTCTAATACAATGTATGACTATCCACAAAATGGATGTATTAAAGTGCTAAAACCAAGTTTCTACTCTCAATAAAATGACTCAAAATCGAGTTTCAACATTGTTTTCCATAAAATTGCAATAAAAAAGGTATGCAATTGTAGACAAAAGTCCAATATGACAAGCTCCTACTACTAGGGAAATGCGAGTAGCAATCAGAATGTACAATGAAACTAGCACTGTCAAGAAAGAGCATAAACCACTAAGTACCAAATACTATCAAACATCCAAAGGTGTTGGTTACATAGATGCATACCAAATACTTAATAAGAATGTATTGACCACATTGACAATCCACTAACAAGTGTAAGTACCAAGAATCAAAAGCAAAAGTAGATCAATCCATAATAGGCAATGCCTGCAAAGATAGTGTATGCATAAACCAACTGAGCATTTACATAAATAGGAGACTTCCACCATCTCTAATGAATCAAGCTCTGTAAGGAAATGCCAGAGTATTCCGATTGAAGCAAATTTGGAATGTCAAAGTAAGATCAATACATAAATCTCATAGTATCAAGGAAGCCCAAGTACATCAACTATACATACGGGAGCATATATATACAATAGGTCTTTAAGCCCATAATTTGAGAAACTAATGAACCAAGTAGCCACTACAAGTATGTATATAACCAAGCTCAAAACCAAAGCTCAAAGCTCAACAAGAGCATAACCTTGCATCCACATTAGTGGCAAGCATCCATATGTCCATCTAGCATCCGTGAGTAACATGTAGGCATCAAACACATCAAATACACAAGCATTCAAGTTGTATGCTTGCTATCCACAGGTATTACAGTAATAAATCTTTCAATAACTAAGCAAAGAAAGATCTAGCTAATTTGTAAATCCTTTCTAAGCATTAACACATTATCCTAACATTCAATCTTCAACATATAAGCATCAGAAAAGCAATAATGTTCAATAGTTTATTGTCCTGAATAGTGAATAGTAGGTCTATCCACAAAAATAAATCAATGGATGATGGTATCAACCCAAAATGATGCCGAAAATGGAGTCCAATAACTTGGGATGAACCCCCAAATGTTGGGAAAGAAGCAAGAGGAGTAGTAGGAGCCAAAGATTGATGTAGACAATGTATCAAACAACCCCTAAATCAATGCAGGGGATGTTCTTGGGTCTTTTTCTATAGCTCTTAACCCTTTGGGTAAGTGGTCTTCCTATTGAAGAGAGGAGCCAGTGCTAGTGACTCATTGTTGTACTCATCATTCTCATATAAATAGATAAATAGAATCATATATTGATGGATAGGTCAATAGATGAATGGATATATATATATATATATATATATATATATATATATGTATGCATGGTTAGAAGCGTGGATGGATGGGATGTATACAAAAATAGACAAAGGGATAGATAGACAAAAATAGTTAAATAGATAGGTAGAGGGATCGATAAACAAATAAACATAAATACATACATCTATACATACATATGTTTATACATGCATACATACATACATACATACATAAGTACACATGTACTCATGTATGCACATACATAGATACATGCATATATACAAATAGATAAACATATAATTAGACAGATAGAGAGATATATAGGTAGGTAAGAAATAATGAGATTAAGTTGAGCATGTGCATTAATAATAAAAGAAAATCTTTTGAAGGAGAAATTCTAAATAAACTTGTGAATATTTGCATTTCCTTGAATTATTTGCAACTTATCTTTAAAACTACAATAATTAAAGAATGCATATGGTGATTCAAAAGAGCCCCAATATCAAATATAGCATAAAAAGGTCAGTATATTAAAAAAACTAATTAATCCATTTTACACAATTTCATGGCTCATTTGCTTCAATTAGATTTTGACTTATACAATTGTTCTTCACAATGTTGTCACATCTACATTGATTGAGCTTACACAAATGTTTTCCTACATTATATTATCCAATCTCTCACATGGACTCAACAATTATAATACACTTCCACATGGGTATGCAAGTTCAAATGCTTCTTGCACATCTTAATAAACTTCAAAAGAAAAATAGAACAAGTTAAAGTCAAGGAAAGAATGTGTAAAAGACTTTATAGAAGGGTTTCCCCTCGAAGGATGTGAGGATATACACATGAAACTTCTCACTTTACTGTGAGTCATGATAGAAATTTCTAAAAGGTATACCATAGAAAATATTTTCAAAAGAGAATTTGGAGCAATCTTTCTTTGAGACAAGATTACAAAAACACTATCTAGGCCTTCTAATAAAGAATGATTTGGGTAATGTAGAAGAAAGGTATTAGCTCATAAATGAAAATCAAAGAGCTTAGTGTAATAAAAGTTTATCTATGTTTAACAATAGCTAATATTATGATCACATATGCGGTGCATTAAACATTAAACAAAAAAGCACCAATGAACATTAACTCTACCATTGTATACTAATTGTCTTTTTATTCTATGCATAATATAGCTAGACAACCAATTAAGCTTGTGATTAATTATATTGAAGGCTTTGTGTTTGTAGTTTATCAACAAAAGAAAAAGGCAAACATATCAAACCTCATTTAGACATTCTAAAGATTCTAGGGACATGACTATGTCTAAGGAAACAATGTTAAACCCAACCATTTTGTTGGCATATGTGAAGAGCACGGATTAAGGGAAAAGCACATGCAGTCAAATTTAATTACACTTTCAGGAGCAATTGTTTTGCTTCAAAGTGGCCCTTACAATTTAACGTCCAAGGATTCCAAAACTACCTAGGGATGTGTAGAAGAAAATGACACTAATGATATGAATCAATGGTTTTTGGGCAAAAGAAAGGCAGGCATTATGCCCTAGCATAGAAGTTAAATAAAGTAGTGCTACGTGTACTCCATTTATTGGACTAAAGTGAGGATCTTATAAAATTGTGCTATTGCCGCTCAAGACTCAAAAAAGGCTAGACATGATGGTGTGGCCTAAGCAAGACATGATGTTAAAGAATGGCTTATCAATGGGGTATATATCCAACCGCAAATAGACAACCATGAAAACACATTCCAAGGTTTAGATGTGTAATGAGAGCATAGGAAGCCCAAAATAGTCTAAAAGTAGATAAGGTGTGTAATTCTAGTCAATATTTAAGGACACTATTTCCAATGTCATTACCAGAACATTGCACCCATACAAGGCATTATGCCAATAAACTTTTTCAACTTTATGGATTTGCAACATTTACTCCAATAGAGGGATACAAAAAGGTTTAATGTAAAATTTTATTGCATGAGATGCGTTGTCTCACATGTAAATGGGTTCATAATGTTTAAGTATTTAGTTTGAAGAGATCTAGAGACAATTTGATAACCTTAAACTATATCACATTAGTAGTAACATTTCACGCGAACACAATCAATCGATAGGTCATAAAGCCTTATCTTGAAAATTTACATGTTTATATGCACTATCAAATTGATCATGATAAACATTTTAAGGTCTTTTCCTAGTTGTCTAAAATTCTAGCTTACTTTTGTTGGAACAAAAGGTGTTACTTTACCCCACTGAATAATGAGCATTATGTATAATATTGTAAAAAGTTTGTGGCTACTCATTACCTTATTGAATGTTTTTGTTTGATACCAAGCTAGCAAGAGGAATTTTGCAAAGAAAAGGTTGACTTTACATGTGAAAATAAGAATCAGTGTATTGTATCAAATGGCATAAAATCCAAAGTAGTAGTTGTCACCTCATGGGTGCTAGAAAGTGAGGTTTCTTTGTGAATATGCTAGTGTCGATATATGTAGAAGGAGGATATTGAGGCTTTAAGTTGAAGAATGGGGGTTCTACATTCTTTTAACAAACAATTATGAATTTCAAGTTTATATCCCTTAGTTAATGTATGAATATGACCTGCTATCTTTATATTAACAACATGAGCTCCATAATGTTAAGGGGTCTTCTAATGCCGCTAATTGCTTTCATTTAATAGCTTTGTATTCAAGTATACTCTTTTAGCTCATTTTCCCACTTGTATTCTGCGACTTATGAGTAGACAATTGCATCCTTGTATTGAAAGGCTTCCTACTTTGTGGATATTGGCACTATCGACCTTAATTCCATACGAAGGGCATAGGAAGATCACGTGTCCTCTAAAGGGTGCACATGCCATTGGTAAGCACAACAGTACTTTCTTTAGTTCATAGAAGAGTTTGTACACAAATAAATTTTTAGCATAATTGTATTTGGACATCTTAGGGCTTCTCAATCTATCTTAGTATGAATTTCTTTAAATTAAAGCTGAAAGCATGTGAAGTAGTGTAAAGCTATTGGATTGCAAAAGGACTTTGAAAAATTGAAGACATTTGTAACCTAGGCCATGTTGCTTAATACAACTATATTGATTGATAGGACATATTGGTGCATACTTTGTGAGTGAAGCTAAGCATCGATACTGGTGCACACTTAATAGGTGATATGTAAAAGTTTCTTCATTTACTACTAGAGCCTTGGGGAATCACAAGTTTAGCCATAGGTTTTCTACATAAAAAACAACATAAATTCACAAAAGAAGAAGAAGAAGAAGAAGAAGAAGAAGAAGAAGAATTAGTAGGCCTTATGGTCTCATGGTCTCTTATATAAAGTACACAATGTCACCTTAAAATATATGGGTTGGATTTTGTTTGCACAATACGTTGCCAAATTAGGGCTAACAAGATAACCCTCCATGTGAAGGCATCATTGCATTTTTAACTTTTTACCAAATTATGATTAATGAAATAGTGCAAGAATCAACTTGAAGTGTTAGTGCTAACTAGTTCTAGAGCCCGTCGCCAATCTATCAAGATTGCTAATGCAAACTAGTTCTATAGCCCTTTGCCAATCTGTCAAGTGGTCTGACCTTTAGAAGATAGTTCCAAGGTGTCTATTTGAAACTTGAGCAAGTAAAAGATGCATACTTATTAGTAAAAATCTCCATCTATGAATGAGGAGTACCCTCATAGTGGTGTTACACATGTATTGTCAGTAGTAAAAAGATGTAAGCTTATGAACAAAGTGTAGTAGGACAACATGCAATTTGACTTCCAACCGTTACATAGTGATCTCATTCCTAGCCATTACACAAAGGGATTGTGATCATGGCAAAAAGTAAATTTAGTATACATTTTGGGTCTTAAGTATCTAAACATGTGTAAAGGACAAAAGAGAAACTGCATCTGGACTGATGGACTAAGTTTCATATGTAATGTCATTGCATGCCTATAAGTTGAAAATGTAGGTAAGTACAACCTCATGCTTGATGCGAGATCAAAAAGCTATTAAAAAATGTTTAAGCTCCTTAACAAAATGTGAAGTGAGTAGTACAACCTTGCATACGTTACCTCGCAAACAGGCATTGCATTGATGCAAGGCTTGAGTAGCCACAAATAAAAGTCTAAAGTGAAGCTACTAAATTTAAAGAAAGGTTCTATGTACAGATTCCATGTATTATTCTTGAGGTTGGTTGTTCAAAAGTATGCTTGCTATGTAGATGTAATACATAGAGCTTACTTGCTTCCCTAACAGGGCATGTTCAAGCCTCATTCACTTCACTAGCAGAACATGTTGTCAATTGTAGTATTGCCCTGTGTGATCTCTATGGTTGATATCCTTCTAAGGGCATTCTCATGCAATAGACATATGCCTAGTAATGTACATCCCAAATGGTCATGTTGTGGTGTGGCCAAACATCTTGTCTTGCGTGTGGGCTCACATGGCTCTTACATTACCCTTGCCAATGTTTGGAAGTTAACAACATGCACTTCTTGTGAACACTGCACTCTCACACACTCTCTCTCTCTCTCCCCCCAAAACTCAATCAAATTGTTATGTTGTATACAATCCAATATAACAATAGGAAAGCAAGTGCACACTCATGTGTGCTAGAGCATTCCCCTCTTGTTTCCAAAAAGAGCCCCTAGCACAACATTAATTCCAAAGGCGAGGGCTCCCTTAAGATTTTACTTTAAAAAGAAAGAGAGAGTTAAGGCAAAAAATTGAACTTAAGCTAAATCAAATCAAGTCTTAATAATTCTAAAAGTGGGCCATGTAACTCAAAGTTAAGCAAGGGTCATTTTTCGAAGAAAAGGGAACTCAAGCTGAACTGTATCAGCTCTTAACAAGTCTAAAAGTGAGCCATGTGAGTCGAAGTTAACAAAGGGTCATTATTTTGCAAAGAAGAGCACCTCATCTCCTTATCATTGTAATAGCATATGCCCTAATTCCAAACCCCTTATCATTGTAATAGCATATGCCCTAATTGCTCCTCCTCCCCCAAACCCCCCAACACCCCCCCCTCCCAAACTCTCACACACAAACATATTCATTCCAATATAATTTAAATGTAGGGCCTCATGATGTTATATTAAAGAAACATCCCATGATTATTGCTGTTCCCTTTCCACTAACTTGCTTAACATAGACCCTCCCTGTCTCCCCCTCCATATAATGGGGATTGTCCCCTCAAAATGGATCACATTATCAACATCTCGCATCAAGCTTCGTGCCACAAGCGGCCTCTTCTCGCTCTGTATATGCAGCCAAAGGTGCTCACTTCCATCTCCACCTTCTTTCAATTCAATGCTAAAGTACACTGCATCCAACAGCTGAACCTTTGTTTTGCTGTGATGGGTTCCCCCCAATTTAGCACACCAATAATCACTTATCAGTCCAGCATAAGTCTCCTGATTTGGGTTTCCATTGAAGAGACATCCTATTGTAGGGAGTTGCAGCTCTAATGTACCATTCACTTACCAGTCCAGCATCTTGATTGATTGGAAAATCACACTTTTACTCAAGTTCGTATGCATGATTGAATGGTGATTACCGCAAATGAGTACACAAATTTTAGATGATTGAATGGTGATTAATGCGAATGAAGGACCAAACTTTAGCCCATTGCAGTAGTAGTCTTTCCATGCATGATTCAATGGTGGAGAAGGCAGAAGAATTTATCATGTGCTCGACAGGAGATATCCACACATTCTGTCACCACCATTAAATTGAAACTTGAAGGAGGAAGTGGAAAGCATGATTAAATGGTGAATGCAATTGAGAGGTCCTTACCCAGGCAGACGAATTATGTACTTGTTAAATTTTTGTCACAGACAAAAGAAAAAAGGAGAGAGTTAAACATAGGCCAAGATTGGTAGCAGGCACATAAGAAGAGTAAGAGAGACTGGGCACTAGATACAATAAGCCATGATTGAAGATGCAGTGGCTGTATCCATTATATCAGATAGGACATGGAAGAGCAGAGGAAGATAAGCTGGCAATAGCAAGGATGCCATGTTTTTTTAGCCACTATGTCTTTGAATATATACACCTGCATTGTAGCATCTTGATCTAGTTGAGTTGCTCATTCTACATCATTGCCTGTTGTTATGTGATCAAGATTTTTGTTTACCCGAGTCAAATAAACCTGCCTGTCTGGGGCCTTCCCTTGCTTTAAAACGACTCAATTTAAAATTCTGATGTGCTACCCATTTTGGGCTGCACAATGCTCAACTAGATGGCTGGCCTTGTCTGCAAATTTTAGAGGGTGCCCTATCCTGGATTAGTCTGGTAATGGCCATGGTTTAAGTTCACCTGCATGTAAGACATGGTATCCTGGAGCATGCTTTCTTCAGAAGAAATGCTCCTTCCTGCTTGAAGACATGGTACCTCGACCATGCTATTCTTTGGAAGAAATGCCATTTTTCTGCTTGATGCTCCTTTATCATGTACCATTTGTGCTAATTTCTTTGTGAACTGGACTGTTATGACATCATGTCAAACTGTCTTCATAAATATCAATGGCATATGCCTTCACATATATGGCTGTTATGTGACTAGCTGATTTCTATCCTACCTTTTATTTCATGTCTTTGTGGTATTCTAAAACAGTCTTCTTTACAAGCATGTACAAATTGTCATAGGTTTTAGTGCTGTGAGTGGGTTTAGATGTTTCGCAACATCTGATACACTCGTATGTTGTTACCTTAGTTGGACACATTCTAATGTCTGATATTTTTGTATTACATTAGCCCATCCATACAATCAAATCCTAATCTGTGAAAAATAAAATCTGGCTGGATGGGATAGCTTTGTAAGCTGCCTCCCAAACAGTTTGTTTGATATTTCCATTTTTGTATGAGGATGCAGATCATTCAGGTCTGGCTTGAGTTGTTGCAGTTGAAGTGTGTTATTCATGATGTACCTGGAAAGAATGGAAGACTATGATATTGAGTGTCCCGGAGGGCTGGTAGATACCGAAAGATCAGATTTTGGAGCAAGATCTCAGGGTGAAGATTTTACTGATGATGATATTGACGTTGATGAACTGGAGAAGCGGATGTGGAGGGATCGCATCAGACTAAGGCGACTGAGAGAGAACCAGAAGCTTAAGGGCCAGGCAAACCGACAAAGTCTGAAGCATTCACGGGATCAAGCTCGCCGAAAGAAGATGTCACGAGCACAAGATGCCATACTCAAATACATGCTGAAAATGATGGAGGTTTGCAAGGCACAGGGCTTTGTCTATGGCATCATTCCAGAGAAGGGAAAGCCTGTGAGTGGTGCTTCCGAAAACATTAGAGCTTGGTGGAAAGAGAAAGTAAGGTTCGACCGAAATGGGCCGGCAGCCATAGCCAAGTATCAAGCAGAGCATGGTTCATTGATGAAGCCGCATGGTAATGCTGCTATGGTTCCTACACCTCACTCACTTCAAGAGCTTCAAGATACCATTCTCGGGTCTCTGTTATCAGCTCTCATGCAACATTGTGATCCGCCGCAAAGGCGTTATCCCCTGGAGAAAGGGTTGCCACCTCCATGGTGGCCAAAGGGTACTGAAGATTGGTGGCCTCTCTTGGGTTTGCAAAAGGAACAGGGTCCCCCTCCATACAAGAAGCCTCATGACTTGAAGAAGGTTTGGAAAGTGGTTGTCTTAACAGCAGTTATCAAGCACCTTTCTCCAGACATCCCAAAAATTCGCAAGCTGGTCCGACAGTCCAAGTGCCTGCAAGATAAGATGACTGCAAAAGAAAGTGCAACGTGGCTTGCTGTTCTGAATCAGGAAGAAGCATTGTCACACAAACAAGGCAACATAATGGGAATGTGGAACAATGATAGTGGCTCAGCAGCTGCAAGTTATACTTTCAGCAACCCCAGTGAGTATGATGTTGAAGGTTCTTCTGATGCTCCCAACATGCATCAAAGTAGCAAGTTTCAGGATAGTGAAACACTTGAATTTGATTCATTTATCTCAAAGCCTCTTAAACAGGAAGCATACTCAAATGTTGACTCGCTCAAGTACTCTGAACCCAATTCAGCTGTTATCGATCCCAGTGTAGTGGCAGAAACTGGGAGAATATGTCTACCTTTCTGGAATCCCATTTCCACGTCACATATGCTGTATACATGTGCATATGCGCAGTGTCCCCACTCTGAGAATGCAAATGGGTTTCCTGATAGCTCCCAGAGGAACTTGCATCAAGGAAGCTGTATGTACAGGCATGGTGTAGGACTCCCGATGCCATTGAAGTCCGAGAATGTGGAGGGGACAGCTTCAATATTTTCTTTGAGCATCTCCACCATGACTCCTGATAACATGTTTGGCACTGGCAGGGCTGGATACTTGGGGTTAAGGACTCCAAACACCACCTTACAGACCGTAGCAGAGCAACAATCTGTACATGAAATATCGAGTCTTTCTGGCAGTCTGCAGCATTCTACTCAAACAGGTTATGAATTCATTAATCATGGAAGTGAACAGTTGGCTTCCACAAATGGGCAAGAATTTCATGGCAAGGAGGCTGCAGTATTGACCATTAATGTTGGTATGGAGGACACCATGGCAATGGAGCGAGGGCTAATGATCAGTAACGTCCCCAATGGTATTCAAGGTTTGCGGAATGGTTTATCCTCAAAGGATTCTAGTGGGTTATTAGAGTGCTTTCTGTAAAATATTACACGGCGCAGCGAACAGAATCTGAGAAAGAGATAGAGAGTACACAACAGATAAGAGGAGAATCAGTAAAATTCTTTAACTCCAAACAACTGATACAAAGATGGCTCTGTCCACCCGTGCGCTTCCACTGTGTGAAGCTTAGATGGCGATCTAGACAGAAGATAGGTGAAGAGCTTAAGGCTAGCTGGAACAACAACTCTGACTGGGTGAAAGATGAGTGTAAGATGGCTGCGAAGGGGTTTAGCTTTTATAGCCCGCGAAGGTCGTTAGGTCGGCCTATTGACCGACCTACCATATGAGCCTCCACTAGTCGGCCAGGGAATATTCCAGGGAATATTCCCTTTACCATCGGGCCGGGGGCGCTGCCCCCGGACCCCTGCCAGGGGGGCCGCTGGCCCCCCTGGGACCCCCCAGCCAGGGGCCGCTTCCGCGGCCCCCGGACCCCACAATAGGGGCCCCTTTTAACTCCCTTACCACGCAACTCAATGCAATGTGCCTCGAGTTGCTACCAGCTTAACCACTCTGTCTAACCCAAAGATTAGACCCACAATAGTCACCTTTTTGCCATCCGATCACATAGACCTCATCTGATATACAAGTCAGGACTCAACCAATGTCCGGGCTCACATTTGGCTTCTCCTCATAATGGGGGCCTTACAACTTTGAGCACCATGGATCATTGGTAGCACCTAATGAGGGTGGGGGCATTGATCATATCTAACACCCCCCCTCAATGTCCACCCATAGGTGAACTATCTCCTCGGCCCAATGCCGAGTCTCTGAAGATGAACTTGAAGCAGATCCTTCGTAAGTGCTTTGGTGAAGATATCTGCTCCATTCTCCTCTGTTGGATAGTAGACCAATTCCACTATCCCATCCTCCATCAAATCACGCACATAGTGATACTGGATCTCTATATGTTTGGTGCGTGCATGAAACACTGGATTTTTGGCAATGGCGATGCAACTCTGATTGTCACATCTCAGCACAGTTGGTTCTTCATCCTGCACTCCCATATGCCATAGAATCCTTCTCAACCATACGGCCTCACATGCAGCAAAACAAGCTGCCTTGTACTCTGCTTCGGTAGAAGACAATGCCACTGTTGGTTGCTTCTTACTAATCCAAGAAAAAATTCCTGAACCCAAAGAGAAACAATAACCAGAAACTGACTTCCTGGAATCAATGTCTCCTGCCCAATCTGAGTCACAGTTCCCCACAAGAGAAGTTCCGAAACTGTATGTGATACCATAGTCAAGAGTTCTCTTCAAGTATCTGAGCACCCGCATCCCAGCCTTCCAATGACTCTCATGAGGTTTGTTTGAGAACCTGCTCAAAACACCAACAGCAAAACTGATATCTGGTCTGGTGTTACACAAGTAGATTAGACTGCCGACCAACCTCCTATACCTCCCAATGTCTGCTAGTGCTGATGTATCCTCAACGGATAACTTTACATTCACCTCCATAGGTGTAGCTATCTCCTTGCACTCGGTCATGCCAAATGCCTTCAAGATCTCCCATGCATACTTCTTCTGAGAGATGAAGATCTTTCCTGGCTCTTGCCAGACTTCAATCCCCAAACAATAGTGCAGCAAGCCCAAGTCTGTCATTTCAAACTCAAAACTCAAAGCCTTTCGAGTTTGGTTGATCATATCTTCATAGTCACCTGTAATAAGAAGGTCGTCCACATATAGGACAATCACTACAGACTTTTTACCATCCCTGTAAACATACAAGTTAGCATCTGAGGCACATCTTTTGAAGTTTAGGTTTAAAAAGAACCTATCTATCCGCTGGTACCATGCTCTGGGGGCTTGTTTCAGCCCATACAATGCCTTCTTCAGTTTACACACTTTGTTCTCAGAATGGGGGGCCTCAAACCCTGGTGGCTGAGCCACGTACACCTCCTCCTTGAGGTCACCATTTAAGAACGCTGACTTAACATCCATTTGGTACACTGGCCACTTCTTGTGGGCAGCCACTGCAAGTACCGTGCGAATAGTGGTCATTCTGGCAGTTGGGGCAAATGACTCTTGAAAATCAAACCCTTCAACTTGTGAAAATCCTTGGGCAACCAGTCTAGCTTTGTACTTTTCTAAGGTACCATCAGCCTTGTACTTTACCTTCCAGATCCACTTGGTGCCAATAATCTTCCGCTTTGCTGGCCGATCCACTAGCTCCCAAGTGTCATTCTTCATTATGCTGTCATACTCCGCCTGCATAGCAGCCTTCCATGATGGATCTGCAAGTGCTTCTTCTAAGTCAGTTGGCTCCTTTACTTGTCTCATAATCTCAACCATCAAGGCCATGTTGACTATGTGAGCAGAAGCCCTCCTTTGCTCCTCTATTCTCTGAGACCTCCTTGGTCCGTCTGCCTTCTCCTCAACAGATGCAGGCATAGGATTATTGTGGTCATAGAGCTGCTTCACCCAGCGCGGCAATGGCTTTTCCGGTGGGGTGATGTCAGGTTGGTGAACTTTTTCCTCATCATCTGAAGATGATGCTTCCTCCTCCTTAAGGATAGGGATAGCTCTCGGGACAGGTTCATAGTGGACTACTTCTTCGCTTGATGATAAAGTGGAAGACCTTGCCTTCTCCTCCTCCACTGTATGCGGCTCCTCCTTGAACACCACATCACGGCTCGCGATGATCTTCTTTGCCTCTTGGTCATATAACTTGTAAGCCTTCTGCTCATCACTATAACCCAAGAAGATACATTTTCTGCTTTTTGGTTGTAACTTGTTTCTCTTCTCATCTGGAACATGTGCATAACATTCACATCCAAAAATTCTGAAATGTGAAACAGATGGTTTCTTACCAGTGTAAGCCTCATGAGGTGTTTTTCCCTTGAGAGCCTTTGTGTAGCTCCGATTTAGAATGTAGACTGCAGTATTAACAGCTTCAGCCCAAAAATGGTTAGGCAATCCCTTGCCCTTTAGCATGCATCTTGCCATCTCCACAATGGTACGATTCCTGCGTTCCACAACACCATTCTGCTGAGGTGTGTGAGGCGTCGTCAATTGACGCTTGATCCCTTTGCTCTTGCAAAAGCCTTCAAACTCCTTTGAGTTGAACTCACCACCACCATCTGTTCTAAATTTCTTCACACTTTTCCCTGTTTCATTCTCAACAAGTATTAGCCATTCTTTAAACTTACCAAAAGCTTGAGCCTTATCACGAAGGAAGTACACCCACATCTTCCTACTGTAGTCATCGACAATCAACATAAAATAAGAAGATCCCCCCAAGGCCTGTGTAGGCATCTTACCACACAAGTCAGCATGCACCAACTCTAGAGGAGCATGTGCTCTATTCTTGCTTTCTTGTGGAAATGCCTTTCTCTGTTGCTTGCCCATCATACAAGCTTCACATGGTTCCTTCAATTCAGTTATTGTAGGTAGGTGAGCAACCATACCTTGCTTTTGCATCTCCTTCAATACTGCAAATCCGATGTGTCCAAACCTTTCATGCCAAAGCTTACTTGTGCCCACTCCAGCGGTGGCTGTAAGAGCACTTAGCTCATATAGGTTGTTCCTCCTTTCTCCTTTGCCAACAATTGTGCCAGCACTATCAATAATTTCTGCACCTGTCTTCTTGAACCTTACTTCATGACCAAGATCAGTTATGGCAGCAACTGATAAGAGATTTCTCCTGATTTCGGGAACATACAACACATTTGAAAGCTTTTTGACTTCACCATTTGCAGCAACAAAAGAAATAGTACCTGTGCCCGCAGCAGGGCATTTAGCATCATTTCCAACCGTCACAGTGATGGATTCTTGTAGAGGCTGCATAGAACTGTATAGACCTTTTTTGTTGGTCATGTGACGGGAGGCCCCACTATCCAACACCCAAGAGTCAGTGGTAGATTCTTCTTGCGCCGAGGAGCACACTTCCTCAATGGTCGCCATGAATAATTCCAACTCTGCTTCAGCCGTATTGGCTGTCTCTTTCCCTTTAGTTTTAAGGGTACCATTCTTTTCATCTGCCTTCTTGACACGACAATCTGCAATTGCATGTCCTTTCTTCTTACAGTAGAAGCACTCTCCTTGAAACTTCTTCTTGCCGCCCTTTTTCTTTTTGTCACCATCATTTTTGGTGGAGGAAACACCTTTGCCTTTTGCATTGGCAGAGAATGCAGCATCTCCATTGTTGCTTCCTTCTCGGGCTTTCAGCCTCAACTCCTCCTCCATTAATAATGCACAAAACTCCTCAAAAGTCAAAGCTTGAGGTCTCACCTGAGTATTAAGGGCAGTTACTAGTCCATCAAACTTTTGTGGACAAATCCGAAGACACCTCCGAGCTAGCTCTTCGCTACTCTTTTGTATCCCAGCGCCAGCCATCTGGTCGCGCAGATTCTTAATCCGAGTGATGAATGCTTCAACCGTCTCTCCTTCAGCAAACTTCTCCGCTGCTAGTTGATTCTCCAAGTTTTGAATCCTTGTTTGGTTTCGTGTTTCATACTGACTCCTTAGTACATTCCAAGCCTCTGACGCTTTGGTTGTATGCTGAATCAGAGTCAAAACACTGTCAGAACAGCTTGTAACTAAGGCACACAATGCATCTGCATTCCTTCGTTTCCAAGCTCGTAGAAGATCTGCATTCGGAGGAATCATCACACTAGGATTTGATGGGTCGGGGGTAGGCTGTGGTTCTGCGTCAGTCCCCAGCACAGTCTCCAGAAGCTCATAAGAATCAAGGATAGTTGTAATTTTGAACTTCCACAAGGTGTAGTTTGTACCATCTAACTTGCCTTCGCTGAAGGTTGGTGGACGAATCCTCAGTGTTTGAATAGCCGGTACAGCAGCACCACCTCCTGCACCGCTTCCTGATGCGCCAGAACTGCTTCCCGGAGTCGACATCGTTTCTCTTTGCTGTTGAAGCCTTTGCCTCTTGCACGCTCTTCGATCTCTAGAGCCCCCTGGGCTCTGATACCATGTAAAATATTACACGGCGCAGCGAACAGAATCTGAGAAAGAGATAGAGAGTACACAACAGATAAGAGGAGAATCAGTAAAATTCTTTAACTCCAAACAACTGATACAAAGATGGCTCTGTCCACCCGTGCGCTTCCACTGTGTGAAGCTTAGATGGCGATCTAGACAGAAGATAGGTGAAGAGCTTAAGGCTAGCTGGAACAACAACTCTGACTGGGTGAAAGATGAGTGTAAGATGGCTGCGAAGGGGTTTAGCTTTTATAGCCCGCGAAGGTCGTTAGGTCGGCCTATTGACCGACCTACCATATGAGCCTCCACTAGTCGGCCAGGGAATATTCCAGGGAATATTCCCTTTACCATCGGGCCGGGGGCGCTGCCCCCGGACCCCTGCCAGGGGGGCCGCTGGCCCCCCTGGGACCCCCCAGCCAGGGGCCGCTTCCGCGGCCCCCGGACCCCACAATAGGGGCCCCTTTTAACTCCCTTACCACGCAACTCAATGCAATGTGCCTCGAGTTGCTACCAGCTTAACCACTCTGTCTAACCCAAAGATTAGACCCACAATAGTCACCTTTTTGCCATCCGATCACATAGACCTCATCTGATATACAAGTCAGGACTCAACCAATGTCCGGGCTCACATTTGGCTTCTCCTCATAATGGGGGCCTTACAACTTTGAGCACCATGGATCATTGGTAGCACCTAATGAGGGTGGGGGCATTGATCATATCTAACACTTTCATGTTCAGGGTGATACTAAGATTGAATCATACTCTAATGCGGTATATAACAATGTTCCTTTTACTGGCGGGGTGATTGGTCAGTCTTGTGACAATCAAAATATCTGGTATTTTGGACCTTAAGCCTTGGATGCTGTGAGGTCAAGCCCTCACCAAATTTTGTACAAAAAAGAGCACAATCTCAACATATGCATATGTGCTGTAGTTAGGCTTGCTTATTTGCAGGCTTCAGAGAAGACGACCGTAGCTGGCAGCTGCCTATGGTTTCTTTGAATCGTTGATTGGCTGATGGTTTTTTGTGATTTGTGAAATCGTTCATGTGTGCTCACTTTGTCCTTCTACGCTTACAAAAAGCATGTACTGCATCCACCTAGTATTCTGTGAAAGATGGCTGCGGAGGTATACTTTTGTCAAACGCTTCTTTGCTGAGAAGAGTATGCCTTGGCAATGTCAGAGGTCGGTCAGTGCTTGTTTAGGTGTCCTTCCACATCCAAGTGAAACATGCACTTATGTGGAAGCAACACATATCCTTGAACTGTCCTTTAGGTTTTAAACTGCCGTCATACCCATTTCCATATGTATTTGTTGGACAAATAAAGTGTTCAAAGACAACTCTCCAAAGAGAAAAGTGAGTCAATAGTCTGCCTACTCGTATGTTACAGCAGTGATTATGGTGTATACAAGGGAAAGGCTGCCCAACAGCAAATGTTAATGAGTCACTGCACTCCAACTCTGCACATTCCTGCACTCCATATCTGTGGAATATGCATTAAGTGCTGCCCAGACCATTCCTCTAGAAACCCTCTTTAACTGTAAGCCTCCAAATACTCGAGTAACCTCGATCTCAGCACCAATGGGCATGAGTAGGTGTAAATGCCCACCAAGGAAGACTAGGAGAGGATGGTGAAGGTTGATGATTGCTGAAGAGGCCCATCCCTGGTTTGGGCCAGTGGAACACCACACTTACCTATGGGTGCACCCAATTCCATTACTTTTCTAATCCACTAGCATTGTGGCTGTCCCCAAATCCATACTCAACCGAGACTCATCCAATCACACTCTCTCATGTGAGGGTAACACTCAAAACTTCAGAAAATACTAGAGCTTCTCCTGAAATGTTCCATTTGTGTACCAATGAAGTAACGCATGCTGCAGTGCTACCAACTTTCAAATGCCTCAGCATCCACCAAGTATGGCTCCTCTTGATCTGGGGCTGGAGTAGGAGTAGCACCACATTACTCTATGAAACTATTAACATCAAACAGCAGATGCAACTTCCAATTAGACGGCAGCTTCAATTGCTACATCCCATCACTTAGCTTACTAATAATGAGGAAAGGCCCCTTCTTCTATGAAGCTAGCTTGGGTGAAAACTCACCACTAACTCTCATGGAAAATGAACTCATGTCATCAACACTAATCAGCCTCCTCCTTTTGTTGCTGAGTGTGCTTTATGGATATTCTCTACAACTTTGTTTTAGCAATTGAGCCATGTCCATGTTTTATTTGATTTTGCGAATAATTCCATGCACAAGTCTCCAATGCTCTGCTGAAGACATTGCCAACTCGACCGCCCATAGACTCTCAATGTCCACTTGGTATAAGCATCAATCATATCGTTGATTGCAAAGCCATGGTAGGTACTTCTGCCGTGACACCTGATGATCCTAAAAACAGCAGCACGGCATTGTAATCCTGGTCTAGTTGCGATTTCCTCCATCTACTTTCGGGTTAAGGATGGAAAGCTGTGGAAAGCACTAGCTACATATCAAGCCATAAAACAATGCCTCTTGAAGATCCTCTTGATGAAGAGCCTTGCAACTTAGAGCCTCAATCAGGCAGAGGCCTACTGGAGTCCCCATTGATGAAGAGACATGCTACTTCGGTGCATCCATGTCTGAATTGCGGAAGGGATTGTGGACAATCTGGGAGGAAGAAGAGAGCCAACAGGCGTCCCTTGAGAAGGGCAATCCGTCTCCTCCATGGATAGCCAACTAAAAATCTGTTGATCTGCTGCAGAAATGGTGTGTTCCACCCCGAAGAGCACGCACTGCTTTGGTTCGAGAGTTCTCCCAGGAATAGCACCTTCTGTAGATGGTCCCTCCCCAAAGCACTTTGCGGACTTGCATGGGCTTTTAAAAAGACTTCTAAACAATGTATTAAGTATTGTCCTAGGAAGAGACTCTCAATGTAAACTATACACAATGTGCAAAAGATAAATCATAAAATAGCTTGTATTTCATAACCTTTGCTTCCCCAGAAATATGGCATGTATATCATGAAGGTTTGTTTGTGCAAGATCAGTAAAAGTTGAGACTCATTAAACGGCACTTTGATAGATAAATGATTTAAAAAACAACACTAGCCATTCTAATATTTACAATTTGTATGTAAATGAGGTAGAACAATGGAAATGGAATCGTGAATGACAGTACAAAAGCACTACAACATTAAGCAGCTCGAGCAAAAAAGTACAAGAAAAGGAACATTACACATGCATAGTGCACCTAGACTTCAAAAAGAAAAGAGAAAAAGGCTTTATGTTTCTGAAGCATAGCTTTTCTAAAATCAATGGTGCCTCTATAATATTATACATCAGAGAAGCAATGAAGCTCTCATATGAATGGCTAGAATGCTTAATGTAAGTGTCCAAGCTCTTAAAAAACTTTCTTCTACCTAAAAATACACATGTAACACTTCTTAGCAAAAGAAAGGGATAGAAATAGTAATTGAACCTTTAAAGATAGCTATATTACTTACCAATATTTGAAGATGGTATGCTAGCTTTCGTGTTGCATAAAGACATGATTGGATTAAGTGCAACTTATTCACCTTAACCAGACACAATAGATCAAAGAACTAGTGATGTAGAAAGGAGCATGAGATCCTTGAAGAATGTGCTTTTTGGATTGAGAATCTACACAAGATGCCCAAAACACCAAAGCATTCTCCATTATTGTACCTCCATAAAAGCATGTGTTGCAAGATCCAAATATGACAATGTAGCTGCTCAATAATGCGAGCAAGGGTTATCTGCATAATGGCATCTAATAGAAGGGATGTGAATTACTCCTGTAAGCACAACTAGGTTGATGAAGCAGGATAATATCTACAGGTGGGGGTAGACATCCAAATCATGATAAATACCTAAAGTATAATGAATAGCGAAGTCCTTGAATATTTTGAGAGCAAGCATTGTTGGACTTGAAAATCAAAAGTTAATATATCCACAAAAGATTCAATTAGTGCATTGGGCTAGGGAACACAAAAGACCAAGGTTAATGAAGTAGCGAAAATGAGGCTTCTGTAGCTACACATATACGATAACTTCACGATGGAAGAATCCCAAAAATTCAAGTATGAAAAGAATATTACAAACTTTAGTGCAAAGATTTTTACTTTGCACCATAAGTAGAAAGGAGATGTTGAATCATCTGTGTCCATGACCCATTGAAGCTAGCCACAAACATTTTCAAAGTCAAAATTTCATTTTCTATGATGGACACTTGCTCCATAAAATAAAGGAATCATACATGGCATTCATTTCCATAATTCACTTTAATTATCTCATTTTCAAAAATGCCAACCAGATGGCATACTCCCTTGACCATGGCATCCACATATCCTCTTGTCTCAAATGCAACATTTGTTGCATCTTTCACTTGGAGCCACAACTCACTATTGAAATTGTGAAGGTTAAGATGTGTAGCTTGTATATATCGAACAACGCTATAAAAATATGTTTTTTGAGAGTGCATTTGCTTAGTCAAACATTCCATGGTGGCATGAATTCACTAAACTTTTTGAGTTTCTCAATTAAGAGGTTTCCATGACATTGAAGAAGCCTTTGCTTGCTTTGAAGAATAAATAAATAATTCAAACAAGGGAGAAAATGTACGCACAAAATTATCTTTACTTTTGCAAGACCTCTCGGTACACAATATTTATGGTGGAATGTAGTTCAACACTCTTATCTAATAGTAGAACATTAATTGAATTGGGGGCGCTTCACCCATGAGAATGCAATATAAAATTGTCCATGGGAGCAAACTAGAGTCCTTATATGTAGACCCATTAGTTTGGGGCGTGTCCTTAGAACTTATTCCCACTCATTGCAAATGCTAATCAAATGGAAAATTGTCTCCTTCACATCACGAATGAAGACTTGTTGACATGGAAATAAATGCGATTTTGAAAATAAAAACTATATTACCAATATTTGTTCCAGTAATAATTTGAGCTTTTAGCACCTTTCTAAGGAACTATTTGCACAATATTCTAGTACTATTGCACAAACCCATTACAGGACTAAGATTTCTCAAGAGTATGATAGGGGTATTTTCTTAAAATACCAAAAAATGGGGGGAAGACCACCATTCAGCTCAATAGAGTTAAGACACGCAGTTGAGTAAAGGAAATAATTAGCATCACTCTCAACTATGGAATTGACATTGTAGTACATGTGAGCTCCCCATGTGTTCTCTACACAGCTATAAAATTCAAGGCATCAATGTCTTATTTTTGGAAATCCAAAATAGCTCAACCACTAAATATTATTGCAAAGTTTCGCATAGATAGGATATACATATAGATGTGAAATTAGATCATCCATGATGCTATTGTCATGGAAAACCATGTGTGATAAAATGACAACATGATTACTATGATGCAAGCAATTTTCACTCTTTCTAGGAGAGAAGCTAGTCAATGAAGCTTTGATTCCCAATATTGTCACCTATATATTTCGAGACAACTTAAATATTTGCATATGGTTTTAAAGGTGGGAATGGCCAATTATTGCATTCACAATCTCTTCATGCCAATTGTTAACGAGTTTTTGGAAGCATGAAGACATTGGACATTGTAGCCACATATTTTTTGGAACATGTATCAATTATTCAAAGCCTTGTGTTAACTTTTTCAAGAGTTTGGCTCTTCTCATGTGCAAATTGTCAATAGTAGCATAGGAACTAAGAATGTGGAAAAGGGAGAAGACCAAACGATTGGCCAAAGGTTGGGCACAATGCCCAAGGGAAAGGGGAAATCTTAACCCTAGAATTTATGTACAAAAGTGATGTGTTTGAATAGAAATGGTTATTATTATGTGTGCAAACTTTTTTCCTCTACTTTTTTGCTCTAAAGATGTGTGTGTGTGTGTGCGTGCGTGCGTGCGTGCGTGCGTGCGTGCGTGTGTGTGTGTGTGTGTGTGTGTGTGATGGAGAGTGAGTGAGTGAGAAGGAGAGTGAAACCTCTATCCTCTTCTCTAGTACTCTCTCATGCCCACCATGCTTTCTCTTGTATGATAAGGATCGTAGAGGGTTGATGAGCAATGGAGTGCTTACTTGGATCATGGAGATAGAGCTTACAACCTTCTTGTTAGGAGGCATGTGACTCTCAACGCTCAATATAACGATTTGTTTTCAATCTATGGGCAAGTGAATAGGTGAGAGCTAGTCTACGATACTTGCATTTAACTCTTGAAAAAATAAGAGTGTGCCCAACGGTCTTGACATATTGAGCGTGTAGCACAACATTTTGGTTCCATTGCTAGGATAAGGGCACATGGATCGTAGATCTCTGGTATGGTTTTTGCCATGGAATAGTAGGGTGTTATCTGCATCAACTCTGAAATGTGTGTGAAACATAGGTACAGTTGCATTTTTTTGGTTATTTTTATTTTTGACACAACTGCATCATATGCAAATCATGGACTTGACAAGTGGACTTCATTTTGTCTAGTATAGGATGTATTAAGCTGCACGCTTTTCTTGCAAATCTTTTCACTTTTATTTTTAAAACTTAGTGTTGATAACATCCTGTCCAATACATATAAGTAGTAGTGTGAGACACAAGAGAAAGAGAGAGTTGCTCAAATAAAAATATTGGTTAATGATTTTTCATGTACAATTGTCGCTCACACCGTGTAGACCAAGAAGGGACAAGGATCCAATTGGGAGTCTCGTGTGCAAGTAAACACACTACAAGGAGGAGGAATCCACAGTTGCAGGTGTAAGTGCATCAAGAAGTGTCTTGAGGATGAAAATCACCATGTGAATGGGGGCTTTGGTCCTTTGAAAAATAACCACGTGAAAAGGGGGCTTGGCGCCTCATGAGGAAACCACATGGAAAGGGGGGCTTCGGGTTTTTTTTGTTGCAACCCTAAGTGAAGGGGGGACTTAGCCCCTTAGCCCCTTATTTATTTATTTAAATTTTTAAAAAAGCACATTGTGCTTTTAGTAAAGGAGTGGTGGCTTACTTTAATTAGCAAGACCCCCTTCACCATTATCATTTGGTCTTCGTTGTCACCTTGATTGTAGCCATGCTTGTAGCCTCACCAACTTCTTGTGTAGCCATTGTCTCAAATTGTGCCGCCTTCGCACAAGAAGCCATAGCATGCCATGCCACAATCAGCCCACCACACACCATTGCCTGCACCTTGTTGTAGTAGCCACCTGGTGACTTCTCCACATCGTCGTTGTGCACCATCATGTAGTTGTAGTCTGCTAGAATCGTCGGGTCACAAACCTCATCTAGCCACCTACAACATTGCATTGCCATTGCCATTGTCTGCTTCATCCACCATTGTTCTCCTCACCACCTCTTTCTTCATTGCCTCAAGTTGCCACTGAGCCCATGACCTGTGAGCCACTACCTGTGAACTTCCACCACCTCAAGTTGCCACTTCCACCATGTTGCGTGTGGACCACCAATGCTATGTGTGAGCCTCGTGTGGGTCATTGACACTTCCATGCCATTATGCCTATAACCCATTGTGGCCACCACATGTAGCGCCCACATCCCCATGGCCAACCCATAGACCTGCCTTGCTCACCTACATGTAGTGCTCCCACTATCATCATGGTGATAATCATCATCAACCTCCTGACCTTCCTTGCCATCATCACCAACATTCCCTTCAACCTCATCACCCTCTTCACCCACATCACCATTGTCCTCACCCCCATCTTCTCCACCATCATCATCCATCCCCCACCACCATCATCTTCACCCATCATCACTACCATCATTACCCTTCAGCATCATCTTCATTATCTTCACCTGCAACTTGGCTATATTTATCATCATCTCCCCCACCATCAACATTATCATCACCCTATCACCACACTATGAGAAGGGGAAGAAGCCCTACATTGCAGGCCACACGGAGAGAGATGAGAAGAGAAGAAAAGTAGAGCTACCTTCTCGGAAGAGAAGGAACTGTGTTGAGAGGGAGTAAAGCCACCATAGGAGGAGGAGGAGTAGCCCATAGCTGCCACAAACAAGAGCAACACTAGCCAAAAGAGACCATGGCAACCCAGCAACAACCACATATAAGATATCCTCTCACATGTGAAGTTCTAGAGAAGCAAAGCATTTGTGAGTGATATGTTAAGACCCCCTCACAAATTCTTGGTGACTCTCACCCCTCTTGGTACGATGAGTGATTACCTACGAAAGGAAATGTGTGTGTCAGATAACAACCTAGACACTTAGGTGTTCCTAATGATTGCACGAGAAAGGTAAAGGATTCCTAGTGCATGGATGAGCATTAAAGACTTGGCAATTGCATCTTTTGTGTTGGTGCATTGATTGCTACACACACTTGGGCATAAAGAAAGGGGAATTGAATTGTTTAACTGTGTTTTTGAATTTTTGGGTAAAAAAGGTTAGTAATTTTATTCTTTGTTTGCACTATGTGTGTCTGCTTGCACACATGTGCAACCGCGTGAGCATAAGGTTTCCCCCCTCACATACTTAGCCATCCAACCTATTGGGCGGGAAGAAAGGCCTCTGGGTGGACACTTAGTGTACTATTGTTGCATCATGGATCCAAAACCACATGAGTTGTGCGAAATCAGAATAAGCTTAAGTCCAATTGTATCTCTATGCATCTTGTGAGTTCAATTGCATTGTTTGTGTATATGTCTTCTGATTCGTGGGTTCAGTTGATTCTTTGGAAAAAGTTTAAAATTGGGCACCCTATTGTGCCTCTCACCACAAATAGCACATAACATGTACACTTGGTACCTCCAACAGGAGCCTCGTCTCTCCTCCATTGTGAAATACGCGGGATCAAGAGCATGGCAGATGCGAAAGCTATGGAGGTTGAAAGAGGAAAAAGAAAATCATGAAGACATTGACCCTGACTATGACAAATTGTCACACAAGTGAATTAGGTTCCAAGATTGAGACTTGGACTCATAAACACAATCTTGTGTATTGACAGTGACATGACACTTTACTGGAAAGAAAAGAGTACTATCATTGCATTAGAAAAAGAGTGCAAGTACAATGCTTTATACGATTTAAGTGGTGGTACTTTCTCCTACTATGCATATGGGATTCTAGTCCTGAGCCCTCACTGCTCCTCACAAAGGAACTAAAGTAGGTGTGATTGTAAATATCTCCAACACCCCTCAATCACAACCAAAAGTACAAAGTGTGTAGAGGCTTTAGTGAAAGCAACACCTACAAAGTGTGGGCACACCATAAACATGAAAAAACACCAGAGGCTCACAGAAAAGGCTAAGTGTGGGTACCACAAACATGATGGACATCCAGAGGCTGTAGCAGGGGCCTCACAAAGTGTAAAGAGGCTGTAGTACAAGGATAACTGAGGAGTTTACAAGTTTATGTCTGAGGCATTAGGGCTAGGAAATACACAGCTAAAAAAGTCTGTCTGAATAGAGGACTGATGAGGTTTGTCCTTCTCCTGGTGGTCTTCTTCTTCTTTTTCCTTTTCTCTGTTTTCTTCTTCTTCTTTGATTGCAACTAGATAGGCCTTTTGGGACCTCTTTCTGGCGTGGCAAAACTTCTCGGTGTGTCCGGTCCTTCTGCAAAAATCACAGAAGAGCTGATCTTTCTTGTCTTTTGGGACCTCTTTCTGGCGTGGCAAAACTTCTCGGTGTGTCCGGTCCTTCTGCAAAAATCACAAAAGAGCTAATCTTTCTTGCCTTTAGGCCTTTTGGGACCTCTTTCTGGCGTGGAAAAACTTCTCGGTGTGTCTGGTCCTTCTGCAAAAATCACAGAAGAGCTGATCTTTCTTGCCTTTGTACAATGCATGCTCATCTTTAGAGGTACTTGGTTCTTCCTTAGTTTTTAGCTTCTTTTCCTCCTCTAACAGTGATGCTTGGATATCAACAAGTTCAAGGTTTGGCATATTGATTAGAGTTGTTGATACATTATTATATTCAAGAGGCAAACTCTTAAGTAGAACACCGATGCAAACATCTTCTTCCATTTTAATGTTGATTCGTGCAAGTTGGGTTAGAAGTCCTTCCATGTAATTTAGATGTGTAGCAAGTGATGTGCTGGACTTCATTTCAAGCCTGAAAAACTCAATCAGGAGACAATACTTTGATGATTTAGATTGTGCACCGAACAAAGTGTCAAGTCTCTTCCATGTATCCTGTGAAGTCTCACAGTTATCCACATAGTGGATATAGTTATCGTCTAGATCCAGTTTGATAATGGCTTGAGCCTTATCATCGTTCTTTTGCCAAGTGATAGCACGATCTGCATCACGAGGCTTCATTTCTTTTCTAGTGGTAATGGCCCAAAGGCCCTTCTTCATTAGGATCAGTTTGATGCGGGTCTGCCAGGTATGAAACCCGACTCCTTTGAAACAGGTAGTTGGAGAATCTTTGCCCATGTTCGACTTGAGAGACCAAAAGCAAATCAGCTTCAGACTTATCAAATTTAAGCAGCAAAAGAGTTGGTTGAGATGTGTCAACAAACACAAGTGTTTAGATCACTAAAAATGAGTGTCAATAGACACTATGTTTCTTCCCTAAGTCTTTCAAACCTACAAAAATCCTTCAAGTTCTTTTAGATCCAGATCTTTCCCTTCTGGATTTGATGTTGGGACCTTCAGATCTAAGTGGGAGTGGGTTGTTCCAGTGGCAGAAGAGAGAACATGATGAGATTTTTAAGCTTGGTGAAGTTTGGCTATGGCTGTCCTGTCAAAACAGGGACTAGTGACTGGTAAATGATCTCCCACGAGCTCCACAGGTCGAATCTACTCAAACCATTTGAGATGGAGGACCCTCAGTAATGGGTCTAACTCCTCCTAAGAGGGTTTGTACTCATTTTGCCTGAGTTGAGAGATCTAAGCCTTCAAAGTGGTCACTATCAAAACTGTGCCCAGATTTGGGAAAATGCAAATGCCATGTATGGTGTGTATCAATCTCCTTGATTTTGTGCCAACAAGTTGCGCTTTGACCTGAAAAACAGCTCTTGAAAAGAAAGCTCGAAGAGATATGGCCTGGTTGATGAGATATGGCTGCTCCAACAAATGTAGGTAGGCACTGTCCACAGACATAGTTATGGCAGCAACTCTGAAAAGAGGCAATGCTAAAGCTATAGTTTCCCAATCTCAATGATTGAGGTGCCAAGGAGGAGCTCTAGAAGTAGAGAAACACTTCTCCAGAAGGAAGTTCAAAGAGATTTGGCCTGTGGAGAGAGATATGAAAGCTTCAAGCTGACAGGGTGATGTTGACTATGGCTGCTATGGAAGCTTCATTGAAGGTAGGAATGCAAATGAAGTTGGAGATAGGGTCCAGTACTCAAACTGAGCTGAGTAGATATGGAAAGGAGCTGAGAGAGTGAAAGGAGAGTTGGGCCATGCTCAACTGAGCTCTGATACCATGTGAAATACGTGGGATCTAGAGCATGGCAGATGCGGAAGCTATGGAGGTTGAAAGAGGAAAAAGAAACTCACGAAGGCATTTACCCTGACTAGGACAAATTGTTACACAAGTGAATTAGGTTCCAAGATTGAGACTTGGACTCATAAACACAATCTTGTGTATTGACAGTGGCATGACACTTTACTGGAAAGAAAAGAGTACTATCATTGCATTAGAAAAAGAGTGCAAGTACAATGCTTTATAGGATTTGAGTGGTGGTACTTTCTCCTATTGTGCATAGGGGATTTTGGTCCTGAGCCCTCACTGCTCCTCACCAAGGGACTAAAGTAGGTGTGATTGTAAATATCTCAACAAAACCAATTCCAACCTAGTAGGGTGGAAGGATAGTGGAAAGTGAGGTAAGGAGAGGGTCAACGTGTGTGTACAATTAGCCGCACATAGTGCGTCCACACCACACTACATCACACATAAGTACATTCACTCACATACCAATGTGCATGGCAACACAGTGTGCATCCAATTGCTTGCATTGTGCATCCATATAATACATCTAACCTTAGTAGTGCACCCATTGCAACACTATGCTTCCACACCCACCACACGTCATGCATCCTTTCAGACTACATTATCAGGTGCACATGAGTTGCTCTTGATCATATAGATGCACAGAAGGTCTCTCACATTGTGGTATGCATCCAAGCGGAAAATATCCTTTTTTGCAACTCTAGTCAAGTGGGATGGAAGGAAAATGGGAAGAGAAATAGGAGAGGGGCAGGTTGACACATACCATCATGTGCAGTCAAGTGCATTCGACTGCACATAGCATGCATTTGACCATACACAGTGTGCATCCAACTGCACACAGAAAGCACCCATCTCATTCACCCACAGTGCATCCATCTTGTATGCCCACATAGCTTTTGTTCCTCCCCTGTGTGCATCCATAATTTCATAAGCCCCTATGTATTTGCACCCTATTAGCCCCTTCATCTCTACACACACCCACCATATATAGCATTCATACTAAGTGTGCATCTAGTGAAGTGCATCTTCTACTTATCAATACATCATAATGCATCCATTCTTTCCACACCGCACTCACCCAACAACACTACATTGTGATTCCACTACACGTTGAGAACCTAGTAATTCTTAGTCTACCTTAGGTAACAACCAGTGCATCCATTCACCTTGTTTGTTCACCCACACATGTGTGTCCACTCAAGGATTGTGTAGAGCACTCAACTGCATTCACATCTACCCACAAGTCTTTCTATTGATAAAATTATCATCGTCACCATTAGTGCATCAAGCCATCCACACACACAATAAAACGCAAGGAAACATGAGCAATTGTATGTGTGCATCCGTGTGCACTTGTACACAATGGAGCATATTTATGGAAACTTGTAAATTTTTATTGTGCATCAACCACACCCATACACAACCACCATAGGTTGCATAGCACCTAGGATCCTACATATTGCAAATAGGCATTTAGGAACCCCATGACACACAGGCACAAGTAATGATAATCTAGTAATTACACTACTTGGCTAATACACCTCACGACATGTTCCATAGGCACAAGGGAACACATGGAGAAACTTAAGTACTTCTAGTAACACACGCATGCAAAAGAACCTTACAAAAGCATTTGTGCTTACAAAATTAGACTTGTGTGTGATAGCTAATGCACTAGGCCATCCACATTTGGTTAGTAGGCATTCACTATGACTAAGGCACTTGCACGTAAGAAGCTGGTAATACATGTGTTAGTGAGAGAGAGTCATTAATAATACCTTGTCAAACTAACATAGGTGTGAGACATGTAATTTTTGTCATCTTTGATCATAATACAATTACTGTCTCTCATCTCACCTACTTACACTCATCTTTCATGACTTCTTTATCTTCTTTTCTATCATTCTAGTTTTTCTCTCTCCTCATCATCACTCTTCCTCTCATATTTTCTCTCTCTTCTACTCTTCTTTCTCTCACCTCTCAATCCTCTCCTTGGTAAGTGGTATCAAAGCATTTGCCTTTGATCCGTTTGGCACAATTTTTTCTTAGATTTCCTTCTCAATCTTGTTACTTCCTAGTTACTCAAGGATAGGGTGTCAGTTTCTAGGAAAATGGACAAGTACAGTGACCAAGGGGACCAAGGACAGCTGATCAGAACTAATTGGAGTACTTGAAGGAAAATTTGGAGGCATCTTGGAAAAATGGCAGGTCGTGCATCAATAACATGCTATTTTGGAGGTAAAATAGTTAAAGATAGGATGCATAGAGTTAGTCTTGGTTAAAAGTCTAGTTATTTTTTCAAGATAGGCTTTCTCTTTCCTCTCTCTTTCAAGATTTTGGATGAAGCTCTCATGGTGGTTGCCAAGAAATCCAATATCTTGCTCTCAAATATTCTTCTTTCATTCTCTGACCATGGACCAAGGATTCTACACAATCCTGAGCACTAAGTAGAGCACCAAAACAGTGGCACTCAGCTGGAGATTAGTCCCAGGAACATGCTTGAAATTTTTGGTACAAAATGCACTACTTTTCTTGGTCTATTCAACAATCTTTAGCTCCTATCTCTCTGATTCCAGCTCCTCCCATGCTTCTAGCACTCCTCAATGGCAACCCCTTGCAAGTGATCTTCAACCCCCTTCTTCATTCTTTTGCTCAGGGATCTCTAAAAACCCTAAAATACAGCAGGGTAGTCCTAGCCATAGACTTGAAAGCTTCAATTTCTTTAATATTTGACTCTTCCCGACCTTCAAGGCTTCTCCATCGTCATTTTGGAGCACGATTGGCTTCAAGATTGAAGGCATTTCAAAGATTTCAGCATATTGAGCTTCTTGAAGCTCATATTGGAGATATATTTTGGGGCTTTTCTTCCAAAAGCTTGAGTCTTTAACATTCAAGTGTTCAAACAAGCTCAGGATATTGTTTCTTCACGAAGTCAATCTTCTTCAAGCATCGATGGGTTGATTTTATGGATTATTGGAGCTTCATGATGGATTCATGGTGGATTATGGAAGTTTCTTCAAATATTGGATTGAAGCTTACATCAATCATCTTTTTCAAGCTTAACCAAGGTATTTCACATGTGTAATCTCTGAAATATCTCAATATCCACTTACTTTTAAGCTTTTCCACTTGTTGATGGGAGATCATTGATCAATAAATTCTTTGAATTGATCAATAGATTAGAGATTAGTGCTCTTCTCATTGACCAAATCCTATTCCATTGAATTTCAACATTAATTTCAGCCCTATTTCATCATGGGTATCATCTATATTGACTTGATGCATAAACCGGACTTGGTTGTATTATTTTCTTTATTCGAGATTGAAATATTTTAAAGGGTAAGTACTAGCAATCACCGAGTCACTGAATTGCATTCGTAAGACCCTTACCCAACACTTATTTCTTCATTCCAATATTTCATTAACTAATCATACATATCATTGAAGGATGAAAGAAAATTTTCGTTATGTATTTCATCCTTGATTGATTAATTAGAATGCTACTGCCATGTTAATATTCCCACCAAGGAAAAAGGTGGATGTCAAGGGAGATAGTGGGATAATAAAGAGGTGACTCTCCCCCACTATTAAAGATCCCAAAGGGGTGAACAAACCCACCCGAGGGGAACTTTGACCACCTCCTGGTGATTCGAAGCCTGGGTAGGGAGATTGTCATGCCATTATATCCCTCACCACAGGTATTGCAAGTGGAGTCATTGAAGATCTAAAGATTTCATTTGGATAGCATTGTTTGGGACTCCGTTGATCAGTTAAAGGGATTATACATGTTATTACAGGCTTGCTATAGGATGAATTTAAGCCATTATACTCCCTAGAGCAAATGTCACTTACATTCATTGAAAATAGGAAATTTGGACCCTCATTCGGATCGATTTTCAGTCATCTATAGATGCTACATGTCATTCAAGATTGGTTATAGATCTTACATAGACTATTACACTCAAATAGTGAATTGGGATCACTCTTGGAAAGCTTTTTTCTTGGTTATAGGTGTTACAAAGTAATTCAAAGAAATTTTGGGACCTCTATAGGGTATTGTAGATTATATTCATGTCCTATAGGTCATACATAGGGTACCATAGGGTTGGATGGCCTTATTTTGGACTTAAGGGAGGTGGATACACTAAAACATGCTTTTACAGGGTACATGACTATTTTGGACAGCAGTGAACGAATATTACCAAAATATTATGTTTTGATTTTGAACAAGTATTATTGCTCATGCTAAAGAGCTATTTGTAGGCTTTGATTTCCATCAAAAAGTTCTTGATTCCGATATATTGGTGTCAAAAGTTGTAGTCATTTTTGTAACAAGGGATCTACTAGGATTGCACTATACTAGTGAGCAGAAATGGCTAGAAACAAGGGAAAGGACAAGCTTAATAATGATGTTTAGCAATAACTTAGGGAAGCACATGAGGCAATACTTGAGGCATGTCAAGATTATGAAGATTCACAAGAATATGGTGCCTATAATACTCTTAATACCACTCTTTGTAACCATGAGGGACTAGGCATTCCATCAGACACATGAAGTTGGTTTCTAAATTGGATGAGGTGGTTGAACAGTTGGTTGAATCAAATATGCAAACCAAGGAAGTCATAGACAATATGGCTCAATCTACCAAGGATTCTTTGGAGAAGTTTGCTTCTTCTATTATGGATTTTTTGGACAAATTTAGCACTCAGATTTCTATGCTTGTGGTAGCATAAATGGTAAACAAAGAGAGTAGAGATAAATAGTTCTTTTAGCTATCAAACAATAATCCTCAGCCAAGGATGCCACATAGCACTTATGATATTGAGGAGACTTCTTTTAGAGCTGATGAGTCTATTTTGAGCATTCATGGCTCAAATCACCCTCAAACCACTAGAAACGAGCCACCTATTCCTCCAGGTAGGTTTTTAACCAACTATCATAGGAGTGCCTCTAATATTTTAAACCCCAAAGGTAGATACGTGGACATGCAACACTAAGTACTAATGCACAACAAGCCTTTATTGAGAGGGAACTCCATGATAAGATTGTGTTAACCAAATATAGTGGTCATTCATCATTACCAATTGATTTGGGGGGGTGGACTTTCATGTAGAGTCCTACTTTGATATTTTCCCTAGGTCAGCAGATGATCAAAAGATTCATTTTGCTACTCTTCACCTTGAGGACTTTGCTCATATGTGGTGGAGATACATAAAGAGGAAAAATCATCAAGTTGATAGTTGGGAGGAATTCAAAGCTAAGATGGCTTAGGTGTTTGTATCTCGCATTGAGAAAGAAAAGTTAGCAAGAAGATGGTATCAATTGGACCAAAGAAGCCTATTAGTTTTAGAGAGTATACAAATCAATTTTTAAATCTTACCATGTATGTAGAGAGTGTGAGCAATGATGCAAGGTTGCATAAGTATATATAAAGTTTGGAGCCTAATTTGTCAATTGATGTTATGGCCCAAAAACCTGCCACACTATTCCATTCTATTGAGCTAGCAAAGAGGTATGCTCATAAGTATAGGAGGGACATTTCTATGCAAGCTTCTTTTGGACAGCAAAGGGCGATTACTAAATAGGGCAACTTTGGTGGCAATTATGGAGGTTCCAATACTTCATTTAGCAGTTCCAAAGTCCCTACATACCCCACTTTCAATGCCTCAAGGCAGCAAAAAGTTTTAAAGCCAGCTCGACCACGTAATGTGGAGCCTAAGCAAGGTGATGATGGACCCCAAAATAATTCAGCAATAATGAAAAGTTTATACCTATGGATCTTTTTAAGGAAAGAAAAGAAAATTGTCTATGCTCAAAATGAGGAGAAAAGTGAACATTTGATCATGCATCAAAGTGCGCTTTCAAGAATGCCAAGGCTAAGAATTATGACATGATAGTAGGGAGGATGGGGATGATGAGGTTGTTGATGAACCAATAGTAAGTGCACAAGCTAAATTTGAAGAGCATGATGAGGATCATGATCCCGATCAGTCTTATGAGGTTGCAAATGGATTTCCATTTGACTGTGGTGGGCATATTCCTTTTGATCCTAGTGGGACAGATTTGTCTCTTGCTACCACTACCCTTTGTTCTATTTCCATGGATGCTTGGATAGGTTCAAAGATCCCTAATACACTTCATATGAAGGGTACCATTCATGGAAAGGATGTGTTTATCCTGATAGACAGTGGAAGTACACACAATTTTGTGAATAAGTTAGCTGTGGATAGGTTACACTACTTTCCTATTGATTTACAATACCCATAAGAGTACAAGTAGCTAATGGTGAAGTAAAAATCAACACTCAAATAAGCCCATAGGTTTCGATACATTTAGCTAAAAACTATGAAGTACAAGTGAACCTAATTGCTTTGGAAATGTGACCCATAGATATTTTACTTGGTTATGATTGGTTGATGAATTTAGGAAAGATTACTATGGGTTTCTTGTAGTTGTACATAGAGTTTTCCAATGATGGGATGCCTATCCATCTATAGGGAACCCCAAGTAAATCTGATTTTCAGCTTATCAGCATTCAACAACTCAACGAGTACAAGAAGTGCTCACAGATTTTTGTATTGCACTTGAATAAAGAGGTAGAAGATCGGTCCAAAAATTTAGCAAAACATCCTACTTTGAGAGTTCTACTTAAGGAGTACAAGGACTTGTTTGAAGTACCTACTTCATTACCTCTTAAGAGAGCAATATATCACCCTATTAATTTAGAGCCTCATTCAAAGCCAGTCAATAAGCCATCCTATAGATTGTCAAAATGTAAGTGTGAGGACGTAGTCAAGCAAACCAAGGAGCTTTTATAGATGGGATTTATTGAGCCTAGCTCTTCACCTTATTCATCTTTGGTCTTGTTAGTGTAGAAGAAATACGGGTTCTTCAATATGTGTATTCACTACAGGGATCTAAACAAGATCACTGTGAAGAATAGTTATCTAATATCTAGAGTTGATGATTTTCTTGATGAGCTCAAGGGGGGCTATATTCTTTACCAAAGTTGATTTGAGGTCTGGATATCATCTGATCCTAGTGATGCCATTTGGGCTTACTAATGCTCCAGCTACCTTCTAGAGTCTGATGAGTAAGATTTTGCAACATTTTCTCTTCCAGTTTGTCCTAGTCTTCTTTGATGACATATTGATTTACAGAAAGACTCTACATGACCATTTATCACATATGAGGAAGGTTTTTGATATGTTGAGACATCACACATTCTTCGTTAAGGAGAAGAAGTGTTCTTTCATGCAAACTGAAGTGGAGTACTTGGGCCATATTCATAGTGAACAAGGGATACAAGTTGACCCTAAGAAGGTGCAGTGTGTCAAAGATTGGCCAAAACTTACCACTACTGCTTCATTTAGAGGGTTTCTTGGTCTATCATCATTCTATCATGCAGAGTTATTCAGTATTATATAGTTATAGCAGCTCCTTTGACTAATAGATTAAAGAAAGAAGCTTTCTTTTGGGATGCACTTGCATACAGTAACTACAACCAATTAAATGAACTGCTTACTTCTGGTCCTATTTTAATGATATGCTTGGACTTCTCTAGAGGGTTTACCATACAGTGTGATGCCAGTGGCCGTGGCATAGGGGCTGCTTTGCTACAAGAGCATGGAGTTATTGCCTTTGAAAGCCATAAGATTACACATAAAGAGATGGCTATGAATGTTTATGACTAAGAGATGTTGGCTATTCTACATGCAATTAAAAAATGACATCATTATTTGTATGGCAACTAGTTTAGAGTTCAAAGTGATCACAGGGTCCTAAAGTATTTCCTTAGTTAATTTTTATCGCTATAAGCAGCAACATAGGTGGATAGCTACCTTGCAAAACTGTAATTTTGACATCACTCATACAAGGGGCAAAGATAATGTGCTACCTAATTCTCTCTCTAGGATGTGAGCATGTCAGTTTTCAACTATGATTGAGTTACATGGTGATTGGATTGATGAGTTACAGAAAGCCTATCTTTTGGATGATGAGCTCAACCATGTACTTCAAAAATTATGGCAAGATATTATGGAGGAAAAATCACATTATCAGCTTAAAAATGCCCTCATTTGGCTTAATGCCAAGGTTGTTATTCTCTCTACTTCTTTTTTTAGAGTGAAAATTATTGAGGAGTTATATTATTTGCCTATAGCTCGACACTTTGGAGCATTTAAGACTATGGTAAAATCAGCCAAATCTTTCATTGGAAAGGATTGTGGAAGGATGTTAAGGACTATGTTATGAAATATATGCCTTGTTATAACAAAACAAGGATAGTACTTGTAAGCCAAGTGGTTTTTGCAGCCATGCCTATTTCACAAGGCAAATGGACACATATTACCATGGATTTTATTACTAGTATATCTATTACCAAAAGGGGTTGGAATAGCATTTATGTGGTAGTGGACAAACTCACTAAGGCAACCCATTTCATTCCTACCAAGGCTCAGTTCACTGCTTCACAAGTGGCTAGTCAATTCATGGAGAAAATCTTTAGATTACATGGATTACTGCATGTGATTATGCATGATACAGATACCAAGTTGATGAGTAAATTTTGGTAGGTGGTATTTAGCTCCATGAGTATTAAATTGGCTCCTTCTATAGCATATCATCCACTGACTAATGGTTGGATAGATAGGGTTAATTAGTGGTTGGAGACTTACCTTTGCCGGTCATGATGTACAACATGCGTGGGATTCATGGTTACATCTGGCTAAGTTTATCTATAATAACTCCACTCATGCTACCATTGGAGTTTCACCCTTTGAGTCTATATATGGCTACAAGATATCCTTATCCACATTTATTTTTAGTGAGAAGATTAGCCCTCATGCAAAGGAAGAATTGGAAAGAATGTAGGCCCTTCTTCAACAATGTAAGATGAATCTTAAAAAAGCTCAAGATTAGATGAAGGTGTATGCTGATGAGAAGAGATGACCTTTGGAGTTCTAGGAGGGAGAGTTAGCTCTCTTGAAAGTACTCGAGTCTTAATATTCTACTCTTAAGGATGGCTCTAGCAACAAACTTTCTCATAGATTCAATGGGCCTTATAGGATCTTGAAGCATATTGGAGACCTGCCATATCGATTGAAACTCCCCTCTTCCACTAAGTTTCATAATGCATTTCATGTTACTCAACTCAAACCCTTTTATAGTATCTAGGTGAAAATAGGTGATGAGCTACCTCCTATGCTGAAGGACTTATTTAGTACATTCTTGAGGAGGTTATAGGTTAGCATAAAAAGAAGCTTCACTCTCGCTCAATCATTGAGTATTTGATCAAGTGAAAGGGTTTGCCACTTGAGGAAGATTCTTGGAGGCTAGATTCCACCTTGAATGAGTTTTCCTATCTACGGGATGCATCGGTGGTTGACACATAGTCATATGGGAGCCAATTGGACAACAATCTAATTTAGAATAGATTTTACTCTTCTTAATTTTTAAAATTCAATCACCTACATAGGGTCAAAGTACTCTTTAGTAGCTACATTTTGATATATGGCATGCCCTATTTGGATACTTCTATTATAAGTTATGGTAGTTTTCTTCAATATGCCATGTTTTTTACAATAAGCTATCTATTCTTTATGGAGGCTATTTCTTGAAGATTTGAAGACTCCATTCCTTTTGAAGATGTTCAGATTATGTATATGGCAGAGACTTTCCTTTATGTCTTCATTTTAGTAAATAACTCTTCACTATTTGATTCCTATCACATGTTTTGTATAACATAAATTAGAGTAGTACTCTATTTCATCAATTCTTCTTTGCCATTGTAAATTTGTTTTGTGGGCAAAGCCTTTGAGTAGGGATGGATTGTAAGAATCTCAGAATATGTGTGTTAGTGAGAGAGAGTTATTAATAATACCTTATTATAGTGATATAGGTATGAAATGTGTGAGATATGTAATATTTGCCATCTTTAATCATAATATAATTACTGTTTATCTCATCTCATCTGTTTGCACTCAGCTTTCATGGCTTCTCTCTCTTCTTTTCTATCATTCTAGTATTTCTCTCTCCTCGTCACTCTTTCTCTCTCCTTTTCTCTCTCTTTGTTGCGGGTTGAAATGACTTGATTTTTTGGCTGCTTTTTGTTGTTTTTATGGACTGAATATTTGATTTTTAATTGATTTTGTATGTTGATTAGTTATTTTGGAAGTGTTTGAGACACCAGAGAGGCCATCTCCTCACCATGAACAGTGGCCACACTCTAGTGAAAGGAGGTGAGCGAGGATGAGGAAGAAGAATGAGAAATATAAAGTAGCCAATGAAAACCCAAAAAACCAAAGAAGAAGGATTCACAAGAGAAGGTTGAGAAGGAAAGCAAGAAAAAAGAAAAAGCAGACCTACAAAAAGCTAAAAGAGAGTCTAAGAAGAAAGAGGAAGAGAGGAAGGAGAAAGAAATGGAAGTGGAGGGATTGGAGGAAGACTCAAGAGAATATAAGGAGAAGAGGAAAAGGAAGGCAGCAGAAGAAGAGGAGGAGTTGAAAAGGAAGGGAGACTGAGTGTTTTGGATAAGGCTGATTAGGTTTGAGAAGCTCATGATGTTTTCAGTGGAGATATGACGTTCCGATATGTTATGTTGATGTCCTGTTAGTGTCTGATTGAGCCTATTGAGCTTCTATTTTGCTCTATTTTCTTTTCTATATGAGAGGATGGAATGATGATTGATGAATTTTGAGAGTGTTTAGAAGCTTATTGACTGATTCTTGATGGTTTTGAATGGTTTTAGTTGAGCTAAATGTTTTCTGATGACTTTCTGTTAACCGTCTCAGTAGAGCCTTTGTTTTTGTTCTATATGCCTTTGTAAGTGTTATGTGGAATGAATGTGTAGCTTGGGGAAGTTTTCTAACCTTGGGAAGAGATGAATGCAAGTTTAAAATAGCTCAAATAAGTGGAAGAAATAGCTGCTGAAGATTCAAGTGAAGACTGAAGTGATAGTGACACTGTTAAGCTACGAAGAGACACTGTAGTGGCTCTAGTGACCTTCCATAGTAGACATCTCTTGGGAGGATTATCCATGAACAAAGAGGGGTTATGCATAATTATTCTTGATTATTCCAATGTATTATTGAGAGAGAGTATGTGAGAGAGAGAATCTGTGAGAGATAGCCAAATCTATGCAAAACAATGTATCTATGAGTGAGAGATTGTGAAAGAGACTATGAAGACTATGAAACTATTGAAGATGAATACTATGTGATAATTTCCATTCAAAATGGACTATTCATTTTTTTCCTCTTATTCTTTTGATGAAGAATATGAAGAATGTGTTGAAGTTTTGATGTGATAAATCCGTGGGAGAATAAGTTGCATAAAGATTTGAGAAGATTGGTATTGTTTTCCTTGTTGTGGTCATATAAAACATGAAAAACATGCTTGTTGCTGATACAATATAGATTTTCTTGTGGTAGATTCCCTATTTTCTTGGTGTTCCTCTTGGGGCTCCATGCTTTTGGTGTACCTCTAGGGAAAATTGCCATTAATAGGCATTAGAAAAGGGGCTAAAAATGAAGGAAATGGTATTAGCAAGAGGTAAAGAATTCAATGGATGCTTTCAAAGTTCCTTCAACCATTGAAGAAATGAAGATTCTCATTGCCAAAGCCACTTTCTACAAGAAGTTCATCCCACAATGGTAGAAACATATTACCATCTTGATGCAGGCTCTATGTGGTGGACTATTTTCTCTCCCTGTTGAAGCAACAGAGACATGTATCTTGGTGGCAAATTGTTTGGGAGCAAATCGGAGAGTAAAAATAGAGAGAATTACCATCCATGGGAGATTTGGCTTTCATTGAAGACTTTCTAGACATCATCAAGTGGGAGATTGCAAAGAAGCTTTAGGAGTCGTGGTTAGTGGAAGTTCACCATAACAAGAAGGAAAAGAGTTGGAATCTATTCTTCGTGGATGCTCAACAGCAAGATACGTGGGACACTTGATACACTAACAACCTTCTGTTTGTTCAATTAGCAACCCATTGGAAGCTAGTAGATAGAGTGTTCTTCACAACATATAATGTTAAAACCATCAGAAGCTAGCATTACTATGATGATGGCACCACAAAAATCCTTAGAAGAATGAGTTTTGATACCTTTAGAATTGAATATCTTCCCCTTTGTAGTGGAGTAAAAGCTAAAATTAGAGACGTTGAAAAGAAGGAAGTAGAAGAAATGTTGACAAGAGAGTCCTTGAGAGAGATTGAAGCCCTATGATTCTGTTCTGTGGAGTACAGACAAACTAGGTGGAGCTAACTCCTTGATGAATGACCGATCAAGAGGCAAGCACTAGAACAATTCTAGAGGTATGTGAGAAGAGAAAAGGGAAAAATCAAAGCTGAGAACAAGCTAGAAATAGAAGCCTCCTTTGACACTCTAGAAGCACTATTTATAGAAGTCCCCATGGCAATTCAAGGTCCCCTTCCTAGTGAGATCCGTCCTAGAAATATTGATGACCAGGCTAGCAAATATAGTCCCATTGCCCATCTTTAAGGGAAAGTACAATGAATACCATGATCTTCATGTAGTTGAGTTCATGGTAGCATGTGTAGTCAACAATGCTAGAACCCCCAAGCATTGGTTGGCGATATTTTTCGCCACTTTCAAAGGCGTGAAGTTTTAGTGGTATAAGAGACAAGTAGCAGAAACTTTTGGCACATGGAACGACCTTCCTCACTAAATTCAAGCGTGAAGGTTTGAAGAGCATATGCGAGAGGAGTTCATGAAAACGAGTGGAAGCATGTGTCTCAAGAATGGAATCCATACTGAAGACATGGACCATCACTTGGATGAAGGCATCCAAAAGGGAGTTTTTCTTAGAGGCCTACAACTAGAAGTTTGTAAATTTGTGGAATTGAAAAGAGCAGTCAATCTGCAAGGTGCAAGTCTTACCTCCTCCCATGCCAGGAATGGTATACCCACCAAATGCAGTCCCAGGGACAATTCCCTATCCTTACCCTAAGATAGAAATAGTGCCGTAGTACAATACACCAAATCCATAGTGGCCGCAATACGATAGTACTTCAAATGATGGTTCAACCACAACAACAGTGGCCTCAAATAGTTTCCCTAATGGCAACTCAACGACAACAATGGAAACCTACCAATTAGAACCAACAACTTTCAGTCTCAACAGGAGCTCTGAATAATTAGAATTAGAACAGAGAACTCTCTAAATCAACCAAACCAATCTATATGGTGATTACATAGGCTTCCCAAAACCCTAATACAAGTACTCCATGAGGAAAAAATATGAAGGACTACCTGTCCAATTTAGTGGCAACAAGCATCAAGAAAGAGTTGATGGATGTGATTACAGAACAACTATAGATGCAGGGTGGATATTGTCAACATATCCAGTCTTGCATGAGGGGGAAGAGATGTGATGTGATCTAATACATGGTGTGGAAAGTGCAATCAATGAGTGGGACATTTAGCCACTGAATGTACCCAAAAACCAACTATCCCTAGACCCTTCTGTTTATATTGTTTAAGGAAGAACCATACAGAGGATATCTACTCTCTGAAGGAGATGCATAAAAGAAGGAACAAAGATGAAGAATCAAGATTCAATTTGTTGGAATCCAAAATGACCACCTAGGATATCGGACCAAAGCCTAGAGAGTTCAGTCCTAATTTCAGCCCAAGGTTTCCCTCTCAAAGTTACAGAGGACGACAGTCTGGCAATGGCTAGAGATCAAAAGTGGAGTGTTATAGATGTGGAGAAAAGGGGCATATCTCACCAAACTGCCCAAACCCTAGAAAGTCTATGGACTACAAACCCTTATGCAGTCGATGCAAAGGAGAGGGCCACACTACAAAAGACTATCCAAGTACATCTCCTGTGAAAGCTACCCCTAATAACCAACAGAAGACCCAAGAACCTACCTCCAATTTGGTGGAATTGGAAGTTGCTGCAATAACACGTGCCAAGAAAAGAGAATCCACAATTCCAAAGAAGAACATTTCCTATGCCAAAATAATGAAGTTCAATCTTCCCAAGGAGAAATAGAACAGTGTAGAGCAGAACAATGTAGTACAAAGCACTGCAGCGCCACTGAAAGTATCAAATAGACCTAGAGCGTGATGCTAAGCCTATGAGGCAAAGACAAAGATGCATGAATCCAAATTACTCTGCCCTCATGAAAGCTGAATTACCGAAGCTCTGTGAAGCTGAGTTTATCTATCCTAATGGCCAATAATGAATGGGTTTTGCCCATCGTGGTAGTACCCAAGAAGAATGGAAAGTTGCAAATATGTGTGGACTTCTGAAAGCTGAACTCCAAGAATAAGAAGGATCATTTCCCTATCCCTTTCATCGACCAACTATTGGACACAATGGTAGGCTATGAGCTCTACACCCTCTTGGATAGATTCAGTGGATACAATTAAGTCCAAAGATCATAGAAGAAGATCAATCCTAAAAAACCTTTATAACAAAATGGGGAACCACAGAGTGATGTAATTTGGGATTTGTAACGCTCTTTCTACCTTCCAATAATGAGTGATTATGACTGCATTTCAAAATCATCTACATGATTTTATTGAGGTGTACCTAGATGACTTCTGTGTCTATAGCTTAATCCGTGAACATTCAGGACACCTAAATCAGTGCTTTGATAGATGTTGAGAGTATGGGATCTCTCTCAACCCTGACAAATGCGTTTTTGGAGTCTCTTTAGGAGTTCTTTTGGGCCACATTGTCTCTGCACTAGGGATAGCAACAAACCCTATAAAGATTGAGAAGATTGCAGCTTTAACAGCACCAACAAACCTCAAACAATTGAGGAGAATCCTTGGCCATGTGGGCTATTACAAAAGGTTCATTACTTACTTTGCAACAAAGGTAGTCCCCCTTGCATAAGCTCTTGGAGAAAAGATGTAGAGTTCACATGGATTGTTGATTTTGATGAAGCATTCAACACTCTGAAGTAGTGTTTGAGTGAATATAATGAAAGAGACCTAACTAATCTAACTAAGAGAGAGAAGAGAGAGAAAGACTGTAGAAGAAGAGGGGGAGGATTTTAATGCTTTTGCTCTGTGTGTGTGTGTGTGTGTGTGTGTGTGTGTGTGTGTGTGTGTGTGTGTGTGTGTGTGTGTGTGTGTGTGTGTGTGTGTAGAAACATGTGTAGAAACATAAGAGTTGGGTCACATCTAGTGCTAATAGTGGGGAAAATCCCACAACATCAATAAGGTTTTCTTTGCCCCATAAAGATACCACTAAGACCTTGAAACTCCATGTGCTAACTTGAGGCTTATAGCACTAAGGAATTGTGTTTGTCCTTATTGAATTGCATAGAGAAACAACTCAGGGTCCACAAATCATGAAAATCAGCACGACCTAGCTCCAAATTTTAGATCATGGGGAGGAAATTGGCAACAACAGCAAGGATGGCAGCAAAATTCAAATTGGAATCAGCCAAATTGGAATCAACAAGGATGGAATCAACAAGTACCAAATACACAAATGGCACAGTTACCTGCACCATCGATACAACAGGGAGAGGTAGATAAAGCACCTCAAAGTAATCTGATTGAGGTTGAGGTTTCAGAAGTACAGGAGACAAATCAGGTGTTGGTGGAATGTTCTCCGGAATGTGATTGTCATCAATGTAAATCAGAGGAGCCTGAAGCAATGGTTGTTCCACATTCAAAATCAAAATTGAAATCACCACTGGATTGGGAAGTACAAAAGGAGGTTAGGAATGAGGTAGCAGAGGAAGTAGAGAAGGTCGGAACATCTAAAAAACAGCAAAGGCAACTTAAGATTGTAGCAAATTCAGAATTACCATATGGAGCATTGTTTGAGGAATTACTAAATACCCTATGCATTTTACATTGGATTAGCTACTTTCTTTGGTGCCGATTTTCAAAGATAAATTTTATTCAGTAATACAAAAGACTCCTATTCCAAATTTTCAAACAGCATTAAAGGAGAATGTGGGGAGTTATCAAATCAACACAGATGATGTGGATTTCACTATACCTACAGTACAGTTGGAGTTTGATGGGCGTATATTTTCGGATGTTTTGCTGGATGGAGGCTCAAGGGTAAACATTTTGTCTGAAGTAGAATTTATGAAGATGTCAGATGCTAAGTTGGAACCTGCACCATTTCAAGTATGGATGGCAAATCAAAGGAGAGTGCAACCAATCGGAATGTTGAGAGGGCAAATTCTAAAGGTACATGGGTTATCATTTAAAGCAAACTTTGTGGTGTTAAAAATGCAAGATGCAGGAAATGCCTATTCGATATTATTGGGAAGGCCATGGTTCCGATCTGCGAAACTTAAGCAGGATTGGGAAAGGGATGAAGTCATTCTAAAGAAAGGGAAGCATTCAGTACGAATTTCGATGACTGCTAAAAAGAAGTTGTCAACATCAGAGAGACCTATGATGGCACATACCATTAATTTAGCACATGAAGTTGAAGATGAGGAAGAAGCATGGTATATGGATGCAAACCCGACAGTTATCCCCATGTTTGAGGTTGATGTGGAACGGATTGTAGATAAGTATGTAGTATAGGAGGATTCTGTGGGACAGGAGAAGAGGAATGGTGGTAAGATTGGTGTATTGGATACAGGTCAAACATCAATTCAGAATGCAGGACTTGACTTCAATATAAAGGAAAAGAAGGATTCGGAATATTTGGATGAGGAGATGTCATCAAAAGAAGTAGTCACTAGAGCAGAAATTTTGTATGACAAACTGATGAATTAAGTTTCAAGTGTCAAGGAGGATGACTTGTAGGATCTAAATTTAGGGTCTGAAATCAATCCAAAAATGGTCAAGGTGAGTGTCAATTTGGATGCACAATTTAAGGAGGATCTCAAAAGATTGCTGAGGAGTTCATTGATGTGTTTGCTTGGGACTATTCTAATTTAAAAGGGATGGATCTAGAAGTATATAAGCACAGAATCAATTTGAGGGAAGATGCAATTCCAGTAATTCAGTAGTGATATCGCATGAATCCAAATTATGCCAAACATGTAAAGGAAGAGCTAGATAAACTTTTACAAGTGGACTTCATTATACCTATTGATCAGGCAGAATGGTTGTCCCAAATTGTTGTCATTCCAAAGAAGTTAGGAAAAATTCGAGTATGTGTGGATTATCGAAAATTGAATGCAATCATTGTTGCTGATCCATTCCCATTACCTTTTATGGATTCAATTCTGGATGATGTAGCAGGGCACGAGATGTACAGCTTTCTTGATGATTTTTCTAGATATAATCAGATTCAGATGGCTGAGGAAGATATAGCAAAAACTGCATTTATAATAGAATGGGGTGCATTTGCATATACAGTAATGAGTTTTGGGTTTAAAAATGGACCACCATCATTTTCTAAAGCAGCTTTTAAGACATTTAAGCCATATTTGACAAGGTTCATATGGATTTTCATGGATGATTTTTCAGTTTTTGGTAAACAAGCTGAACATTTGGGATATCTCAGAAAATGTTTGGAGAGGTGTCAGCTGTTTAGAATGTCCCTTAATCCATACAAGAGTGCAATTGCAGTTCAAAGAGGAAAGTTGTTAGGACACATCATTTCGGAAGAAGGTATGTTGATTGATTCAGATAAAATCAGTGCAATTCAAAAAGCAGCAGCACTGGACAATATGAAAGCATTGCTAAGATTCATGGGCCAAATCAAATGGCATAGCAGGTATTTGAGGTAGATATTAGTGCACCATTGACACATTTTACCAAGAAGGATGTAGAGTTTGTTTGGGGGGAGGCCCAAGAGAAAGCATTTCAAGTGATGTAGAAGATGCTAGTTATTTCTCCCATTATTCACCCACCAAATTGGCAGTTACCATTTCATGTGTTTGTTGGCGCATCGGATATTGCAATTGGGGCTGTTTTAATGTAGCAAAAGATCCGGGGATGGTTCAGACCAGTTTAGTATACAAGTGGGATGTTGAGGCCAGCTAAGAAAAATTATACAGTAACTAAGCGGGAAGCTTTGGGGATGATTTTCTCATTAGAAAAGTTCTGGCATTATTTGTTGGGGAACAAAGTTGTTTTTCATGTTGATCACCAAGCATTAATCTTTTTAGTGAGAAAGCCAAAATTGGAAGGCAGGTTGGCCAGATGGATGCTTCTGTTACAAGAATTTGATTATACAGTACTGCACACACCACGGCGTAAAAATGCAGTCGCGGATTATTTGAGTAGGTTGGAGAATCAGCAAGAAATGCTTGGGGTGTCGGATAATCTTCCGGATGCGGAATTGTTTCAGATACAAGGGCAGCAGTATGACAACATGTATGACCAAATGTTTCAATATTTGACAGATGGGATTTTTCCTGCAAGTATGACAACAGATCAGAAAAAGAAATTTGCATTGAGGAGTAGACCATTTTTTATTATTGCGGGTGCATTATACCAAAGGGACCAGATCAGATTATTCGCAGATGTGTACCAAATGAGGATCAAAGAGCTGTATTGCATGAGGCACATTTTGGAGCAGCCGGAGGTCATTTTTCAGGTGAAATTACAAGAAGGAAAATCATGCAGGCTGGTTTATGGTGGCCATTACTGATTAAAGATGCACATCAGTTTGCAAGGGAATGCTTACAATGTCAAAAGATTGGGCAGCCAACTTCAATGGATAGAATGCAAGATCATCCAATTATGCCACTTGAGCCTTTTCAGAAGTGGGGGCTAGATTTTGTTGGGCCCATTAAGCCTACATCAAAAAGGACAGGAGCTAGATATATTTTGGTCACAACGGATTATGCTACTAAGTGGGTGGAAGCAATTCCGCTCAGAGATAATAAGGTGGCTAGTGTGGCTAGGTTTCTGTATAAGCAGATTATGACAAGGTTTGGATGTCCTATTGAGCTTGTATCTAATCAAGGAGTTCATTTTTTGAATTTAGTTATAGAGGAATTGACATCTAAACATGTGATTTTGCATAAGAAGTCTACCCCATATCACCCAATGGCCAATGGACTTGCAGAAAGTACAAACAAGGAGTTTGTCAGACTTGAAGAAAATTGTTGAAGAAAACCGATCCGATTAGGATGACAAATTAGATTCTGCACTATGGTCGTTCAAAACTGCATACAAAGTTGTCACTGGCATGACAACCTTCAAGTTAGTTTATGGCATTGAAGCAGTGGTGCCTATGGAGTATGTGGTGCCTAGTTTAAGGTTGGCAGTTCAGCATCATCTAAGCCCTGAAGATTCAGTTTTGCATAGGCAAAGGCAGTTGTTGAGATTGGAAGAAGATCGGATTCAAAGTGCTTATGTCATGGAGGTAGCTCAGAGGTTCTATTTAGATGCAAGCCTTCCTGAGGACTTGGAAACCCACATCAAACTCTTGAAGTAGCTTGAAGAGCTTGAGTTTATTTTACTTTATAGATACACTAACCTTTGAAAGAATAAGTCAAAGTATGTAAATGAAAAAATTGTAATGAGAAACAAGTCGATTTATGATCAACATATGATTATTATTTGCTTTTGTACGGTGAATTAAGTTTAAGAATGATCTAGGAATCTATAGTGATCGTTCAAATCATTATTGACTCCTAAAACTAAGGCTAATCCTTGGACATAGAATTCTGAGAAACTTTGGTGACTATCCACACTATACCCAAATTCAATGGGAATAGTCTCGAGGAATATCATGGAGAATATATTTGTAACTTGAATTAATTTGGACAATATTGGAAACCCCCAAGTGGATCTCAGGAGAATTTCTTTTGGATGGAGGAGTTAAAGCTAGTTTGTTGCTTCCTATTCAAGGGGCACAACTCTAATGACAATGTGGCCATTTACAAGGAGAAGATGATCTTGCACTATTGGGTATATGATCAAGCCACCTAAGTCTTACCCTCTGACCATATTGGTATACAAGAGACATTCCCAAAATGGATATGCCATATTATACTTTCCTTTTCCTACAGCTTATATAGCCTTATAAATAATGGAAATACCTCCTATTGTTGTACCAATGCCATTGTACAAAGTTCATGATTAAGGCTCTCTTGTATTTTGCTACTAGTTGCCAATGCTTGAGAATGGATAATACCCATTAGGAGCTCCAAGAAAAGAAATTCCTAATGGATAATACCCATTAGGAGCTCCAAGAAAAGAAATTCCTCCAAAAAACAAGACATTGCCACCAAAACTTAATAGAGAAGATTCCAAGGTAAAACAAGATGAGAAAACCTTGATCAACACCATGGATGATTACTTTGGGTTTGCCAAAATTCTTGTTGCAAATTAGTCCATGACTGCATGCCTTCATCTCACTTTTGAGGCTGAGATTTTGTTGAGGGCTCAGATGACTTTTTTTTTTGTGAGTTGAATGTTGATTTTTAGGGTTTATTGATTGATTTTGAATTATTTGGGTGTTTTGAAATGTGTTGGGGTGGATTGATTATGTTTGAGAAGCTCATGATAGTTTTTAGTTGAGATATGATGTTTTGATAGGTTCTGTGATGTATCTATTTGGTTTTGATAGGGTCTATTTTGCCTCTATTTTGATCTATTTTATTTTTTTTGTGGGGTTAAAATTGTGAATAAGACTTGTTAGGAATCATTGAGAGTATTCTGGATGGTTTTGTATGGTTTGAAGTGGTTTTGGTTTGAGTTGTATGGTTTTTATGCCTTCTCTTGACCCTCTATAGTGTTCTATAAAGCTTCTGTCTTTGTTCTGTAAGCCTTTGTTTGCTTCTGTATCTGTTCTAATGGATGGATTTTTAGCTTAGGGAATGTTTTTAAAGCTTGGAAGAGAAAAAATAAAAGCTCAAAATAGTTTGAAGAAGCAAAAGAAGTAGCTGAAGAAGACTTAAATTGAAGACTGCAGTGACAATGACAATAGTGAGCTCTCAAGGGACACTGTTGTGGCTCTGGTGACTCTTCATTTTAGACATACCTCTTAGGATGGGTATCCATGACTAAGAGAGGGTTATTGAGAGAAATTCATAGTTATTCCATAGCCTATTGAGAGAAAGTACATATGAGAGAGATAGAGTATGAGAGATAGCCAATTTTTATGAGAAACATTGTATCTACATAAGAAAGACTATAAAGACTATGAAGATGATGAAAGATGAATACTATGTGATAAATTCCATTCAAAGTTGATCTTTCCTTTGTGTCATTGTGACTGTTTAATAGTTTCTATGAAGAATATGAAGATCATATTGAAGATTTGTGGTGACAAATCTGTGGGAGAATTGTTATATGATGTTGCATGAAGATTTGTAAAGATTAGTGTTGTTTTTCTTCTTGTGGTTGATTCAAATATGAAGAACATGCTTGTTGATGTCACAAAATAGATTTTCTTATAGTAAATTTCTCATTTTTCTTGGGGCTCCATATTTTTGGTGCATAACCAGGGAATATTGCCATCAATAAGCACCAATAGAGGCCGAAAATGGAAGAAGTGGCACTATTGAAGAGGAAAAAAAGCAATGGAAAATTGTAGAATTCATGCTGTTGTTGATGAATTGGAGATCTTCATTGCCAAAGCCACTTTCTACAAGAAGTGCATCCCTCAATGGTAGAAGCATGTCACTATCATGGATGCGGACTCTATGTAACAAACTGATCCCACTATCTTCTAAAGTTATAGAAAGTTGTATCAAAATAGCCAATTGTTTCCCACAAAACTAAAGAGCAAAGCAGAAATAGAGAGAATGACTATCCATGGGAGATTTGGCCTTCATTGAAGAATTTCCAAACATCGTTGGAAGATGATGAAGAAGCTTCAGGATCGTGGACAGTAGAAGTTCCAAGAATAAGAAGGAAAAGAGTTGGAATTTGTCTTGGACACTCAATAACAAGAGACATAGGATGCTTGGTGCACTAATAACCTTCTATTTGTCCAATTGGAAACTTACTAAAAGCTAGTAGATAGAGTGTTCTTCACAACCTATGCTATTGAAACCCTCCAAAGTCGGTATTATCAAGACAATAGCACTATGGTGATCCTCAAAAGAATGAGTTTTGATACCTTTAGAACACTGAATATCTTCCTCTCTGTAGTGGAATGAAATTTGAATTCAAATACATCAAAAAGAAGTAGAAAAAATGTTGGCAAGAGAGTCATTGAGAGACTAAAGCCCTTCTGATTTTGTTATGATGTGTATAAACAAACTGGGTGGAGCTAACTCCTTGATGAATGACATGATCAAGAGGCAAGCACTAGAATGAATCTAGAGGTATGTGAGAAGAGAGAAGGAAAAAATCAAAGCCAAGAATAAGCTAGTAGTAGAAGCTTACAACTAGAAGTTCGTAAGTTTGTGGAGCTGAGAAGACCAATTAACCTGCAAGCTGGAGTGGAAGGTGCGAGATTGTATGATGAAGTTGAAGCAAGGCTATCGATGATCTTAGGAAGAGGAGTCTTACCTCCTCCCATTTTAGAAATGGCATACCCATCAAATACAATCCTAGGGATTGTTCCCTACTCCTACCCTCAGATGCAAATAGTGCCACAGTACAGTGCATCGAATCCATAGTGGTCACACATAGCAATACTTGAAATGATGGTACAACCACAACAACAATAATCTCACACAATTTTTCGAATGGTAACTCAACAAGTGGAATCCTACGAACTAGAACCAATAATCACTAGTCTCAATGGGAGCTTTGAAACAAAATCACAGACTAACCCAACCAATCTATGTAGTGATTACAAAGACTTTACAAAACCCTACTATGAGTACTCTAGGAGGAGAAAAATTTAAGTATTATTTATCAAATTTAGTTGTTGCAAGCATCAAGAAAGAGCTAATGGATGTGATTATAGAATAGCTGCATAGCAGACACTGAAGGTGATACCAATAGTATATCTAGTACCATAGGAGGTGGAGCAGATGTGATGCAATTGAATACATAGTGCAAAAAGTGCCATCAGGTGGGGCATTTAGCCACCGAATATACCTGAAGACCAACTATCCTTAGAGTTTTCTATTTGTGTATTGTTTAAGGAAGAACCATATAGAGGATATCTTCTCTTTGAAGGAGATGCATGAACAAAGGAAAAAAGGTGAGGAAGCAAGATTGAACTTGTTGAAATCCAAGATAACAACCCAAGATATCAGACCAAAGCCTAGAGAGTTCGGTCCTAATTTCAACCCCAAGGAGATTCCCCTCTCAAATTTATAGGAGGATGACAGTCTGGCGATTGCCAGAGATCAGAAGTGAAGTGTTATACAAATGCAAAGAAAAGGGACATATATCACCAAATTGTCCAAACCCATCCATGGACTACAAGCCCTTATGTAGTCGATGCAAGGAAGAAGGCTATACTAGAAAAGATTGGAGTGTGTTATTTTTGCGAGCTTTTGATTTCATGCTTTTGTAATTGAAATTGATTTTTCGAGCTTTTTCAAGCTTGCAACAAGACATATAGTATCTAGAATTGAGGAAGCTACTGTACAAAACTCTAGAAATTTTCCAAGATTGCTACAACCAAAACTTCTGCATCACCCAAAAAGAGTGCAATGTCTAGAAAGAGTATGGGCAACCTTCCTCCAATGAGCAATGGAGAGCTTTTGTATCTCCCAAAAAGAGTATAATATCTAGATATTTTCCAAGATTGCTGCACCCTAATCTTTTTGCAATAAAAAAGGACATGCCACACCCTACTGATGTGAGCATGATGACGAGTGGGCCAAAACAATGAATGAGTTATGCTTATTTTTGGGCTTTTCACATGATAGGGCATATCTTATACACAAAGGCAAGGTCAGTGGGAGTTAGTGTAGGTTGGTCGAAGACTAAGTATGTGCATGTACACATAATACATATGTTTGTAGGCAAGAAATGCCTTTTGGGTGGATTCTCTTCTTTGAAAATCAGGACAAGTACACCTAGGCTCTTCTTTGATGTGCATATCATAACAACTCTTTGTCAAGACTTGAAATACTAAATGTTGCCTCTCAAGTTTCACTATCTCCTCCAAGAAGGTTGCAACCATGCAAGCAACTGTCTCTATTCTCTTTTGTGCGTCTTTGGAAATTCCATGCCTCCACTTGTGTCTCCTCCCACTTGAACCACCCTTTGCATAAGCAAGAGGTTTTCTCTTCTCATTCTTTGATGGTGTTACAAAGTAGGCAAACTTGAAACCAACATGTTTTAGACTACTACACTCTTCCTTTGTTATATTTGTCCCTATATTAACTAGCCACAAAAAAGGAACTATTGGTGATACTATCACTTTTTTATGCACAATGTTTGTATGTGTGACGTCATGTTTGCAAAATCATATCCATTGTGCAATGGTCTTGTCCTTATAGGCTCTCTCGGACCAAAAGCATGGTGCGACTAGCCCCACTTGTTTCCAACTTTGTAACTTGTTGCTACAACTCTTTCTACCCTCCATACCAAAACATTTTCTCACACATTTAGGTGGCATCCCTCCTAAAGCTCACTCCTCCAGTGCCACTTCTACCTCTTCTACATAAGTCAATGTTCCTACATTTGGCACATTTACTCCACTTTCCAAGGGCTTGACTAGTATCTCATCATTCTCCTCAACATCCTGAATATATATCTCTTCCAACTCACCATCATCAAACTGCATACTTCGTGGACTACCCCTATTTTTATGTTGCCTTGACTCAATCACGTATCCCGGCTTGTGGGAACTTGCAGCTACTCCAGTTCCCTTCTTTTTTCTATACACAGTCTCCCTATCACCTTGCATTGTGGGCTCCTCATACAAAGGACTACTAGCTACAACACCTTTGCAATGCACGCGCAATAGATGCAGGATTTAGGGATTTCCTTTTGCTAGCATTAGCCATCAAAGATTCCATTGAAGGCCCAGATCCAATATACCTACACGTGATATAGCCCAACCTCTTTGCACATTGGATATATGCATTCAAAACATCATTAAAACATACATCATAGAGTGATATCTTTCATTTTCCACCTTCATCTGCTAACCAACTAGCATGGATGCTTTTTGACAATTTTATGCTTGGAATTTGAGCACATTCCCAGGGACTTTTGTTATCCTATAAAGTCAAATCCAAGAACAAAGTCAGTAGCTCTCTCCATTAGTACATGGTGACCATGTTTTGCAAGAACCTCAATTTACCTATTGTGTGTAGAATTTCATCATTATTTACTAGCATCAATGACTATGTGTTGTTTTTTGAATAGCATCATCAAGTTTTTTGTAACACAAAAGACACATCTTTATAGCAAAAATGGCATTCCATGTCGAGAGGCAGCTCGATTGATATTTGCAAATTTTCCTACGAGCTTGTTTGTGGATGCTCTAGGTCCCACTTCATTGGGTAAGCTACGTTTTCTCTCATACAAGGTTTACATCAAAATCACTTCCCATATGTTATGATCCTTGTGTTTCTTTTAGAGAACATGACTATTCCCAAGTGGAATATATTCTCAAAGGGTCTGGTTATGAGTTGCATGGATCTTGCTCGTGAGAATTTGGCCAACAAGGGATTCTTGGTCAGTATGTGCTTGGTAGAGCCTATGGGTGAGTTCATTGTGGATGCAGCGAGAGTGGGGCTTATGCTTCACCACACTTGGATGCTCATGCGTAATTCCAAGGCTTATCAGCACCCTATTACTAGAGAGGTAGTAAGATAACAAAGTTGGATGCTTTAAACATATTGTTATATGTTGCAAACAAGGTTTGATCACTTATTCTATTTCCACTCATGAATAGGTACTTAATCTTACAATGTGTCTTTGGCATCGTGCCGGTCATGTTGTACCTTGCTACGATAGAGAGGCTGGGGAGAAGATTTCAGAGAGATTGTTTCCAACGTATCGTAGCTACATGTTGGATGATTGCATCTTTCCCACATATATTGATGGCGCCATTCTTAGAGGTGGGGCGGAGAGGTCTCATCTTTTTTATCGATAAGTAGTTTTGTATGTCTTTGCTCTCAAGTTTCATTATATAGTTATTTCATTGTTTCTACTTGCATGGTCACAAACGTTTTGTATCTTAATTGATGATATGGTTAGGTGGTTATTGGCTACATTTACAAAGCACTACGACTATGTTTTGGATGTGTTTGTGGGGTGTGGTGGTTTGGCACGGGCTAGTGCAGAGGAGATGAGACACAACATGTGTCTAGAGCCAGATGACGTGCTCTATGGGGAATGTTTATCCACCCTTGTATGTAAACCGGTATTGTGCAAAGGGAGAGAGGGTTATCCACCCTTGTACTGTGCTAAGGGAGAGAGGGAATGTTTATCCACCCTTGTATCCAAACTTATTACATTGTTTAGTCTGACATTATGCTTTGTGGTTGGTTGTGTTGACACCATATCATTCAACTATATTGTTGGCATGTGACTATATTGGTTTTTCTTTCCCTATCATTACTTAGCCAAGGGATCACATGCATTAGAATATTTGATTTGGTTGGTTATGTTGAGAATATGCCATGTTTGTCTTGTTTTCTTGATGTCTGTTCATGTAAATACAATTTTTTATACTATTTTAATAATAATAAATAATTAAAATTTTATTTTTATGTCACTTCATGTCTATAGTTTGTATGACTATGAATTATTAATCATGCTATGAATGTATGTTGCACAAAAAAGCTCAAAAAAAGGAGATTGATTGCAAAAGAACGAAAATGAAAGCTCGCAAAAGTAAAATCCATGGTCGCACAGTTGAATCTAGACTAGTTCTAGATGGACATTAAGATGGCTTTCTTACATGTGGACTTGCATGACGATATCTATACATAGTAGCCTTATGGCTTTGAGAAAAAGGGCAGGGAATAACTAGTGTGCAAGTTGAGAAAGAGTCTTAGTAGACTTAAGGAGGCACTTTTAAAATGGTATCATAAGTTTGATGCCTTTATATATTCACAAGGTTATTTTTGTAGTGATATGGATCCATGTATTTACACAAAGAATGCTTGTAATGGTCGCCTTATCATTTTGGTGCTATATATTGATGACATGTTGATTTGTTGGGAGTGCTCATGATGAGCTAGATGCTTTAAAGACTGAACTCAAGAAGAGTTTTGAGATGATGGATATGTGGGCTTCCTCTCACATACTTGGTAAGTGCATTATGTGCAATTGCTCTAAGGAACTTCTCTACTCATCACAAAAGGAGTACATTCATAAAGTCCTTGAGCAATTCCATATGCAGGGTGGTAAGCTTATTAGCTACCCATTACCGTCTTATGTGAAGTTTACTCAGGTAAATTGTCCTCAATTAGATGATGAGAAGATCAATATGGCAAGACACCATATGCATTTGTGGTGCACATCTTGATGTATGGCATGATAGCCACTAGACTTGACATAGCATTTACAGTGGGAGTTGTGGCTCGTTATATGGTAACACTTGGCAGGAGACGTTGAGACCTCATGAAGGGTATAATGAGATACCTTAAGGGAATTATAGATATGTGCATTTATTATGGTGGCCAAGATATTAGAGTCATGGGCTACACACACTCTGATTATGCATGATATGCAAAGTAGAAAGTCAACTCTGGCTATGTCTTTACCTTTGTTGGATGTGTTTTTTCTTGGATATCCAAGGTGTAGAAATGCACTACCTTATCTACTACTAAGGCTTACATTACAACCATTAAGGCTTGCAAGGAGGCCCTACGGTTAGGCTATCTGGTTGTAAACCTTGATATGCCTATGACTCCTACATTGTATTCAAACTCTATGAGTGCCATCCACTTGGCACGTAATCTAGTCTTTTTTGTGAAGATAAAGCATATTGAGATTCGTTACCACTTTACCAAAGAGGTGCTTGAGGACAAGTAGATAGAGCTTATCAAGATCTTGATTGACGAGAATCCTATTGATCTACTCACTAAATGTTTCCCAATGGAACAGGAAAATGATGGGCGTAGGATGAGATTATGTCCATTCCTCATCCTGTTGTACTTCTATGTACACATTTGTACTTTGTTACTTTTTTTTGTTTTCTCTATGCTCAAGCACATTTTCCTTTAAGTGGGAGGTTGTTGGGGGTTCAAGGATGCTTGTGCCTAGCCATCTACATTTAGTTGTACTTACTACCCACACTCCTGTACACTACAAGTGGCTGCCGCCCCTCACTATTACTTTATTCTTTATTCTTTTTATGACAATAGAATAAGGGAAGGTAGGTCATACATTGTGATTTTTGGAGTTTCCATATATCGTCACTCTCTCTTGCTTGAACCTCCATAGCTCTTGCATCTTCTTGCTTCCACTTATGCTCTCACCTCTTGCTCCACCTTTCAATTTAAGGCTGATTTGAAACATGCTTTTGCTATGTCAGATGTGAGTTGCTTACACTATTATTTGGGGATTTAATTTACCTAGAATTAGCATGGTATCATCATGTCATAGTTAGTTGCATAGGTTCAACGTGCAACATTGTAAGACTATGAGCACTCCAATGGAGCCATGGTTGAATCTATCCATGCATGATGGTCATGAGATGCTTGATGTTACAATTTACAACCAATTGTCTTATTTACCTTTGCAACACATGCCTTGACATGCAGTCTGCAATATCTCATGTAAGCAAGTTTATGCATAGCCCATAGACAATACATTAGCAAGATGTTAAGCGAATCTTTCCCTATTTACAAGATACTCTCTTTTTTTCCTAGGGGGAGACTTGCAACTACTGGCTTCTAGTGATTTGGGTTGGGATGGTGACTTAGACATTCAACAATCTACTAGGGGCATTGTTTCTTTCAAGTCTATTCATGCATTTCATGGCTCAATAAGATTCAACCTATAGTGGCTACCTCATCTTATGAGGCTAAGTACAAGGCAACTTTCACAGGGATAGTTGAATGTGTATGGTTGCACAAATTGTCAACTAATCTATCGATCTCATTGGAGGGCCCTCTTGCTACACCCATTTACTTTGACGATCAAAGTGCTATTGCAATAGCACAAAATCTTGTGTTTCATGCTTGCAAGAAACACATTGAGATTCACTATCATTGTGTCAGAGAAAGATGCTATGCATGAGAGATTAGCTTGGTATATATTCCTACACAGGAGAACATTGTAGAAATTTTTATCAAAGCATTATCACATGAGAAGTTTGAGGCTTTTCAAAAGTTCTAAAACTTCATACCCTTTGGTGATTGATCTTCCTTGTACTTCATCACATTGGCACTATAGTGAGGCTATTAAAATTTTCCAATTCTAGGCAGTGTCCAATGGAATTTGTGTGGCGTGGACACTTATTAAAGTTTCACTATATGGTGTGTACACCTAGTGTCTTAGGATATTAATGTGGTGGTACTAGGCTCTAGAGCAAATAATCTTAACTCTAGTCAATTGGTGGAAGTGTGGTTAGGTCACACCTTTGGCCTAGGCCTTATTTGTACTTTCATCTATCATTCAATTTGATTTAACAAGTACGCTCTCCGTTTTTTGCTCTCACACTATCTATTGTCTATTGTTCACTCTCTTGTTTCTCTCTCCTCCATAGTAGGTCCAATTTCCTTCACACTTGATTAACCTCCACATTAATTTGCACAAGCTCCATGGGTAAAGAAATGGAGGAGAAGTAGGAGGAGAAGAAGGAGGGGGAGGAGGAGGAGGAGAATGCAAGAATGGAGAAGAGCTTTTCCCCAAGGTCCCTTACTCTCCCTCACACACACACTCTCTCACTCTCACTCACTCACTCACTCACACACACACACACACACACACACTCTCTCTCTCTCTCTCTCTCTCTCTCTCTCTCTCTCTCTCTCTCTCTCTCTCTCTCTCTCTCTCTCTCTCTCTCTCTCTCTCTCTCTCTCTCTCTACAAGCAAGATAATAAGAAGAAGCAAAAAGCAAGAGGCTCTCTCCAAGTTTTCACACACAAGAATGAGCTCCTTTTTTCAAATTAGGTTTCCCTCCAAAAGTTGGGCACCCCACCTCTTTTTGGCCCAAAACATACCCTTTTTAATTTATGCATTTGACTTAGATTTATTAGATGGGCCCATAATGAGTGAATAGAGACATCGTGCCCACAATCTTATGATTGTTGCAAGTCACCATTCTCAAAAATAATTTTACAAGTTGCATAGAAGTGAACCTAGCTCTCGCACGATACATTGAAATTATTATCCAAAATTTCAAGCACCTAAAATTTGTTTCCTATTATGCTCCAAAGAATTATTACCATACTTGTATCCACCTTTTGGGCTGCTTGAAGATTTGGACATGAATGGTAGTTAGCACTAGTTCACCATGAATCTATATGTGGAGTTTATCTCACAATTACCAAAGTTTAGGAGAAAACAAACTTTCCTTAAGTAGTTAGCATATATGCATGAAGTACACCTACATAAATCTCAAATGGCTAGATCTATCAGTACGTTGTCTAGTCCTAGGGACTTTCCTCTTTTAATCTTACTACATATTCTAATCCACCAAAAAGGAGTAAGCAAGTGGGAAACTAAGATAAGCTAAAACTTTTTTAATACATGAAGCAATGAACTCATTCAAACCCTCAAACTATCTTGAAGCAATAAAAAATCTAACCAATAATGGAATAGAGATGTCGCATATTAACTAATAAGATAAATACATTATTACTATGGGTGACCCTATTAACATCTTGAATGACATTAATGGTCTCCTTATGATTTTTAGCTTTCAATTTTTGAAAGAATGCTAGAAAAGGTGATTCTCCTCTCAAGTTATATTTGGCTCTTAGTTGTACCTTAACACTATCAACTTGATATCTTTCTTGAGCTTTAGTGTAATCTTCAACTTCCTATAAGATTCATGCTAGACAAGCATAATTAAATTGAAGAGAAATAGCACTAACTATAGTAGAGTGCCAATAATCATAGTAAAGGGATATCATCTTCTATCTTTAGCTCTATCCCTTCCATATTGTTCAAAGTACTCTACCATGGACCAAAGAGAATAGTTCAATCTTTTAAAAGGTGGAACATGCATGATACTCACTTCTCCCCTTACCTCCTTAAGCTTGTTTAAATAGGAAGCTTTCTTCAAGAAGGAAGTATTAAGCCTAAACAATGGTGGATAATGGTTTCTCTCATTACTTTGATTCACCTTGCAAACCGATTGCATAGGGATATGGTCAGAGCCTATAATTCCATAGGTATATTGACATATCCTAGCATTTGGATTTGCAGCAAGCCATCAAGAACCTTGATTAACAAAGGCACAATCCACCTTGGCTTCTCTCCAAGAATCCCCTTTTTGATGATCATGCCAAGTGAAACATTATTGATATGTGCTCCCTAAGATATGAATCATGTCAACCAGATCATGAATCATGCAAAGAGAATCCCATGTAGTCCTTCCTTTAGATACCATGGTACATGTTTGTGTGATATATCCACCTTTTGTCTTGTCATATTGAGAACCCCTATTAAACCTTCTACCTATTGCCATCTTGATTTCTATGCTCTTCCATTTGTTGATTCTATTGCATAAAAGATGGGGGGGGGGGGGCATAAATAAAAATTAAATATATATTGTGTCTCCCCCAATTAATCAAAACTGCTACAATGACCACATTTTTGTAAGGGAAACCTTCTTACCGTTTGCTTTTTAATTTATTGCTTTCCTAGGTATATATTTTCTTTACTTCTCTTCTCCTCTACCTATAGTGACTATATGCTTTGCAATCTTTCTTAATGCCTTTATTGCCACCAACCTCTTCTTCTTAGCTTGTGTTAGGATCTTAGTGGTTGCCAATCTTCTTTGTGCACTTTTTATTTTCTTGTTGCTCCACCTTTTCATCACCAATTTCAATGCAACATGGTTAAACTTGGAGAAGTGTCTTCCTTCATAATAGAGGTAGTATGAATTAGGGAAGAAAAATAACTTAACTACAACCAATATCTTTAATCAAGAATGGTCATAAACTTTCAAAAATTAGGGGTGTAAGCACATTGATCCCATGACATGCATGCACCCTCATGTGGACAGTAGTCAATTCAACACCTTATCTAGAGACATCGTCCAACATACCCACCTCCAATCCATCCAACCAAGGAGGCTAGGAAAGGACATCCAAACATGAAAATCATGTGATAAATTGAGAATCAAGGAGTCCAAGGCATCATGTGAACATGTTACCATGGCACCCACTACATGATGCCAAAATCCAATCTCTTTCTTGTTTGGATCCCACGAGCAAAGTAGAAACTACTCCTCATACACTTGTATTGCTGAAGCACTACCCTTGTGCTGGGTGAAAATAAAACACCTTGAGAACTCTTTCCCATAGCAATCCCACCCATAAAATAACAGAAAATGCTAGCATATGAAAATTTAATGAACATCTACACAATGCATTGTAAAGAGAATGCCATGGAAACACGATAGGTCTTTTTCTTGTCTTACATCAAAACCTCCTTCTTTTTCAATGTAATCTTTGAGCTCACCTCAAACCACAATTTCCACCTCCTCCATATCCATGGCATCCCTTCGTGTAGCAATGAAGTTATCTAGTTCCATAGCCTCAACATGTTGCTTGCATGCATGCTCTATAGATCTCCATCAACCCCACCCCACCTCTTCCCTATGGTAGTAGTTTACATGGGCCAACGTGTGTTGAGTGTTGAAATGACTTGTTTTTTGGCTGATTTTTGTTGTTTTTGAGAGCTGAATGGTTGATTTTATGAGATGATTGATTGGTTTGGAAGTGTTTTGAGAGTGTTTTGGACATGATGTTTATTAGTGGAGATATGAGGTTCTGATATGTTCTGATTGGTTCTGTATACCTTCTGTATAGCTTTTGTTTTGTTTTGATTGTCTTCTATAAGGAGGGATGGATTGATGATTAATGAAGATTGAGATCTTGTGAAAGCTTATTGAATAGTTTTTTATGGTTTGGAATGGTTTGAGTATGAGTTATGAGGTTTTGATGACCTTCTGTAGATCTTCTGTACAGCTTCTGTCTCTGTACTGTAACTGTACTGTAGCTGTTCTGGTGCTGTACTGTGACTGTTCTGTATGCTTCTGTATGTGTTCTGTTGGATGAGAGTGTAGCTTGGGAAAGTTTTCTAGCCTTGAAAAGAGGTGAATACAAGTGCAAAAGAGCTAAAAGAAGTGAAAGAAGTAGCTGTTGAAGACTGAAGTAAAGACTGAAGTTACATTGACAGTAGTGAGCTGTGAAAGGACACTGTAGTGGCTCTGGTGACTCTTCATATCAGACATACCTCTTGGGAGGGGTATCCACGACCTAAGAAGGATTATTGTGAGTGATTATGAGAGATTTTAGTGAGGATATGATGTATTATTGATGGAGAGAGAGAGAGAGAGAGTCAGAGATAGCCAAATCTACTAAACAGAGTGATTGTATGTGAGAGATTGAGAGAGATGACTATGAAGATATTGAAGATGAATACTATGTGATGTATTTCCATTCAAAGATGGTGTATTCCTTTGCTTTCTTTGTTATATTGATGGAATTTGTGAAGATATTGAAGAATATGGTTGATTCTATCAAATCCGTGGGAGATCTACATGATGCTGCATGAAGATTTGTTGTGCCTGGTGTTCTTTTCTTTATTGTGATCATATGAAACCTAATAAAAAAGCTTGTTGATGTTACAAGATAGATTTTCTTGCAAGAGAATTCCCTTTTCCTTGGTGTTCCTCTTGGGGCTCCAAGGTGCCATGTGTCTAGCTCAACAAATTCACAGCCTTAAATGAATTAAATGTCTTTGTTGCCTATTATTGCTACACACTACTAGTCACATTTTCCATGTTTCTCATTAGATTCAAAATCCTACAGTAATGAGTTAAGGCTCTAATGCTATACAATCGGGTTATCCTTGAGCAAAAGTATTGAAATCTAATAGTGACCTAATCAATCAATTTTATTTTCCTACTAGCCAAAAGAGATGCGAGACAATTTTTTTACTTTTAGTATGATCGTGTGTGTGTGTGTGTGTGTGTGTGTGTGTGTGTGTGTGTGAACTTTATTCTATGCCTTCTTTTCATGTACCTATTTGCAAGACATGCTTGCAAAAGAGATAGTGGTATTCATGCTTAATCTAACTATGAAATTTTCGGTAGGATCACTATCTTGCTCTTTCCTTGAAGTGTGATGAAGAGGCAATGCATTAAGAGGAATCACATCCACATAGGAACAAGGATCAAGTTTGTGGCTTATAAAAGTTTAACAAGCTATTGATCATATGGATTATATCACTAATTTGAATGTATTTCTTTCAAAAATGGAGTAAAAATTACAATAGATACTCTTAATAATTGAAATTGAAATGGTGACAAGAAATTAAAATGTGTCTCTTTTTTATAGATGTGGACAAGGAAGCATGATAGTCACTTCATCCTCCCAATAACTTTTCCCTCTTCTTCTTAACTCACCATCCCATTTGGACATCTCTTTCTATATAACTATGTTGACATTTTGACCAAATTAATCTTACTCTCACCCATCGTGTGATGCTATTTTCAATGTTTAATTTGCACCACATAGAACCATGTATGAAGTGTCATAGTATGGGCCATCATAAAACCACATGGAAAGATAAATAAGGCATGTAAAAATTATCCCTACTAGAAAAACACCATGTCTAAAAAGTTGTGGTAGTCTCCACTTCTTTATAGATAAAACTTCACAATTGTTAATGAGTTCACTCTTGAGTCTATACCTTTTTTTGAGAATTTACATATTATTACATTTGGAGCAATCCATGTAGTAACCTTGCATAATTCCAACATCATCCATGCAACAATCTTATGTAGCATAGTTTTTCCTAGTGATAGTAAGATATTCACTTTCAAACCTATAAATTTCCTTGCGATATGGGCATCTTGAAGGTATGGTGTCAAGTAAAAAATGCAAAGTAATAAGTACATTTTAGAAAAGTGTAAAGGCAATCTTTATCCTCTAGACTAAACAAAAGCATTATATGCATGACCATGTTCAAACAGTGTTTGATGACTTCTTATATATTCTAAACTTATTTTTGATCAATCACTATTTCCATGTTTGTTTCATGAACTTGATAGTATAACTTAAATTACCCATCAACTTTTAGATGAGGCATGCCTAGAGTTTTGCTTGGAATTAAGAAGGAAACAAAGAATGATAATGAAAGAAAGGATGTTCAATTTTATCAGCCATTAAAGTGGTTTCAATTTAATTTCAACAACTTGTTTTGTTTGCATCTAATGTCAATTTTTGGGAGAGAAAAAACACATGTATATCTATGATTTTTTGAATTAATGTATGATTCTATTACCTATAAAGATCTATCAAAATCTTAAGAGCATGATTGCAAACTTAAGACAAAAAAGGCAATGTTAAATAATGTGATTATGCTTTATATACCCCTCCTTTGTCTCATGTACACTTCTTTGCACCTCTCATTGTGATTAAATGATTAAGGCAATAAGGAATGGATGGGTGGAGTCATGTTGCATCTATAATCATTTTAAAGGATTTCGTAAGATAGTACATGATAATGAAATAAAGTTCTTATATAAAATCAATTTCAACATTAAGGATTCATGTGCAAGGGAGGCATCTTTTTCATTATTGAAATTTGAGTATGGCATTGTTTGGATGACTCTTTATTTCAAATAGAATCTTTCCCATTTTGGTCTTAGTAAGGTCCTTGGGGAGCATGCCTAAGCCCTCTAAAAGTTTAATCAAGTTATATTACATGCTATTGATTTGCCTCCTTGGCCAAGCTAGATCATTTATAGTAGGGAAAGGTCCGATTAGAAACGTTCTGACTTACCTCAAAACTTATTACATATTTTTGTCACCATGGAACACTTTTCTACACAAATAAATATGTACATTCTTTGTCATCGTGGAACACTTTTCTACACAAATAAATATGTACATTCTATTTATAACACAATTTCCTTTCACTATGGAGCAATTTTATGCAAAGAAACACATCATTGCTTTAATAAACTATAAAATTTATTTAATGAAAATCTAATAAAGGCTAAGAAAAATAATGCTCAAAGTAACACTTGAGTGTTGGAAAACAATAGAACTATATACAATGTGATGTAAAACAAAGATTCCCAATGTAAGAGTAGAGGCTAGGTTCAAAGGCTTCTTGTAGTTGGAACACTTATCTAACCAAAGACAAGTATGAATGTCAAACTTTAGTAGCTAATTCATTGATGAATAAACAACAATGTTAATTCAATTAATAAATGAACATAGATGACATTGAGGGGGTTGCCATCACCTCCCTTTTTTTCAGGCACCACTTGGAAAACTACAAAAGTTTGCATTGGGATCACCCATTAATAGCAGAATTAAGCTTGGTGCAACCAAATCATAAATGACAAAAATAGTTCCTTTGTAACGAAAATTTTATAGATAGTATTGCATTTGAAAAAGTTGCTTTAACAACATTTTCAAAACCTCAATAATGAAATCAACCTTTTAAATAGATAATCCATATTTACTAATCCTAATTTTGTGCTTTTCAAGTTTGCAATAAACCCAAGCATACAATTTGGAAGAACACACCTTGAATAAGCTAGAACTTTTCCTTGAAAGAGGAAACAAATAGACTCAAACACTCAAGAAGAAGAAGCCTAATAGCTACTCGCAAGAAGCCCTCAAATTTGAAGGGCTACCCAACTTTTCATTTAGAAGGCCTTAGAGGACCTCTCCTTTTCTTTTTAAAGAGTTTGGAAGGGCATATAACTATTTTTCTAAAATTCTTACCTTTCTTTTGAAGGGTAATGTATGTATCACCCTTTTCTAGAAGGGCAAAACCCCTTTGAAGGGTGCTACAACCTTCAAAATTTAGGACTTCTTATATTTATTTGATGAATGGAGGAAATTCTTATTGAACACGACAATTTGATGGGTTTGACCTTAAGCTAGTTGTTAAAAAGCTTAATTATGCCCGCCTTGCAAGGCCTTAAATAATAAACGAAGGCAAAGTATACATAATTGCATTAGGATGTGTGGAATATGATAGCTCCAAAATGACTCACATAAATGGAGGAAGATAGAGATTGATAACTGGTTGTTGTAGTCATGATCATAGGCAATCTCATTAATACCCTTATCATGGCTCATCATACTTTTACAAAAAGAGTATATTTTGCATAATCCCATAAGTACTATACAATATGGGTGCAATGTAAAATTATGAGGTTTTTCCCTACTTTATGGTGATTTCTTCTTTTATCCCTTGCACAATAGGATTTCTTGGAATCAAAGGTTCTGGTATATGTTGAATGCTCAAAATAAAAATTGAAAGTTTTTCTTATGGATTGGAAAAATAATATAAGAAATAATACATTTTTTTGAATTTAAGCTATAACTACTCATGAGGAACACTAAAAATGTCAAGGCATTGCTTAAAAGCAAAGTTGACATACTTAAACTTGGGCCTTTTGCTTTAGATTGAGGCATTAACAATTTTCTCATATTGATTGATAATTTTGTTAGGTAAGATATCTTTTTTTTTTGCCAGGTTTGCATATGCAACATGAAACCATAAGTTTTGGGAATAATAATATCACTTACATTGTAGTCCAAGTGTTTAATAGATATTGACTAATCATTTGATTTTGGTGTCACATAGTGTTTATGCAAGCTCAATGAAGGTAGAGTGAAGGGGCCTAGCTCAAAATAAAGTAATACAAAATTTTCAACTCTTGTGCAATTTCGAATAGAGCTACCATTTTAGTGAGTATTAGCATTTATTGACTCTTATAAAATATAGAATTGAAGAAGGCCAAATATCTTGGAATGTATTGATCTTTCCTTAACAAAAATTCCACTTCTAGTTGATTACAAGGTGCATTGCTTCGAGCCAAAGATCTATATACATGTGAATATGTGACATATGTAAAAATGCATATATAATTTGCATGTATGGTTGTTGGGTATGCATATGCATATTAAGCACTTGCACATAAATATGGCTACACATGTAATAGCTACATATGTTCATTAGCATAAAATTTTGTGCATGTGCATATTATGCAAACTTATCATAATGATAAATGGGTTCCACATAAATGTGTCCATACTTGAATACATGTTGAAATTGGCAATTACAATCATTCAAACGTCCTTTTTTGAGACTAAGGTGGATGGCTATATTAAAGATAAGAGTGATATATTACATCATCCTTCAAAGATCAAATAGTGTTTAGAATTGCACTAGCTTCTCTAAAGGCTGATCTAGGGCCTTTTAAAGCCTCTAACAAAATCTTCACTTCCCTAAGATATTTCTCATAACCATTTCAACATCACCTTACCAAACCTAGACCCATCATGGATTCTATGATTTCTAATCCATCACATTGTCTTGATAATCACTCCTCTCATGTTTGCTCGTGATCCTCCCCAAGAGTTCATCATATCCCTTATGTCTCTAAGAAGAGCTTGCTTACACTCGATATATTTACAATGAAAACATTCTTTAAAACTTAGTTTTTCAAACTTCCTCTGAATGTTTCTTACACCACGAGAACTCCCAAAAATGGTGGAAAATATCTTCTTCTCTTCTACCACAAAACGAGTAGAAAGGGTTGCATTTGTAGAACTTCCTAATCATTCTCTTGGTAGGAACCTTCAAAATTTGTACAAAAGTGTATTAATGTGATTACAGGGCATCACTTTCCATACCCTTCTGCTACACCATAACCAAACCCTCAAGTTGAGTCTTTTGGGAAAGTTTACCCCAATCCTCATCAATAGCCTTGCCAATGTAATTTAGATTAGGAGGGTGAAAAGACACTTGGTTCCATATCTTGGCAAGCTTACATTTCCTTTATGAAGCCATGAAATCCAATTTATTCCATTTTTTGCTAATTGGATGGAGGCTAATTACCATTCTTTTCCTTGAAAACCACTTGTAGCCTCTTCATTTCTTTGGAAGTAAGATGAAACTCTTCAATAGAGGATGCATAAGATCTAAGAGTAGAACTTAACTCTACATGCAAGGACCTTTTTAGATGATAAATATTGCTTTCCTTGAAGTCATAATGTAGAGGCCACTTGTAAATGGAATTCATTATTCACTAGTATTATGAAAGAACTTTGAAGCTTGGAATTATGTCGCTAATATGATTTGAATATGATTTGAACAACCATGAAACCAACCTTCAAAAGTTTTCCATTTTTGAAGAGTTTTTTGTGTGCGTTTGGAAAATGCATTGAAAATTTGGGCATTGGTCCTACTTTTTATGTGATTCACCTACCCCTAAACTTGAGCTCTCTTTAAAAATTGCACTTGCAACAAAATCTTGACACTCGATCAACTCACACAACTCACTTATTATTGTCTCATGCAAACATGATATGCACTTTTTCTCTTTGTACATTGGACATGAATAGATATGTCATGAGGTAAGCGAGGCACATGGTTTGAACTCACACACCCTTATCGCTCAACCCACACCCAAACCATTATGCCTTGATGCCTCTGCCTTTCTCATGATGCTTGTGGTTACATACTTCTTTGTGCCCAAGTTTGACAAAAAAGACCTCATGGCATATTTGCCAAGTCTTCCTCCTTTAAGCTCATTGGTGGGGGTTTAGGTGGTCACACATTGAGTGATGGACGCCCAACCCCTACCCAAAGGGTGGGTGTGCATTTTCTAAAAGTGGATGTGGACATGGGTGCAATACATTTACACACCAAAAGGATACACTTTCCAAAAAAGTGAAAAATAATAAATATGTGATTATTTTAATAAGGCACAGATGCAAAAAGTGCACCCTTGTCCATCACTTTGTAAAGTGGACGAGGAAGACTCCCTGTCCCAAATAAGGTGGGGAGTTTACTAGTTTATCATGTCTTCATCCGTTCATCTCCTCTCCTATGCATGGAGAAGAGTGGATGACCAACCTCTAAATGAACACTTTGTTTAAATGGAGAAGAGTGTGTACTAGCCTTAAGCTCTCTTTGGTGCATTAAATTTTATGAGAAATAAAGTGTGTATTTTAGTGGTTGGGTAGGGGTTATATACCATGCACGGGGGATATTTCCCATCTAGTTTGGTTATATAGATTCATAGTGCAAATCACATGCTATTGGCACGTGACATTACACCCCTTTTCCTTTTTGCAAATTGTTTGTTGTCCAAGGTCATGTGTAACTAGCCTAAAGGTCTTGCCACATGTTTAGTCATTAGTTGCATTTGAAAAAAGGTGGCTAGAATTTTAGTAAAGTAGAAGAGAAAAAAGGCACTCCACACGATGGAAACTTGACTTATTCGACATATGAAATGTTTGGCATGTCTATGTGTGGCCGCACTCCAAAAACTCGAAAACTAGAACTAAGGCTAGGCTCAAATGAGGGCGTAAGGCATTGTGCAGCTATTTTTCCCCAAATCATCAGATTACACTTGGCTATTTCAATTCACACAACACAGCAGCTGCTTGGCATTTCAACATCCCCCCCTCCCCACTTTTAAGGGCTTTGTAGCTATACCATGGCATTACTACCAGAAACACTTATGTAGGGAGTAGTAGTCACTCTGAGCTGCCCTGCTTGATTTCCACTATACATGTGATTCCCTATGCCCAGTGGTGAACCCTCTTATATGCAGCATCTCTAGGGTGCATGAGACTCCAGGCTTATTCTCCTTCATTTGCACTTTGATTAGTGTCCTGCCTAGCAACTACATTCTTTCACAAGGTACTCTGATGCCTTCTCCTTACATATCCAACATCATCTCATTGACTCCCTTTCCAAACATTGTGATGACATATTTATCATAGAATTCCAAGCCCAGGATAACTTCAAAATCATCCATGGGGATTACTAAGAAGTTGAGTTTTACTTTCCATTTTGTGAAGTCAAGACCAAACCAACCAGGAGTACCAACCTAAGCACCACCATGTCAAGTGAACCCTATTAGGCCACGCATCATGATGTGCAGTGCCAAGCAATTGGAGAAATCCGTTGAGCAAGGAGACATGGTTTATCTATGCATGGTTTGACCCATTGAGTAGGAGGTCACCAAGAAGCCCACACTCCAAACTAGCGGCATAGAAGTGGCAGAAATACTTGAGGAGTTTAAGGATGTAATGTCTGCAGAGCTACCCAAGGGTCTACCACCCAAAAGGGATGTGGATCACAAGATCGAACTCATTCTAGGATCTGCCCCACTAGCTAGAGCCCCTTATTGTATGAATCATACAGAACTTATGGAATTGAAGAAGCAACTACATGAATTAGAAGAACAAGGTTTCATCTGCCCCAGTAAATCTCCCTTTGGTGCCCCAGTGCTGTTTGTTAAGAAGAAGGATGAGGGACTTAGACTATGTGTAGACTATAGGGCCCTTAATAAAATCACCATAAAAAATAAATATCCCATGCCTCTAGTGGAGGACCTCTTAGATAGGCTACATGGAGCGAAGTACTTTAGCCACATAGACCTTAGGTCAAGATACCATTAGATTCGCATAGCAGAAGAAGATATCCCCAAAATAGCTTTTCACACCCAATATGGCAGTTTTGAATCGTTAGTCTTAGGATTCGGACTAAGTAACGGGCTAGGTAAGTTTTGTGGCCTCATGGATGGAGTCTTTAGACCCAAAATAGATGTTTTTGTCATTATCTACATCGATGATCTCCTAGTCTATAGCTAAACCTAGAAGAACACAAACAACACTTACGCTTAGTTTTTTAGAAGTTGCGACACCATAAGCTATATGCCAAACCAAAGAAATGTGAGTTTACAATAAAAGAGTTAGAATTCCTAGGATTCATTGTAGGAGCAGCCGGTATCAAAGTGGACCCCAAGAAAGTAGAAGCCATCCAAAAATGGCATGTATTGAAGACTATAAAGAAAGTGCAAGAGTTCCTTGGCTTCCCAGTATTTTGTAGAAGGTTCATTAAGGATTATAGTCTCATCACCGCACCACTATCCCACCTCACCAAAGAGGATAACACCTTTACATGGGGCAACACACAATAGGATGCTTTTGAACCGATGAAGAAATGCATGAGTCAAAACCCTATCTTGAGAGTACCTAGCTTCACCAAACCCTTTGAGATCTCCATAGATGCATTAGATTATGGCATTGGGGGCATGTTGGTGTAAGAAGGCCACCCCATTGCTTATGAATCAAAGAAGTTCACAGATGCTGAAACCAGATGGAGCACACACGAGAGGGAGATGCTCACAGTAATCCATAGCCTTAGAAAATGGAAGCATTATATTTAGGACAAACACAGTCTTCACTCACAACTTCATTCACAACATCTCCCTCAAATACTTCCAATCCCAACCAAAGCTATCTGCCAAACAAGCTCCCTGGCTAGACTTCCTGGCCGGATTTGACTTGGAGATCAAACACAAGCCATGCTCCACCAACAAGATGGATGATGCCTTAAGCCGTAAAGCTAATTTGAAAGCCATCAATGTGGTCAGCAACAACTTCATTGAATTAGTGAAGGAGGCTTTGGAATAGAACCAAGACATGCACAAAATTATACAAGATGTGGAAGCTAACAAGACACCACATAGTATGTATACCCTCAAGAAGGAAATCCTATTTGTGGGAAAGAGATTGTACATCCCCACCAATGTGGAGCTGAAGAAACTCATCTTACATGAAATACATGATGGAAAACTAGGTGGACACAAAAGATAGAGAAAAATACTTGAGGCCCTCGTGAAGAAGTTCTTTTGGCCAAACATGAAAGAAGAAGTCATTGACTACATTAAGATATGGCCTACTTGCCAACTTGTAAAGGCACCATGCTCTAAGCCAACATGCTTGCTCCAACCAATGCTAGTACCTAGCCACCCATGGGATACACCATCATCTTTGTAGTGGTGGACTATTTTTCCAAACAAGCTCACTTCATCCCTGCCAAACCACCATTGAATGCCAAGGAGGTAGCATGCCTCACCCACAAATGCTGACATGCAAGAGAAGAAATTTCTTCTCAAGCAAATTAAGGCACCCAAGTTTGATGGAGAAGGAATAGACGTCGCAACAGAGGCAAAGATATGGATTGAGTTGATGGATGACTATTTCTCTGCTTTAGGAACTGCCTCCACGAATCAAGCAATGATAGCCAAACTTAAGCTAGTTGGCTAGGCTTGGTTATGGTGGAAGCAATGGTGTAAGGATCAAGGTATTTTCGAAGTCGCTGTCACTTGGGCTCAGCTGAAAGATGTGGTGCGCATATGATACCTTCCGCCAACCTACCAAACTTTGAGGATGAATGAATTTTTCAAGCTCAAGCAACTGGAACTAACCTTGGAAGCTTACTACTTAAAGTTTGTAACCCTACTAAAATATGCGCCACCTATGGATATTGCGCAGCAAGTATCCAAGTTTTGGCATGGCCTAAACACCCCTCTGAACCACCGTCTTGAAGCAATGCATCCAACAGACTTGCAAGATGCATTACTTCAAGTGAATCCAATCGTCCAATAACTTAAATTGGGCGATTGTAGCAAATATGACTCCCAAGATCTGGGTAGGAGATGCCATACGTGTGGAGAGGTAGGGCACACCCGTAGGAGATGTCCCTACCGTCAATGCTTCCATTGTAATGAGCTAGGACACATTCAACAAGACTGCCCTGACATAAGTCTAGAAGACATTGAGCCTCCAAGAAAACGAAGCTACATAGGCGCAGTCTATGGATATATAAAGGAATCAGATGAAGACGAAGACCTAGAACCGACAACACCTCGTCAAGATGACTAGAGATCCTAGAAATTTTATCGACATGAAATACAACTCGTATTGGAAAAAACTTTACTCTTGTAACTACTAGTTAACCTGAGTAATATGAGTTGCATCTATTTTGAGTCTAGAACTTGTAAATGATTAGAGATACATTGGCAAGGAATGACAATTATAAATTGCAATGAATTTTTATTTAGTCGTTCCTTCTCAACTAATATAGATTGGATCTTACTAGAATGTCAAAGCTTGGAAGTATTCTTTAGTATTACAAGCAAAGCCAATTGTCCATGGAGCTCAATCCCGAACTAAGAAGAGGAAAATCTGGGAACGTAGTTTCCAAGATAAAGATCCTAGGACAATTTGGTCTAAATAAGAAAATCCTACCAAGGACAACCAAGAATTTTGTGACCACAAGTAATAAAGTTCCATGATGTTTCTATTGCAGGGAGTTAGGTCATTTCAAAAGGGAATGTCCAAAGCATCCTAAACATTGATGCTCAGAGTGCCACAACATTGGACATAACTACATCAATTGTCCCAACAGAACTCGAAGAGAACTTGAGCTTACAAGAAATGAAGTTGTACAAGCTCCAGTGATCCAGAATGTACGAGGTGCTTAGGAAAAACCTAGAAGATATCCATGAGATGTAACTACAATAAATTTTCTCTGGTAATCAAGACTCCAATATATCAAATACAATAGGTTGCTGTTTCAAAAGACCGCATGCCTATGAGTAATCAAAGTAATGCAGCAGAAGTGTGATAGGCCCATAACCCACAGGTTCCATAATGATATCCCCAGTTTCTCTTGAGATGAGGACATCTCGATTTCTCTAAGGGGAGGAGGATGTAATATTTTCACACAATAAAAGTTAGTTGGTTAGTTCAAAAGTTAGTTAGTCAATTAATAAGTTAGTAAGGTTACTAACTAAAGACTAACTAAGGTAAAAACTAACTAATATTAATAATTAAGGATTTTCATTTAATTAAAAATATATGCTAAAAAATTGAGAGTCGTAAATCTGATATTTTTCTCGAATTGACAAGGACCGTAGCCACCCTTCACGAAAGTTACAATGTGAATGAGGCTTATGAGTTATATTAATCACTAATATTAATGTATAGTTTGGATGGTCCAAAAATATTAGATTTTGGGCAAAACTAGTATATTTTAAATATTTTAGATATTATCTTAAAAATATTTGGAGATTTCTAGAACTGGATGCCATTTAAAAGAAAAGACAAGTGATGTTTTAGTTAGTTTTGGAGATTTTATAAAAAGAAAAAAAATAAAGAGAGGATTTACAAAATCGTGCGTGTTGCGATCGCAGTCTACAGGCAATAAACAACACTTCGAACATAGAAAAGAAGAAGGAGTGAACTAAGAGCTTTCTAACCAAGCGTCTTGAAGCGACTTGGGGTTTTACCCCCCTTTCAGAGCCAATGGAACCATCAGATTTATAATCTGAGCATTAGATCACTGATCTTTCCAAGATCCCTCTCCACAAAGAGCTCCACTTCTCAGCCACAAGCCCTCTTCTCTAATCCACTATAAATATGAGGCATGGGGAGGCACAAGAAGCATAAGGAGACCCTGAGAGGCTGTGAGAGAGAGGTAGAGAGAAGGATACCCTTCCGAGAGAGAGAGAGAGAGAGAGAGAGAGAGAGAGAGAGAGAGAGAGAAGAGTTATCCAGAGAGGCTGCACAATTCTCTCTATTTCGATTGTCGACTTACCCATCTTCTCTTACATTTCCCTATCTCGAATCTATTCCATCTTTTTAATCTCTTGAGTCTACTTGCAGACGATGGCCTCCAAGTGAAGAATGTTGCATCTAGGTGGCAATCCCATTACCAACAATGAAGCTTCAGGCGAAGGCATCACTATCAATCCAACTGCGATACCGATCATAAGTAATGTGTTTTCAAATTGATAGATGCTTGCCTTGATTCTCGTATGAGATATGTTAGGCCCATACTATGGTGCACGAGTATAGATAATTTCATCTCATGTATTCAAAAAATGGAGCTTACAAAGTGCATGTATCAAGGGAAGTTAATTGCACCTAGTTGCATATGGCTTATTTGCTAGTAGAGCAACTACAAGAAAGAATTAGTCAAGGGTTATGAATGGTATAGTCATTAAAATCACGACATTAAAAGTTTGTGCATACAAGTGCTAGGTTAAAGTATAGTCAAGGGTTATAAATAGCATAATTGTTAAAAGAATATGACATTAAGAATCATAAATAGAAAGTACTAGTTTAGATACTTTAAAAGTACTTAGCCTAAGAGCCCAAATATTAAGAAGAACTAGATTCTAGCTCAAGGTAGGGCTTGTTGGAGTCTAATTACTTGAGATAATCTTGCACTTATCTTATCAAGTATTTACATGCTATGCCTATAATATATTTTGATATATGAGGATAATTTCCTATTTGCCTCATGACTTGACTAATAGCTAGTACAAGAAATTAATCATAAGGGTTAAAACTAAGATGTCTTGAGATCTCTTGGATAACAATGACTTTTGCCAGTCCAAATTCAGGATTGGGTTATCAATCAAGGTAAGTGACCTATAGAACTTACATCATGAATAGTGTTTGAACCCTTAACATATGCCCTAGCCAAAGGAAGGAAGTGTTAAGAAATATTTTTGCCTAGCATTACTCTTAGACCCCAAGGGAGAGAGCAAATATACGATGGAAATGTTATATCGTCTATTCTTGCATTGTTTGGAAAGAATGCAATTGGTTTTGTTGGTTGATTGAACAACATCCTAAATGCTTTTACATTCAACTAGTTGTTAGTTGTTGTTTGGATGATGATTTCAAGTGCTTGTGATTTATTGTAAATGCATGGCAAGGGTCTGTGTGATAACAAGTTGCCATGGGGATAAAGGAATGTATTCCTAGAAAATGATTTTAGGGCTGAATGCCTTGTTTGTGCTTGATTCTTAAAGGATTTAATTAAGGAAGGATATTTTGCATGGGTGGATCACCTCCATGATCGCACTGCAGATTAACCCAAAGAGGGCACTGCTCGATTCATGGGCTGAAGGTTGAGTGGTGAAAAGGCCAACCATGGGAATGATGTTTTGCTCCTAGATAGCTTGGGGGTCAGGTGGAGCTCTGGATACCCCTTGCTAGGTCTATAATGGAGTTGAAAACCTTTGTCGTTTCCAACATCTAGGCATGTTGGGAGATCCTATTCTAGATAAAGGATTGGATTTGTGGTGCCATGTGATTTGGACCAGTTACTTCTTCAGGGAAGAATTGATACTTTTGTTGGACAAAAGGGATACATAATTTCATCTATATGGGCGGGAGACAAAGATTAACTTGAAGATAAGTTAAGGAACTTGTTTGTCAATAGATTGCTTTGCTCTGTTTTCGTATCTGTGCTATACCTTATGTGAATGAACTCTGTTCCCTAAAAGGCTTAATTAATGAAGCTGATTTTAAATATCGCACATAAATGTGGTAGGACCTAATTAAAAAACTAAAGCTATTAAGGGAAGCGGGTGGGCGGAACCCCCGACAGGTCCGTCCTACGGCAGGGTGGTCCTAGAGAACTGGGAGGCATCTCACAAGATTTTATCGTCTTTGACCTTTAGGTATTGTTAGGTTAGAACCCGATTCATGCCGTTTTAGGGGACTGGATTGGGACTATGCCCTACGGGCAGAGAGGTTGAGCGGCTTGTCCCTCTTGTTTCCCATTCTCTTTGAACCAAGTGCATCATGGGCCTGCTTCAGCTTGGGTATCTCTTGCGTAAAGCAGGATGTCCAAGATCCGACGCTAGAATGCTATTAGGAGACCTTGGTCACTAGGAGTCTAGATTTAAGGTCGATCCTAGTGGGTTCGGTCGTAAACATTCCGTTGCGAGGTAGATTCGGGAAACCCTAGGCGATAAAACTCGGAATATTCCCTAGGAGTACCGGGCAGCGTTGCTTAGATTTGTTTCTCGATAGACCGCTAAAAGCGTGCCTGGATAGCCAATGGGCGAGCATCTTACAACAAAGCAAGCCAACAATAAGAGAAAGGCCGTACTTTTCACCAAGGGCGACCTAGTCCTAGTTAGCTCCAAGAATATGTCACTCCCAGAGAATATGAGCCCCAAATTCAATCACTGCTACTATGGATCCTATTGCATTACTTAAGTGCTGAATGAAGTCACCTACAAGCTTGACTTGCCAGAAAATATTTGTGTTCATAATGCCTTTCATGCTTGACTTCTGCGCAGGTTCTATCTTGACAACCAATGGGGGCGGCACATACCAATGCTTCATTCCAATGGCCCCTTCGAAGTAGAAGCATTCCTCTAGCATTGGGAACAAAAAGGATGTCCTAAGTATCTCACCAAGTGGTGTAGGTGTCCTCTCAAGGAAGCCACTTGGATTTCGAAAGCGGAGGTGTGCGCATGTGGCATAGACGCCTTTGCCATCTGGCTCAAGGAGAATCCCACCAATTCTTCCAATGCCCCTTGAGTCATCCCAAACAAACGACCCTCATCATAGGCCCAGTAACCCCTCCACTCCTCAAATGTAATTGAGTCGAGGGTGGACTTGCATGGTAACCCAAAAATAAACCCAACAATCCCTTACCAAGTCTAGGTGGGTAGACATTGACCAACTTGCTAGATAGAGCCGTGTTAAGATTCCCAAGTCCTAGTGCGGTAGGCACTGGCCAGTTTAATAGTATAGACTACGTTAAGACCTCGCGAATGTCTCACCAAGTCCTAGACTAGCAAACACTAGCCAACTTGTTAGCAAAAACTGTGTTAAGACCTCGGATGAGTCAAATGAGCTCTACCCTTAGATTGCTCGGGATAGCAATCCAGTAAGTGGAGGTGAGTGTAAGGGCTTTGTAGCTATACCATGGCGTTGCTACCAGAAACACCTATATAGGGAGTAGTAGTGACTTTGAGCCCTGCTTCGTTTCCACTCTATGTGTGATTCCCTATATCCACCAATGGTGAATCCTCTTATGTGTGGCGTCATGAGGGTGTAGTCCTAGCTCAGTCCTAGGATATGCCTATGTTGTACTATTTATTTGATTAAATAGTACAAGAGTATACCTTGCTCTCACATATCATGTTACCTTTCTATGCCGTGTTGAGTGAGTGATGAGTGCAGGTGCATCATATCCCCTCCCTCGCCCTCTATATTTTTAAAAAAATGTCTCTTTTGCCTATATCATGTGAATTGTGGGCCGTTGGCATATGTATTTTTGGATCACAGGCACCCAAAAATGGACTCTCCAAGGATCAACTTTCGCCACCATTGTGTGAACCCAACCTAACCACTTTGGAACCTCAAGAGTCCTCTTTTATTTGGATTGGTTGGAAGAAAAGAAAGCTTCCCAAGAATGCTTTTCATGAATGTAACTTTGAAGGCATGCATGGGTCACGTGATCCGGGGGGCCCGGTATATGAAGCGGATGTCAAAACCTATTACAGAGTGGCTGCACTCTCAAACTTGAGATCCGTTTTTTTCCAAAAAGTCATATATACTTAGAAAATATATAAAATTAGGTACATGTAACATGAATATCATCGTTGACTGCTCGTCAACCTCCTCATGTTGGGGTCGGCGTGTGAGATCCCCTCTTTGGAGCTCAGATGTAACATCTCTCTGTCTCTCTGTCTCTCTCTCTCTCTCTCTCTCTCTCTCTGTCTGTCTGTGTCTACAGACACGATACATGTATACAAGAGACGGACCCCTCTCTCTGTGTCTCTATTTCACACACACACACACACACACACACACACACACACACAAACCCAGACACATCTCCACAAATCAACATTCAATCCTCATCCTGAATGGATGATGCCAAGCTTATCACAGCATTGGCATCCTTCTCACATTCGAATCACCAGAACCATCTCACCCAAGCATCATCATACATTCTGATAGAGGGGCAATTTTTGAGAGCAAGCTAAAAGAGAAAGACGATTAAGGGTTTGGATTAACAGAGCGACATTAAAGCAGCAGAGAACACTACTGCACCATATATTCTGGGAAATAACCTGGAGAATCAGACAAAGGAGCTGGATTAGGAGACAGAGAGACTAAACAATGTCCAAGGATCAGTATGGGCGTGGCCCTCCTGGTGCCATCATGGGTGGCCCTCAGAATCGGCCCTATGCCATGGAAGTCGAAGCTCCTCGAGCTAATAAGCTGCGGATTGAGGAGAATCGACGATGCAGGAATGTCCCAGTCCTCGCCGTCTTCATTGCTTTTTGGGTGGGCATGATCATCAATTCCAGCTATGGCTGGAACAAAGGAGATCCCCGCAGGTAACTTGGTTCTTTCCGCACTTTCTCGTCATCTTGAGGTATTATGAAAATTGGGATCTTTCGCTGTTGATGTACTCTGAGTATTATGGAAATTGGGATCTTTCAATGTTGATGTACACTGAGGTTTTTAGACAGCACAATATCCCCTTAGAATGCCTATGTCAGTCCGCTGTCAAATCCTGGCTGTGTTAGCTTCAGCATCATACACAATAATTTTTTGACATTTCCCCATGTGGGAAAAGGGGTTGTTTTCCCTTGTTTTTCCCTACAGTGTTCAACATCATGAGCTTCTGCTCAAGAGGCATCACATACCTAGCTAGGTACAGTTGGGGGCAGGGGACTGCTGGCCCCTGGCAGCCCCCCGCCCCCAATCATACCTAGCTAGGTATACGGTACCTCCCTCGCAAAAGCTCATGATGTTGTTGTCATTCACAATCTGGAAATTATAGCAGGAATTTTTAAAACACCTCTTGTGATATTAGCCATTCTTCTTCTATGGAGGTTCTTGCAACAATAGGAGATACAGGATCTGGGATCTTTCACTCTGATGTGTCTTTCAAATTTTAATCTTAGAATGCCCAAATTGGCTGTCCATCTAGTCTGTCCCCTGTATGTCACCTGTCAGTTGTGTTAGCTTCAGCATCGTATGAGCCATTCTTATTTTGGTGGAGTGTAGTGCAACAGTAGGAGACAAAGAAATCTCTGCACTTTTAAGCTGAGCTTCTCATACAGTTTGGTTCCTTAGAAAGTGCCCTCATTTACCTACATAGCTGCATTTGTCATACAGTTTAGCTTCCAAGTTCTGTAGGAAAGGATCCTTGTTCCAGTTAGCAACCTACTGTTTATCCTTTCTTATATAATCACGTGGCTAATTTAGACTCTTTAGTTGCCTCCCTGCCTCTTCATTGAGTGTAATCCCTGTTGAATATCTTGGCTGGAAGTCTAAGTTACCTTGTTTAACATGCTTATGGATTGGAAGCTGGTATGTTATGAGTTGATATGGATTTCTCATTCTGGAAACAAGAGATAAATGTGTCCTTTCCGAGTCGAGATGTTCTGTGTGTTAGTTAGCAAAATCGTGCTAAATTTTGTGGATGCAAGACTCTATTGAAAATGCCTCGAAAATCAATTAGGACTGAAAGTTTCTCTCTCTTAAACTGCACTGCAGGCTAGTGTATGGTTTGGATTACAAGGGCAATTTGTGTGGTGACAAAAAAGCTACCCCAAACCTGAAGGGCTTCGATGTGAGATACTGGCAGAATCCTAATCAGGTTTATGAAAGTGGAATCAATGGTAGCCCGATCAACCTTATTGAGGCTAGAAGCATTTGCCTGAAGGAATGCCCAACTCCTTCTAATGCTTCGCTCACCTGGGTTTGTGACTATCCTGAAGGCCCAATAAATCTCACCATGCAACAATGGGAAAATATGAACTATGATTACTACAGCCTCCTCACAGCAGCCCAGAAAAATACTTCTTTGTCTTTACAGGGACCATGCTACCCTGTTCTTTTTGCAAGTAGCAATTGTGAGTACTCACCTTCCTTTATGTTCTTTTGAACATAACCACACAAAATCATTTAGACTCACATATCAAATCATTATATCAGTTTCAAAGAAACAAATGCTTTTGAACAGTATTTTGGAGTTGCCAGCTTTCTGCATCTGCATCAGAGACCCCTCTAAAGAATTGGGAGAGCCTTGGAGGAGTCCACATAAACCAGGGAGACATTTTAGTGCAAGCAGTGCATAAAGCCATAACGGCACCCTCGATGGTTGTCAAGGTGATCATGTAGAACTCAACCTTGGAGTTAAAATGTTCCAAACATATAGATAAGCTGTTAAACCAGTTTCTTGAAAGTAACAAAGATTTCTTGGCAGAGGTATGCAGCTGATTTGGGCAAGGCATGGCCAGTTTTGGTGGTATGTGGTGGGATAGCTCCACTTGTTCTCTCAATCATATGGCTTCTTATAATTCGTTATTTTGTTGGAGTAATGACTTGGATTACCATTATCCTCTTGAACTTAGTTACCCTTGGGGTTACCTTGTTTTTTTACATAAAAGGTAAAAGGTGCATACTTCTCTCTGTGTGTGTGTGTGTCTCCCACTTTCTCTATGGCTTGTTGGCTATGTAATTAATCCTGAGAACTGTTTTTTTGGTTTTTTGAGCTTTAACCTCTGGAATTTGTGTACACTGCACTAGAACCAACCAAAAGCTTGACAATTGTAGTATTTGCCAAGGCATTGAATGCTGGCCTATAAGATTTCACTTCCCACTGTTTAGTATTTCACACTTGTTAGATTGGTCTTTGGGGCTTTCCCAATCAGATTTTCTTACCATACCATCTCCAAATTGAGACCATAGTAGTGGAGCAGGCCTTTTGGCCTAGAGAAAAACCAAAGCTAATGAATACCATATGAGGGAAGAGAGGAGAAAGATAAAACCTAACAAATACCATGACTGAAGAGAGGGAGGATATGGCTGTTTGAAGGAACCTCACCACCTAGAAGATTATCAGCATAGTGTTGGGTATGGAGCCTGAGAGAGTGGATGAAATAGATATGGCAGATGCAATTCCACAGGTAGAAAGAAAGAAAATATTGCATTCGTTTAAACTAGTATTTACAAGTGCATGGTGCACTATAACATATCAAGAGCTTGACAATTGTAGTGTCTGCCAAGACCTTGAATGCTGGCCTGTAAAATTTTAGTTCCCACTGTTTAATACTTACATACTTACTAGATTGATCCCGGGGGACTTTCCCAATGAGATTTTCTTACCATATCATCTCCAAATTGAGACCATAGAAGTGGAGCAGGCCTTTTAGCCTAAGAGAAAAACCAAAGCTAACAAATGCCACATGAGGGAAGAGAGGAGAAGGTCCTTCACCACCTGGAAGATGGCCTCTATAAACAAAGTATTGGTTATGGAGCCTGAGAGGGTGGATGAAATGGCTATGGTGGATGGAATTCCACAGCTAGCTAGAAAGAAAGAAAGAAAGAAAATCTGTCATTTGTTTAAAACAGTACTTACAAGTGTATGGTGCATCAGAACCAATCCAAGGCTTGACAATTGTAGTGCTTGCCAAGACATTGAATGCTGGCTCATAAAATTGCACTTCCCACTGTTTAGTGTTTTTGTTTTTTTTGTTGGGGGGGGGGGGGGGCTGTTGTTGTTTGGTGAGAAAAGCTTGAAAATTGAAAGATGCCTCAGAGGTGTACCCACGGTTTGAACTCACACCCCTGTCTTGGGGACTTTCCCAATCAGATTTTCTTACCACACGATCTCCAAATTGAGATCATAGTAGTGAGCAGGCCTTTTGGCTTAAGAGAAAAACCAAAGCTAACAAAACCATATGAGAGAAGAGAGAAGAAAGACCAAAGCTAACAAATATCACATGATGGAAGAGAGGGAGGATGTGGCTATATGAGGGAACCTCAACACCTAGAAGATGGCCTCTATAAGCACAAGGTTGGGTATGAAGCTTGAGAGAGTGGATAAAATGGATAGGGTGGATGGAATTCCGTAGCTAGAAAGAAAGAAAGGAATATCAACGTTTGCAAAATGCCAAAGTAATGTATGAAACTTGAGCATGCAGTACAATTGCATTCATGTCTCATTGAGTACAAAAGTACAATAAATGTATGTCTAACAAGTGAATCAAATGTTAAGATGATAGATCTATGGCTGGAGTAAAGGTAAGTATTGGAAGAAAAAAAATCTAGAAGTACGAACTGAATCTAGAAAACTGAAGATAATGTGGTCTCTGCTCATCTTAGTATCTTCCTCGTAGGGGATGCCACAGCTACTACATAGGGGGCTGAGGTAACTTCTTGTGCATCTCTTTTGGTGGATGATGATGATTTAAATCTATTGATGATGAGGATGGCTAGGTTGTCACCTTGGGGGTCGGGGATGTGTTGCTTGACAAAGGGACACAACTCACTCTTGCGCAATTTCTTATGAAGCTGAACTCCCTAAGGTTGGGGATGTTGCAGTCGGTGGGGAAGTAGCCATGCAGATCACTAGTGTGAACAACTCTGTGAGTACAGCCTATCGAGGTGTGTTTGGACGTACCACTCTGGTCTCTCAAGAGGGTCTCCTTGTAACATCAGAGCTCGAGCAAGAACAATCCTAGATATATTTGGTCTTCATACTTCATGACCTTGTGTAATGAACCAAAACCCTCCCAAAATAAGTAGTGATATCTCCTTTTGATCTCATAGTAAACAGTGCAATGGCATGTGCAATGTTCCAGCCTCTTTTTATTCTACCTCTAACCCACATAACTGGTAGACCTGATCCTTTAGCATGATACATGTAGATCACTGTCTCTAGTTGTAGTTAATGTTATGAAGTCACATCAAAGGCTATGAGAAATAAAGAATGTATGACAATATACTGCTCGAATGAAGAATGAATGAATATGATACAACAGGGCATGGCCTCAAACTTCCAAATCTCCAGGACTGGGGTGAGATGAGCTGAGAGTTATGCCAGAGATGCCAAGAACAGCTATGAGAGTGTGTTGTACTTGAGATGAATCTTGGAATGCAGGAACAGCAGTCCACTGGGGCTGATGATGATGTGGGCAGCTGTAGAGGGACTGAAACACAGTTTTCAGGATCAGCCTGATGTCGTGGATGTCAACTGGCAGCAAAACATAGCAATCAGGCTGAGAAATGACAGCTGTCAGAGTGAAGCAATGTGGAAGTGTATGATTGTACTAAAAGAAAGAAGTGAACACAGAGAGAAGAGAGACAGAGAAAGAGAGAGAAGAATGCTGAACACTGCAGAGAATGAATGCTGGATAAAAAAGGCAGAATTTGTACAATGGGCTGTGAGAGTATGAACAGCTGGGATCTCTCAATCTGCACAACACAAAAAGTAACTGTAACTGGGAGGCAAGGCTACTATAAATACTAGACAAAAAAGAAATAAAGTAATGCAGGGACTGGCTGACTGCAGCAAAAACTGCCGACTGCTCATAGGTTGCCATGTGGGACCTGTCTAACCTGCTGCAAATGGTTTCAACTGCTGTAATAAATGTTGCGCCTGCCTGGCCGTACTGCCCACTGCCTGTCCTGCCCTGATTGATGCCCATTTGCTTGGTGACTGCCCAAATCTGACCTGCTCCCGTATAACATGATGCTGCCTAAACTGCTTAGAGCTGCCTGAAACTGCCTGACTAGTCCTGTCCTTGGCTTGAAGGTGACCAGATTTCTAACACCCCCTCTCAGATTCTGGATGCGATATGAGGCTTAGGGATTTGGAATGCTGGGGAAGAATAGCTTGAGGAAGGGCCTCGGTTTTGAACAAATCTACCACATTATCTTCTATCTTACAATACTCTATATCAATGGTTCCATACAAGATCTTCTCACGAATATAGTGATATTGTATCTTGATATGCTTCATCTTAGCATGAAATATGGGATTCTATGCCAAGGCTAGCAACTTTCATTGTCACATAGTAGTGTGGTAGCCCTTGGCTCTGTGGACAGCCAAGCTCCTCCAACAACCTCCAAAGCCGAACGATCTCACAAGTGTAGAAGATGTCAGTTGGTTCTTAGCCTGTGTAGAAGAAAGGGCAATCATAGGATGTTTCTTGTTGCTCCAAGAAATCTCACTTGTATTGAGAAGAAAGCAATAGCATGTTGTTGATTGCATGTGATCAACATATCCAGTCCATTTGGAGACTTTCCAGCCTCGTAACAGCAAAGCCGAACTACTTGTATTTGTTGGATAAAATAGGCCAAGGTCGGGGGTCCCTGTTAGGAACTGCAATATCCTCAAGGTGAGATAATGCTGAAAATGGAAGGCTACTAGGTGTGGTAACCAAAATGAAGCAGTTTGGAGGGATGGAACTGGTAAATGCAACAATGCACCATGTGAAAGAGTGCGTAGCTAGTCCCTTGCAACATCATGCAGTTGGGCAACAGCTGGCAGAGGGTATTTGGATGTTGGGTGGCTTGTGTAGCAGCCAAACACCAGCTGGAAATTGTTGTATAGGGTGTTGGACATCAGGGTGGCCTATTGCAGCACTAAATGCAGTAGCTTAGAGCAGCAACAACGAAGGCACTGATTGAAGGAGAGGTCACATGATTGTAGGGTGGTAGTTGGAGTAGAAAGCAATAAGAAACAAGGCACCTTGGATTGATTATGGTGTGCGAGTAGTGAGCTGATGGTTGAACCTACAAAAGAAGGGATGAACAGAGTGGCTGGGCAGCCTCCTATTTGTAGATGTGGATCCTCCCAAAATTAGGGTTTTGGTTTATGAGACATAAAATTTTTGGTAATCTTTGAGTTTTGGGGCTGTTTTTATGAGCTAATGAAGGTTTAATGTGTAATGCATCTTTTTTAGCTTAACACCCCATCTCAAGCCCAAAACTAGAATCGAAAAGGGACTACAAGCATAGCTTACCATGTGTTTTGACCCCTATACATCCCACTCCAAGGTAACCAAGGCGTCAACCAATGGGTGCACGTCGGTTGCCCAAGAATCTACCAAGACTACAAAGGCAATGGTTATCTTATCTCAAGAGTCCAAAGGGCCATCCGAGAGAGACTAATGCATTGAACAAAGGGTGCTCACCAATGGCCTACCAAGACCTGCAAGGGCGATGTTAAACCACTTTTTTTTTTTTTTTTTGAGTAACTATGCCTGTGGGAAAAATAAAATAGATGGTTAGATCCAACATCATAAAACAGAAGATGGGTTAGTAGACCATGTTAGAGTGCAGCGGTGCGGAAGCGTAGGACTGAGAGATAGAGAACGCAGAGAGAGAAGAGAGAAAGAGACAGTGGACGATGAAGATCTGCTGTATAAAGAATGCTGAACACAAAGATATGCAGATATATACACGGGCGTAGTGCGCTGGACTGCGTGTCTCCACCTCGACGATGCAACCTGCTGTCCACCTCGAAGTCCGCTGCAGTCTGCACTGTCTGCTGTTTGAAATCTGTGAACAGAGACAGAATCTGCGCGTCACCGGTCTGTAATCTGCGAGCAGAGAAGTGTGTAAGACTGCTGAGAATGTCGGGTATAAATAGCCGACAATCGGGGCAAAAGAGGGCGCCAGAAAATAGGGCGCAAACAGGACAGGTCGGCTGCATTAAATGCAGCCGACTGGGCTGCAGGCAGTCGGACTGCCAAGTGGCAGTCCGACTGCACAGTCCGACTGTGCAGACTGCCTGCCTGCCTGGCTACGATCTCGAACACCCCCTCTCAGAGCCTGGGCAGGGCAGAAGCCTGAGGGATCTGGAATGTCTCCGAAGTAGAGCCTGAGGAAGTGCCTTCGTAAACAAATCCGCAAGATTGTCCTCCGTCTTGCAATACTCCACAGTGATGGTCTCATCCAGAAGCTTTTCTCAGATGAAGTGGTACTGGATCTCAATGTGCTTCGTCCGGGCATGAAAAACAGGATTCCTTGCCAAGGCAATGCAACTCTCATTGTCACATCGCAGCAATGTAGGACGAGTCTGGGGGCACCCAAGCTCCTCCAATAATCTCCGAAGCCACACAATCTCGCATGTGGTGGATGACGCGGCCCGATACTCCGCCTCAGTAGACGAAAGGGCTACCGTGGGCTGCTTCTTGCTACTCCATGAAATAACACTTGTACCCAAAGTAAAGCAGTAACCTGTAGTAGACCGCCTGTGGTCCACGTCACCGGCCCAATCCGAGTCGCTCCAACCTGCAAGTATAAGATCTGACCCATCTGTCCCTGCGGGGTAATGAATCCCTAAATCAGACGTCCCCCTCAGATACCGGAGTATCCTCTGAGCAGCCTGCCAATGCACCGTCTTAGGTTCACTCATGAACCCTGCCAAGAGCCCAACAGCAAAACATAGATCAACCCGCGTGTTGAGAAGCCAAATCAAGGATCCAATCAACTGTTGATAGCGGGACGCATCCGCCAAAGGAGAAGCTGAATGGGAAGTGGCCTTCCAGTTCGGATCCATAGGAGTAGATAGGGCCCGACAATCCTCCATCTCAAAGGACACCAAGAGCTCCTGTACATATCTCTGTTGAGAGATAAAGATCCCCCTCTGAGACTGATAAATCTCATGGCCCAAAAAGAAATGGAGTAGACCCAAGTCCGTCATCTCGAACGTCCGATGTAAAGCTGACTTCGTCTCCTGGACCTGCTGTGCAGCATCACCTGTGACAATCAAATCATCAACATATAATACAAACAGCACACAACCATCCTCGGAAGTGTGAACATACAGCTGCGGATCGGCCTTGGACCGCCGATATCCCAACTGAGATTGAAGGAACGAATCAATCTTCTCGTTCCATGCACGCGGGGCCTGCTTGAGGCCATACAAGGCCTTCTTCAACCTGTAGACTTTCCCATCTGAAGAACCAAAGCCAGGAGGCTGCTCAACATAGATCTCCTCCTTCAAATCACCATTCAGGAAGGCTGACTTCACATCCAACTGATAAACAGGCCATCTCCTATGGCCAGCCAAAGCAAGAACAGCTCTAATGGTCGCCATACAAGCTGTGGGGGCAAAAGTGTCATGACAGTCAATCCCTGGGCGCTGTGCAAAACCTTTAGCAACAAGGCGAGCCTTGTGCTTATCCAAAGTACCATCGCTTAGGTATTTGGTCTTGAAGACCCACTTGACTCCGATTATCTTCTTCTTCGGGGGGCATGGCACGAGTGACCAAGTGCCATTCCTCTCAATAGCCTCCAACTCAGCTTCCATAGCTTTCTTCCATGGGGCGGACTGTAAAGCCTCCTTTACGGAGGTGGGCTCTCGATCCTGCATAACACGGGTCATCAAACAATAGTTGGAGCAAACAAGCTCCGTAGAATGTGCCTGGTGCCTCCGTGACCGCCGTGGACCATCCTGCGGTCCCCACTCCTCAGGAACCCCCTCGATCCCTGAATCACGGAGTGTGTCACGGGCCCAGCGAGGAGGAGGCCGAACCTCCCCTCGACGTTCTCCATCAGCAGAAGACTCTAGAATATCCACCGGTGGTAACTCCTCAGAGGTGTCCGGTGGAACAGTAGACTCTGTGTCAGAAACAGAATCATAATCAAAAGGCACAGGCTCCAGTGGAACTGTAGAAGGAGCCCAACTCTCCCCTAGATCTCCAAGAACAGGATGCTCCTCACCCGTTAAAGTAGCCGGAACCTCCACAAACCGCACATCACGGCTAGTGTACACATCCCGCTTGACGGGATCATACAGTCGGTAGCCTTGGGACTGGGAGCTGTAGCCAACAAATACCTGTTTTCGGGAAGCTGCTTCAAATTTATCACGGTGAGCCTTGGGAATGTGAACATAGGCATCACACCCAAAGACCCGAAAGTAAGAAACATCTGGCTTCGTCCCAAAATAAGCCTCAAATGGGGTCATCCCGTCCACGGCCGAAGTAGGGGATCGATTAAGGATGTGGACTGCAGTAGCCACAGCCTCGGCCCACAGAACCTGAGGGGTCTGTCGGTGCTCCATCATGGTGCGCGCCATCTCGATCACACTGCGGTTCTTCCGTTCAAGAATACCATTTTCTTGAGGAGTATTGGTATTGGCAAACTCCTGGTGAATTCCTCTATCTGCACAAAACCGAGCAAACTCATTAGACACAAATTCACCTCCCTTGTCGGATCGCAAGGTCTTCAACTTCCGGCCCGATCGGTTCTCCTCAAAGAGAAGCCAAGCCTTGAAGTGCGAGAAAGCTTCTGACTTTAATGCCAAAAAGTAGGCCCATGTCATCCTGCTATAGTCATCCACGATCAGCATGAAGTAGAGCTCCCACGCAAGGACTCATTCCTCATAGGGCCACATAGATCCGTAGATACTAGCTCCATCGGTGAAGTAGACCGCCGCGAAGCTGTGTGGGGAATGGCATCCCTATGCTGCTTCCCCCGAATGCAGGAGACACATGGCTGCTGGCTCACCACTATATCCGGCAACCCTCGAACAAGCTGTCCACGTGACGCCCTCCGAAGATAGTCATAGTTCAGGTGACCAAACCGAGCATGCCATAAGTCTGACTGTGACTGTGAGGTAAGAAGAAGAGTAGAGAGGGCAGTGGAAGACTTTAGTTTGTAAATGCCGTTCTCCTCATATTCGGATGAGAGAACCTTCCTCGATCCATGATCAAGGACTCGCACCGTAGAACTGTCAAACTCCACCAAAAGACCAAGGGAGCAAATCTTATGAACTGAAAGGAGATGGTACCTTAATCCTGGTACATGCAAAACCTCTGAGGTATGGGTACCACCTCGTCCATCCGGAATAAGCTGCATCTTACCCCGACCTGCAATAGAAACTGAAGAGCTGTCTCCAATGAGAATCTGCCCACGCGAGGGTCGCAGCTGGGCAACACCATCTGATGAAGGAGTCATGTGCCGCGAGGCACCACTATCAACGATCCACTCTCGAGCCTGGGGAGCTGTCATCGCAGCATCAGAAGTATTCGGTGAAGCGTCCTCAATGACAGCTAGATGAAGAAATGCAGCTGATGAGGGTGCAGCCACTGCTCCAGAATCCTTGGTGTCCTTCGTGTCTTTGTCAGGGCAATCCTTCTTCCAATGGCCAGTCTTTCCACAAATATGACATGTGGAGTCTTTGTCCTTGTCCTTCTCCTTGTCCTTCTTGGACTTGTTATCCCCCTTCTTCTTCTTTTGGTCCTTCCCCTTCTTCTGAGAGGCTTGACCTGTCAGCGCCTCCGACTTGGAAGCATTCTGTCCCTTTAACTGTTCCTCTTGGTCCAAGACCATAGGAACCAACTCTTCCCACCGAAGAGTAGATTCTCGCCCCAAAGCAATAAGGGCAGAGTAAAATGTACCGAATCGTGGCGGCAACTGGGACAATAGTGTGATCGCCATGTCTTCGGAGGAAATCGGCTTCCCCGCATTCTGAACCTGCATCTGAAGCTGCCTTAGCTTGTTAATGTGCTCCCGGAGCGAAGAAGACTTATTTATGGACAAGGTCCGCATCTGTACCTCCAAAGAAACCCTCTTCATTAGGGTCATCCGATTGTACATCTGATCAAGCTCCAGCCATATCTCCCGAGCCACCGTCAAGTGCTCGATGTGAGCGATCACGGTTGTAGTGCATGATAGAAAGAGAAAGGATCGAATCCTGGCATTCAGTTTGTCCCAATGAGACTGGGCCTTGGCCAACTCCGCACGAGCATCGGAAGAGAGTTTGGACTCATCTCTTACCGAGGGCCGGTCAATCTCCTCTTGTACCAACTCCACCAAATCATAGGACTCAAGGATGGCCAACATCATGACGCGCCAAATGTGGTAGTTGTCGCCGTCGAGCTTCTGATCTGTAGGAAGAGCCGGTAAGACAGGCACCTTCCGGTCCATAATCGCCTGGAACTCCAAGTCCATCTCTGTAGACATCTTCACTTGCAATGCCTTCACAAACGCAAAAGCAGCCCCCTCTGACTGGGAAAACTCAGCCTGCTAAGGCTCTTCCGCGTCCTGAAGCTTCTTCACCCGCCGGAGGCGATGAAAAAGCAAAACCTGCACCTGTAGGCTGAAAACTCAAACTTCCTTCGCGTCAAACAGCAGTAAACAGCAGCAAATCCACCACCTGTACTCCTTTCCTGTGCGCCCACACTCGTTTCAGCCTTGTTCCAAGGCGCAGCCCTCCTGTCTGCCCTTAAACGCAAAAACACAAATTTGTGTCGCGATGGAAACTCCTCTTCAGGTTGATTCTGCGCTCAGTCAGCCCTCAAACACTGCTCTGATACCATGTCAGAGTGCAGCGGTGCGGAAGCGTAGGGCTGAGAGAGAGAGAACGCAGAGAGAGAAGAGAGAAAGAGACAGTGGACGATGAAGATCTGCTGTATAAAGAATGCTGAATACAAAGATATGCAGATATATACACGGGCGCAGTGCGCTGGACTGCGTGTCTCCACCTCGACGATGCAACCTGCTGTCCACCTCGAAGTCCGCTGCAGTCTGCACTGTCTGCTGTCTGAAATCTGTGAACAGAGACAGAATCTGCGCGTCACCGGTCTGTAATCTGCGAGCAGAGAAGTGTGTAAGACTGCTGAGAATGTCGGGTATAAATAGCCGACAACCGGGGCAAAAGAGGGCGCCAGAAAATAGGGCGCAAACAGGACAGGTCGGCTGCATTAAATGCAGCCGACTGGGCTGCAGGCAGTCGGACTGCCACGTGGCAGTCCGACTGCACAGTCCGACTGTGCAGACTGCCTGGCTGGCTGGCTATGATCTCGAACAGACCACTCATCCAAACTTGATCATCATTCGACTTTGGTGAGCTAGTAGGGGCAAACTCGGCGAGGAACCATCTATACTTGGCCAACTTGACTTTTCAATTATCTCCTTTCTTCATAGAATTCTCCTGCAACTCATAATCGAGATTGTTACACTAGATTTGATCTCTCACAGTGTAGTGATGAGATGACTCCAACAATTGGATATTAGGGGCAAATGTTGTAACTATGAGTGAAATTGAGGAAGTAACCCTTGCATTAACTTGACATTGGCTGTAGTGTTGCGAGCTCTCCATTGATAGATATGGTCAGGATGGGCCAATTGAGAGGCTGATGTAGGCTTTAAACCAACTACTAGAACCCAAAGACCCTAAGACTCTAATACTTGTAGCATAAGATTAGACCAAGTAGTGAATTTTGATCCGTTAAAATGAGTCTTATTTGAAACCAATCTTCCTTCTTGGAAAGGGTAGTAATTCCTTGATCAAGCACTTAATGACAACAATTAGCAAATAAACATAAATTGAAATGCACAATTTACCTTAATAATCTTGGACAATAGACACCCTATTGGCCCCAAAATTGGCGCCCCTTTCGGTATTTCTTTAACTTCTATTGCCAATGGATGTATTACAAGCCGAGATTCCACGATCTCCTTGGCTAATCCAAAAGCCCCTTGCTGATCCAACAATCAGCAAATAAATTGGGCAATTAGCCCCTTGATTTTAACCTAGGACTTGTTCTAATTGGACCCCAATTGGCCAAATGCTACCCCAAATTTACATTGGATGGCTGGGCATTTGAAATCCTTGACAGTACAGCAAATTGCAAGTGTTGATTTCAGTGTATATGCCTTATCTTGTTGGCACATGTGTCAAGGTGGCTGATAAACCCTAATTTCTTTAGAAATTTAGGATTTATAGTAGAGATTCCTTTGCTGTCCACCAAATTTAGTTAAGATCTGCTCAAAATGGCCGAGATCTCTTGACAATGGTTTAGAGAATATGAGATAAAGCCAAGATGAGAGAGAAAACTGATTTTTTTCGCAAGAAAACCCTAAATTTTGGCTACTCCAGCTTGCATTTAATGTAGTCACCTATTTCCATGCACCTCCAAAATGTTGTCACCTGATCAACAATGCTGTTGCTAGCCCCTAGAATGTGTCTCCCTGTTGTCCCTTGCCTGCTGAGGCTCCTAAATGGTTGTCTGTTTTAGCAAATTGGTGTTCTCTCATAAGAAAATAGACTAGTAGCTCTCTCTCTCTCTCTCTCTCTCTCTCCTGAATGGTTGAGACCCAACCCCCAAAAACGTTTTCTCAGTTTGCATGGGTATTTTTGCTAAGTAGCAGCCATCTAAACTCATTTTTTAGCATTATCCAGTCATTTAATTAATTTTTAAAATTAAATAATCTTAAAAATTAATTTTAGCTCTTTTGACCCTACCCAAAATTAAATGTGTCCATCCATAATTAAATTGGCTAGGCCATTTGCAACTTGGAGTGGTCTCCAACCTTTGTTGATCCTTAGATTGGCATTAATTAATGCTAGTTTCTAGTGTCACCCCCAACACTTATTGGCCAAACAACTGTCCTAGGGTCAAAACTGATACCAATTGACTACCAAAACCTAGTCAGCATAACTTATCACAACTTTTTCCTTTTAACACCCACTACATCCTCGGGGTCCTTAATATGTTAAGAGGAAGGAGTTGAGCAACCATTGTCTCTTGAAGGAGCGGACTGACGAGGAGATGGTATCAAACAATCATTGTCTCTCAATGGAGCAGATTGTAGAACCACGGGCCGTGGTAGCCAATGTACCAGAAAATAGGTAGGAGAAGACTGTTGTTGGCATTGTGATGATCTCCAGGAGGTCATAGCGCCAATGGATCCTCCATGTGCTCAAAAGGACTTAGTGCACATCGGATGCGTCCTATTGGCTTGAGCATAGTACTCTGATAGCCGTTGTAGAACGATCTTTGTGGCCCAAAAAGAAGAGGTGGCATAGGTAGTGCCGGGTGGGAGACGCATATACTTTGGGGGGGTGGGGAGCAAAGGCCGAAGCCGGTAGGCATCGGTGGTGTGTTTGGTGATGCCACAATAGGAGCACCTAGTAGACTAGTCATCTGTTGGTAAAGAAGCCATGGGCAACCGTGTGCCTTGCTGAAGAAGGAAGAGGTCAGCCACGAACCATGAACCGCAATGTCTGCCTCAAGGGGTGTGAGGGCAGTGTGAAGCACGAACTGCAATTTCTGCCTCAAGGGGTGGGAGGGTAGTGGAAGGGATGGAAGTGAATTGCTAGTGGTGGGAGGAGGATGCTACCAGCAGTAAGAGGTTGCAGCTAGTAGTTAAGAGTAGCCGCCAGCTGCAAACACAGCTTTTAGCAACAGTAGGTATTGGAATGCTGTCAGTAGTCAAGAAGTGTTGCTAGTAGACCAAGTTGTGCCCTAGTAGACTGGGCAGAACTGCTAGCAGAAAAATGCAGGGTAGAGCAATATGGTGGAGCCGTCGGCTGAGAAGGAGGAGCTGCGAGCTAGAAACACAAGTTCCAGTAGATCAAAAAGAGCTACTGGGTTGCAGAGAATAGCTGCCAGCAAACTGGCTGAGCCGCTACAGAAGCGAGGAGTTGTCAGCTGACTGGGAGGAGCCGCTAGCTGTTAGTGGTCTGAAACACAGGCAGAAAACAGTAGGTGCAGGGGAGAGTAGTCGCTAGGCAAGGTGTTGATGCGGTGGAAGAAGAAGAGAAGTGGATGCTAAACCCACTACCAGTCTTTGCCTTCATTGGAGTGAAGGATCTTTGCAGTTGTTTGAGCAGATCCAGCTTTGATACCTCATCAAAAGATGACATACCAGCGAGACATTAGGGTTTGTGGGGAGGAACACAGAGTCAAATTGGCAAACATTGAGAAGAGAAGAGAAGAGAGAAGAAACTCTGATGAATGGAATGATGAAGATTTGAATCGTGGAGTGAATGTGATATAAGGGAACAAGGGTGCCGTAGCATAAGGAAGATAATGAAGACTGTGACAAACCACAAACCGCAATGTCCTCCTGAAGGGGTGTGAGGGCAGTGGAGAGGCTGGAGAGGAGAGGTGACGGATTGAATGAATCAGCCATGAAGAATGAGTGATAGAGGTAGCCTTTAAATAGGCAAGAGACTGTCTAGGGTGGTGCCCAAAGGGAGGGCGCCCGCTGTCTAGGGTGGTACCCCATTGTGGGTGCCCAGTCCCTTTTTGGGTCTGTCCACTATGAAACCCTAAACACAAACGCAAACTATAGGTAAAGGGTTTCTCAACAGGGCTCCTAGGAGTGTCTTGCCTGTGTATCTTACACAAACCAAGCCTCCATGATAGTTGTAGGATACTCTTTAGAAGAGTACCGACTCTGATACCATGTGAAGATATGCTAGGGTTTGTGTGGAGAAAGCATAGAATGTGTGAACACAATTGAAGCACAATAACTTAGACAAAAATGCAAAACACAAAAACACAAATAGAGAAGAAAGATAACTCTCAAGTAATGAATGAATGTTTTTATGAAGGAAAGAGTGTACAAGATGCTCAAAGGTAGAGCTGTCCAACAATAGATGACTCTTGTTGGAGTGGGCTGAGGGAGTGGTCGGAGAGTGCCATCCACTAGAGATGGATCCCGAGGGCTGTAACCACCAGTCAGATCTGGGATGATGCTGAAAAGGGAAGGACAGCAGGCTGAAAACCAAAATGCAGTGGTCTAGAGGGTTGGAACTGGTAAATGCAGCAATGTATTGCCTAAAAGAGTCCGCAATTAGTCACATGCAGTAGGGTGACAGCTGGCAGAGGGTAGTTGGATGTTGGGTGGCCTGCGCAGCAGCCAAATGTAGGTTGAAAATTGTCATCTGGGGGGCTGGACAGTAGGCAGCAGTCAAAGCAGTAGCAGCTGAAAACAGGGTGCCTTGGATTGATGATGGCATGGCAGGAGTGAGCTGATTGATGAACCTCCAAAAGAAGGGATGAACAAGGTGGCTGGGCAGCCACCTATTTATATAGATGTGGGTTCTCCCGAAGTTAGGGTTTTGGCTTGTGGGACACAAAAACTTTGGTAATCTTTGAGTTTTGGGGCTGTTTTGATGAGCTAATGAAGATTTAATGTGGAATGCATCTTTTTTAGCTTAATGAAAGATGTGCAAGTTAGTTCCATGGTTTTTGTTGGTGAGAGGTACGTGTTCCATGGATGGCTATCATTTGTACCATATTGGTTGTGCCTCGCTGCATGATCCCCTTCTTTTGTTATTGCATCCCTGTGTTTTTTAAACCTTTTTGGCTCCATGGATTGTTTTGTACCTATCTTTGAGTCCACTTAGTGGACCAGAAGGCCCTTTGTAAATATTTCATTTCATTAATTCAAACTTCTTCACGGAGAGAGAGAGAGAGAGAGAGAGAGAGAGAGAGAGAGAGAGAGACGTTTTAGCTTTTTTGTGCTCTTGTGCAGCTGGGTGGATAGGAAATGATGCTGTTTCAGCTGTAATTGGAGATCAGGCTGCAAGTGTTCTGAGTGCTTCAGCTAGTGTAAGGTTTTTCTTACTTTGAGATATTTATCCTCTAGCCTTGGCATTGACAATATATTATGAAATTTTGTATGCATCATTTGATAGACAAATGAGCATCTATAATCTAAAGCACTTGGCTTTAATGTCTAGTCAAATCACATGGACATCCACTGAAAAGACATTGTTTCATGGATAATTTACATGGTTAGGTGCTGTGCGTAAGAACTAGCTTTTATATTGGAACGATTCTATCAAACCATATCATTATTCAAATCTCGAACATAAATCAAACACAATTTGCAGATGGAACAAACAAATCTTGCATGTAAAGATTAGCCCGTCCCTTGCAGCACCCTCAGCAGTAGCAAGACCATAAGTTGCATTTTTCTCCACAGCATAGAAATGATGATGTGGGAGGGTTAGGCAAGATGAATATCTTGACCAGTATTCAAGTTGCAGTTCCTCCACATTACACTAGAAGATGTGTGGAAAAGTTAGGCAAAAGATAGATCATATTAGATTGTGAATTCTGTAGGAGTGTTCCTTGACAGATTTTTGTGACTGATCAATTACTCTTATCATTATTTTTTAACTGATTTTCACAAGATAACAAATGAGCCGTAGAGACCATAGACCCAGAGATAAATTTAATGACTCTGATTCCCGTCATATATTTTTTAAAGTTCTCAAGTTTTGCAATCCAATTCATAGAGAAACTCTCTTTGTAGGATTCTAACAAAATAGCATCACAAAGAACAAGAGTCCAAGAGCTTTTCTCACACATGAGAACTGTTGGCTCCCTTGCTAGCACACGTGTTTAATAGAGCTTCATGCGAAGGGTCCCCCTCTAGTTGGTTCACAAACACGATGGCGATGATCCATAAGACAAGAGACCTGAGAGAGCCTAACAACTATAGGGTGATTATGTTTGGCTAAACATTGGCCAAGACTTCTGGTCTGCAGTTGAGGGTGAGTTGAGCAGATGAACTGAGATCCATGGGAAAGAGCAGTTGGACAGGGTGGCTTCAGGCAAGGATACTCAACTCTCAATCACATCTTCACATTACAGGCCATTGCTAAGGAAGTTGAGCACGATTCATGATGCTAGAGTTCATAAACTGGCCAAGATTTACTGTAGCAGTTTAAAGTAGAATGTTGTATGGTCATTTGAATCCGTAATAATCATGGAAGGTTATCACATATGTCTGAACAATTACCGAAGAGGTACAAGGTGTCTAGGACAGACCATCATAATCACTAAGAAAGGTGAAGATATTTGTCAGATGTTCTTTTGGAGTTACAGTCAATGCTGGTGTCCAACTTATCTCATTGCTTAACTCTTAATCTCACTGTTACAGAATAGCAGCCATTGCAGGACTGATATGAAAACCAAGTCACTGCAAACTTCATGGCAGGCCTCCAGGCATCAAGGTGCACAATATTGTTGCAACATTGCAGGGTTGTTTCTGTGTCATTATGACATTGCTGATTAGCATCAGAAACAGTCCGTTTGAGGAAAATTAATGGGTGCTGCAAACTATGTATAGTCCTTGTCAATTGAACTCATAACATTTTTACCTCCACAGCCAAGAAAGACAGCAGTAACTGCAAATGTCTGAACCAAGTCATCTCAAACTTCATGGGAGGCTTCCAGGCATCAAAGTCCTCAAGATCAATAATGCAAAAGTGGGGGGGTTGTTGGCAATATCATAATTTCCATGAGCAAGAGACCAAACTTAAAGCCAGGTCTAAAATTCCATTCATTTCCTTCTCTGCAAGTCCAAGGGAGAACTTCCTCTACAGTGACAGACCACCTACAAAAGGGAAGGATAAGATCAGTAGTAGCATTTGTGTCAAAATCGGTCATGATGGTCAAATGTGCTAATGTGTTTAAGGGAAAATCACATTGCAATATGCAAGAAATTTGGCGATTTTTAAATGGAGTCATACAGCTCACTTTGCTATTGATTTAAAAAATGAGGATGCTTGAGGTGAAGAAGAATCACATTACATTTTCTAGACTATACATATTTCCCACACTCTGAGTGAATTGCTGGCTACAAGCTAGAGTTAATATCCTTTGTTGACATACTGTTGTCCATAGGACAATCTAACACCAAGAAGGACTAGTAGAAATGATGGTTTTAGAGTGCATAAACTAATCAATATTAAATGTAGAAATTCACAATACAATGTTGTATGGTCATTTGGGATTAGTCATGCAAAGTCTTCACATATTTAGAAAAACAGGTTGGGAACATATGATGGTCAATGAGATTGAAATGGTGGTAGAGTGAATAAATTAGCCAAGGTTGAATCTAATGGTTCAAAGTGCAATCTTATATGGTCATTTGGGATTATTGGTAAGATTCGTGCAAAGTCATGACATATACAGGAAATCATTTTTCAAGTGGTGGTCATATGGAGCCAAATGGTGGTTAAACAGGTAGAGGTAGTGAAGATATCCACATTCCACCCATCCTTTAGTATTATGCGAAGGGCTCTCTGGAACCCTCCCTCCTGACGATGGCTAGTTTTCTCTGAGCATCCAATGCATCCATTGTATACAAGAATGTCTACTGCATAATCAGAATGCTTGCCTTTGTGTTTCAGATCATTGAGTTCTCCTCCAACAACAAGAATCAACAGCTTGGAAGAAGTGCCACTTTTCATGACATTGGACTAGAGAGTTTCCCTTGCTCGACCCTGTTGGTGCATGGATTGGGTCGCAATGTAGGAGCACCCAATTTCCAAATGAACAAAGAGCTTGACCTACCACTTTCAGACCATAATCTCCGACTCTCCAGACTAGCTTTACATAGCCCATGTGACATTCTCCCAAGTTCCTCTAGCTTATACCTTGGAAGTTGTCTTCCCTTATTTTTGCTTGCATTGTATCTTAACTGCAGTTCTTTTTATCTTATTAATAGAATACCGATTTCTTGGTTAAAAAAAGCATGATATCTAAAACCAGAAAGGAACAACCACAATCACTTATTCTGAAATCATGGCAACAGACTACTCTTGGTATGCAAAAGAACTCCTTGAAAGTAGTCATGCACTTGTGCCCTGCAGAAAGGTGAGATTATGTTTGTGGAGGAAAATATCTATCTGCCCAGCAAGAGCTAGTTCAAGCTCTGTTTGACAATCAACTTTGTGGGATCTTGTAGTCCACTATAATGGAGGCCATTGATATTTTAGGATGCCAAGTGTAACTTGTAAGGTTATGAGGATTTTATAGGTTAGCCAAATAGGTTCTTGCTTGTTGTTGTACAGGTGACCAACACGGTGAATGCTGGTCACAATTTTAAAGGGAGACATCCATCCCCTCTTGTTGGTATGAGAATCCAGGAAGGGAGTAATGTTCACCTCCTTGGACCTGGCAATATACCTCCATAAGCTAAGTCACAAGTTGTGTCTCACCAGTGCATTTTAATACAATTCCGAGATGGTTTGCATAAATAAGACATTATTGGGGTTTTTAAATAAATGTTTGAAATGTCACAATCATTTATTTAACTAATTTATTCAGATTTTGGATTGATATCTCATTCTGTAAGTGTATTACACTTTCTGTAGGAACGAAACCATCTGAAGGTTGTGGCGATCATAATGACAGTTGTCTTGATAATTGTGGTTATAACCACACTGATTCTCATAAAAAGGATTGTTATCGCAATTGCAGTCATAAAGGTAAAAACTTTGGGTCTGTCCTGAAATGCTCTGGTAGTTAATGTATGCCCAACATGATGCCTTTGAAGGTTGAGAACATCATAAGAGAATTTTGTGACACACATTCGATTAACCAGGAAACTAATCCTGTACAATTATTTTACAGGTGTCTGCAAAAGCTATTGGTGCCATTCCGGGACTCATTGTCTTCCCATTCCTCCCCTTTGCCATACTTGGGTTGTTTTTTATCTACTGGCTTGTTGCTGCCTTGTACATCTCCAGTGCTGGGACTGTGAAACCAAATGACTGCAATAGCAGTTGCTGTTCATATGATCTTGTTTCACAAGGTCTAAAATGCGAGGGCTGCTGTGGCTATGATCTTCATTTTACAAAAGATATGGCTTTGGCTCTTCTTTATCATGTCTTTGGATGCTTTTGGACAACACAGTTCATAATTGCATGCTCACTCACAACAATCGCGGGTGCTGTTGCTTCATATTATTGGTCTCAAGGTCACACCTCGGTGAGTTTACTTTCATGTGTCTAAAGCGGAGAACTTTCTCTAAATTTTATTCTAACTACAAAATCTGCAGGCTATGCCGCTTTTTCCAGTCTTTTCTTCAGGGAAAAGGGTTCTGAGGTACAGTCTTGGTTCAATGGCACTGGGTTCACTGGTGGTTGCAATTATTGAGACTATCCGGTTTATTCTGGAAAGTATTCGTAACAAGCTCAGGGCATTAGAGGCAGCTCCAGGAGGGTGCCTTATAAGCATGTGTTGGTGCTGTACACAATGTTGCCTTGGCTGCATTGAATGGACTGTCAAATTCATCAATCGTAATGCCTACATTGTGGTAAAGTGGCTCTATATCCTTGCAAACATGTTGCTGTATTTCAAAATGTACTCCAACCTGCCATTCTCATGAAGTGAGGTTGAACTTATCTTGTAGCGCATATGCTGATCTGTTTTATGTCAGTCAATTGTTTGTTGATCATTGGTTGTTCTTTGTGATACACACAAAATTACTGTGCATAAGTGCGAGGCCAATTTGATTCTTCTTACAAGATTAACTCACACTTGGTTGGAATGTTCAGATTGCAATCACAGGTAAAGGATTTTGTGGAGCTGCTGTACGAGCTACAAGTCTTATTCTTGATAACATCTTGAGGATTGGAACAGTCAATGTGATTGGTAATATAATTGCAGTCCTCGGCAAAGTCTGTGTTAGTCTAGCATCGGCTCTTTTTGCATTCTTCATGCTGGACCTGCATCGGTATAAATCGGGCCATAACAAGGTCTCCTCTCCGTTACTGCCAGTTCTGGTAAGTTCTAGTTATCCACCCATTCCAGAGTCAACTTTCCAGATCTGCCGCTTTGACAAATAATGTACATAGACTAGCTACAAACTGGAATATGTTTTGATCTTTGAAGTGTTAGCTTATCTAGCATTTAATTCAGATTGTGTCCCCCACCATTGCAAAGTCATTCAGTTTATACCATATGTAGCAATCTTTGTTTGGTTTGGATTCAGTCTTTTGTTCCCTTTGTTATAGATGAATTGCATTTTGATGACCTGGTCTGTTCTCATGTATGACGGACCTTGATCTTCGGGCTTCTTTGTCAATTGTTCACATAGCTTCTCTTTGCAGTTGCAAGCTAGATCTAAAACCTGCACTTTTATAGCATTATCTCTCCACCTTGGGGAGCAATAGCCTTTGAAATTCCTTGGTGTTGTCACTGCTATTCCATCATCTGGATGGTTCTCAAGGCTCACACCCACTGCTCTGAGGGCCTATTATTGTCCAATCCTGCATCCTCCTTTTGGCTTGGTTGTGTTTTGCCAGGCTGCAGCCTTTAATGGATCTTTAGGGGAGGCAAAAAGTCTTTTAGATCAATAGTTTCTGCTAGTGCTGCATCAAATACAGGGTGATACTATATGAAGGGGAGCGGGAGTGACCGGGTGGTATGTGCAATGAAAATGAGGGGTATTCAGCAGTAGAGACTCGAGTTGGGTGTGTGCTAGTGTGGTACACACAAAGAATAAAGGAATGTATTTATACTTAAGATAAGGTATAGACACCCGCAAGGGTGCAGTCACATGTACAAGTAAATTTATAAACGGGAGTAGCAAAGGGCCTTTACACCTAAAAACCTCCCACTTAAAGGTCCTTAACGAACCTCTAACCAACTCCCACTAGCCGAATGCAATGCTCATGTTGAGCCTTGGCAAAACTTTTAGTGCGAACATTTGCAAGGTTATCTTGTGTTCTAATCTTAGTTAGTGTGACTAGACCATCATCCAGAACCTGTCTGATAAAGTGATACCGTACATCAATATATTCTGTACATGCATGAAACATTGCATTCTTAGCCAGGCATACAACACTTTGGCTATCGCATCCAAGTACAACTAAACAACTTATTTTGAAGCTTCAGTGGCTGAAATATATTCAGCCTTAGTGTAGAAAGTGCTACTATCTTTTCTAATCTAGAGCACCAAAAAATGTCCCACCAGTCAAGGTAAATATGTATCTGCTAGTAGACTTGTGAGTATCCAAGTCACGTGTCATGTGTGCATCACAATATCCTTGCAGATCTAATGTACCCTTTCCATAGCACATACATTTTCTTTGTGTGTCTTTAAGGTACTAGAAGATGCATTTCACTACCTCCCAATAATGTGCTTTGCTAGTATTTGACATAAACCTTCTCACAACTCCCATTGCATGAGCAATGTTAGATCTAGTGGCAACCATAGCATACATGAGTGACCCACAAGCTGAAGCGTAAGGAACATCCTTCATAGAGCTGGCTACGTTATTATCTTTTGGGAAATCTGCTTTGCTAAGCTTAAGGTATTGTGGTAAAGGAATACCAAGTGGTTTAGTATTTGCCATAGAAAAATGATCAAGTACTTTGCTGATGTACTTTTTTTGTGAGAGAAATAAGAGCTCCTGCTCTCTATCTCTCGTCACACACATGCACAAAATGTGTTCAGCTGCACCCAAGTCCTTCATGGAAAAGGCTGAATTCAGCTGTCTTTTAAGTGCATTAGCTTGGCTTTTATGCTTACCAATAATAATCATATCATTTTCATCATCAGCTTTTTTTATATATAAGCAGTGATCTGCATTGCTTCTTTTAAACCCATGTGAGAGCACAAATGCATCAAATTTTTTATACCATTGTCTAGGAGCTTGTTTTAAATGATACAAGCTTCTCTTAAGCCTACACATCAAATGCTCCTTCCTTGGCATAACAAAGCCCTCTGGCTGTTTCATCTATAACTCAGTTCTAACATCCATTTGATCAAGTTCAAGATCCATAGATGTTACAATAGCAAACAATACCCGAAGAGTGGTCATTTTGACAATAGGTGAAAAAACTTCCCAAAAGTCAATCCCCTCCTTCATGTATAACCCTTAGCCACAGGCCTAGCTTTGTATTTGGGTTTACCATTGTAGATATTGTGCACAATTGGGCTTCTAAATTTATGGGGCTTTTCTCATATCAGTGAAATTTTGCTTAGCTGAGTCAAATTTGTTGACGTTGGTGTACATATGACCTGAGAATTTTGAGGTTTTTGTAAGTTTTTGGCAAATTTTGCTAATTTTATCCATTTTATGCTCTCAGGTTCATGTATTAATGCAATCGATGTAGATTGGTTAGCAAAATTTTAGGGCTTTTGCTGAAATTTGAGAATTTTGGCAAAAATGATGTCTAAAGTGTACATTGGGAACATTGTTGGTGCAATCTTGGTGCTATAAGTAGTGAGATTTATCTCCACTTGTGAGTTATTGAAGAAATTGTAGAGAATCTTGCTTTCTTTTGTGTAATTAGAAGTACTTGGTTACACATGTATGCAGTACATATGCTGAACAATTCCCATTGAGTTGATGTATTGCTGAATAGTCATGTTGTAGCAGTCTTAGTGATCACTTGCAGATTTGGGATTGTTGCACATGTACTTTTGGTGATATTGCTGAAGTGGGAGTCACCTGACAGTGATGTATGCTTTGAGTATATGCTGAAATTTCAGTTATATTGCTGAAAGTCATCCGTTTTACTGCTGTATATGTACCTGGACTATATCTTGCTCTCATTGACTGAAAATTTGGGGTGATCTTAGCTGATTATTCAGCTTATTGTTTGCCATCATAAATTGTAGTATTGATCTTTGGGTACATTGCTGAAAAATGGCTGCAATTGCTTTAAGCAGCAGTGACACTAAATCCCTTCTTGAAATCAAGAGGTTTGACAGTACTGGTTTCGACTTGTGTAAGGATAGGATACAAGGCATTTTGTTTCTCAAGGATTGTGATGATGCTCTTTTGGAAGTCAAGCCTGTAGCTATGACAGATGAGGATTGGGCTAGACTTAACAAGAAGGCCATTGCATACATTAAAATAGATGTATTTGATGATGTTCTTACAAACATTAAGCATCTTGATATAGCTTATGCCATATGGAAAAAGTTGATGGACACTTATGAAAATACAACTCTAGTAAATTAAGTGCATCCATGCGCAAGCTTGTAAACATGGAGTTGGATGAGTCTAAGCCAACAACGAAGCATTTCAGTGCTTTCACAAGGATTTTGAGCCAATTGTAGGACTCTGGTTTGTAGCCCTTCAATGATAAATTGAAGGCCATTTTCTTGTTGATGACTTTGCTTGATAGCTGGGAGTCTTTGGTTGTTTCATTGAGCAACCACCCTGCTTTAACCTTCGATGGTGTTAGGGGCTCTATTCTCAATGAGGAGATCAGAAGAAAGTCTAGTAGAGAAAGCAGTGGTTGTAGGCCAAAAAAGAGGGGTAATGCAAGGAATAAAGGTAAAAGCATGAGTAAAAGTAAAGGCAAATCGCAAGGTGTTACTTGCTATCAATGTGGACGTAAAGGGCATAAAAAGTCTGATTTTCGCTACTACAAGAAAGCACTAGTGTGGTCATTAAAGAGCTCTTTGATATTGGAGAGTTACTTGTTGCAGTTTTATGTAATGATGTAGATGTTATGGCAGTAGTAGGTGATATGCACATTACTAAAAAGGAGGTGATTAATGCCTTACTTTCTGCTTGTGATAGGCTGTCTCAATCATGGATAGTGGATAATGGTGCCTCTTTTCATGTTGCTCCTTTTCCAAACACATTGCAGGTTGCCTAGGCAAGGTTTACTTGGGTGAGGAATGTGTGAGAGAGGATGGCAAGATCGAAGCTCAGCACAGAAAACAATAGACAGTAGAGAGTGAAGCACGACACCTAATACAATAGTCTGAAAGAGTGTAAATTGAAAGTATAAGGTACAACCCTTAAACCTTAGGGTTGTAGGGGGGTGTTCACACCGGACACGATAAGTGTCCATAAGTGTGTGTCATAAGCACATACGAAATAATATCATAAGTATGGGGGAAAAAACCTCTCCTGTGAGTGAAATACCCAACAAACCCCCCTGGAGTGAAGAGTGATTAAGAGTACAAGGATCATCCGCCACCAAAGGAGATCAAATTTAAAGCATGGCGAAATGCTTCAAATTTCTCACGAGGAAGAGCTTTGGTGAAGATGTTTGCCACATTACTGGTGGTAGGACAATAGACAAGGCTGATATCACCTGCATGTAGCCTCTCTCTGACAAAGTGATAATGTATCTCAATGTGTTTCATGCGTGCATGAAACACTGGGTTCCGTGCCACTGCAATGACACTCTGACTGTCGTTGAACAAAGGAGTAGGCTCCGTAATAGATACATCTAGATCAACAAGCAAGCGTCTAATCCATACGCATTCAACTGTGGTAGTGAAAGCTGCCTTGTATTCAGCTTCACATGACGATGTGGCAACAGTGGACTGTTTCTTGCTAAGCCACTGGGTTCCGTGCCACTGCAATGACACTCTGACTGTCGTTGAACAAAGGAGTAGGCTCCGTAATAGATACATCTAGATCAGCAAGCAAGCGTCTAATCCATACGCATTCAACTGTGGTAGTGAAAGCTGCCTTGTATTCAGCTTCACATGACGATGTGGCAACAGTGGACTGTTTCTTGCTAAGCCAAGATATGCAAGACGAGCCAAGAAAGAAACAATTGCCACTAGTGGAGTGACGTGAATCATAATCACCAGGCCAATCAGAATCACTGTGAGCATGTAACTGCAGTGGTTCCTCCTTGGCATAAAGCAATCCAAGAGATCTAGTACCCTGCAAGTAACGGAAGACAAGCTTAACAACTTGCCAATGTGATGTGCGTGGCTGATGCATATTAGCATCATGTATAAAGTGAATGCCCAAGTAATAATGCAAAGACCCCAAGTTTGACATGTCAAAATTTTGCTGCAAATTTTGTTTAATGCTGAAGTCTGATCAGCATGTGTCCCTGTAAGCAAGAGATCATCAACATAAGGACAAATGATCAGCATGGATCCCCCCTCTTTACATACGTAAAGGGTAGACTCAGATGAGCTGTTTATGAACCCTTGGCTAAGCAAGAAAGCATCTATCTTTGCATAACAAGCTCTAGGAGCTTGTTTCAAACCATACAAAGCTTTTTTCAGCTTGCAGACCAAGTGTTCCAAGCCCTCAACTGCAAAACCAATGGATTGCTGTACATATACTTCCTTATGAAGTTCCCTATGTAAAAATGCAGTTTTAATATCCAACTGATGCACAGTCCATCCATAATAAGCAGCCAAAGCAACCATAGACCTGATGGTCGTCATATGGGAAGTAGGAGCAAATGTCTCCTCCTAGTCAATGCCTTTTTTCTGTGCATAGCCTTTAGCTACAAGCCTTGCCTTGTATTTGTCAATGGATCCATCTGCATTCCGTTTCAGCTTGTAGACCCATTTTGTGTTCCAATGGCTTTCTTCCCAAATGGCAAAGACACCAAATCCCATGTTTGATTTTTAGTGATAGAATCCAATTCAGTTTTCATTGCTGCCATCCAATGCACACTCTGTTGTGTATCCTCAAAACATTCAGGCTCCTCTTCATCAAGGGTGCTTGCTGCCATAACAAACTCCATGGAATGTGCAGTATCATGCATACGAGCTTGCCTTCTAGTACGACCAGCCATGGGTGCATCCAGATGACTATCTTTCATAGTCTGTAAATACCATCTAGGCATTTGTCTTGCCTCCTGACTGTGCATAAGCTCTTGTTGAATTTCAGTTTCAGCACTTTGCTGAATATTCAGATCAGCCAATGACTGATTTTCTGCATTTTCCAAAGGAGTAGCTGGCTGAACATTCAGTTCACTTACTGAGACTCCAGCTGAATCACCAAATGTAATGGGCAGCAGCCCTTCAAATACATCATGGGCAGCCTGATATGCGTCTAAACCAGCCAGGGACAATTCTGATTTTTCATCAAATAGTACATCCCTACTGAAAAACACCTTTTTAGAAACAGGATCATAGAGTCTATAGCCTTTGCTCTTAGTGCTATATCCCATAAAAATGCATTTAACAGCCTTGTTATCCAACTTTTTCTTGAGTACCTTTGGAATATGTGTATATGCAAGGCATCCAAAGGTACGAAAGTGTCAAACAGAAGGTTTCTGGCTGTTTCAAGCCTCAAAAGGTGTGATTTTCTTCAATGCTTTGGTGGGGCATCTGTTCAAAACATGGCAAGCACACATGACGGCTTCCATCCAGAAACTATGAGGCAAGCTCTTTGCCTTCAGCATACATCTGGCCATCTCCATGAGTGACCGATTCTTTCTCTCTGCAACCCCATTCTGCTGTGGAGTATAAGCAGTAGTGTACTGATGGACAATGCCCTTCTGCTTCAAAAAGGAATTCAACATAGAGGACATGTATTTGCCCCCTCGGTCCGAACGGAGAGTCTTAATTTTACAACCAGACTGGTTTTCAACAAGTGCAATAAAAGCCAAGAATGCATCATACACTTCTAACTTTTTGACCAAAGAGTAGACCCAGCAAGATCGAGTAAAGTCATCAATAAAAGTCACAGAATAGTAACATCCTCCCAATGACTTTGTCTGCATAGGTCCACATACATCTGAATGCACTAACTGCAACTTGGCTGTTGCTCTAAAAGTGATATCATGGGGAAATGAAAAACGATGCATTTTTTCCAAAATATATCCTTCGCACAAGTGCTCAGGAGGTCTCTCTAGTAGAGGTAATCCATCTAGCATGTGCGTATACTGTAAGAGCATTAAGCTGCCAAAGTTCACATGCCCCATCCTAGCATGCCATAACTTTGCCTGTATCATAGCAGGAGTAAAAGTGGATGCCAAGTACGCTGACTGATCAACTGAAAGAGCATCCAACTCGTATAACCCATGACATAAAGTGCATGTCAAGACCAAAGTCATGCGTTCTTTGTCTCTCACCATGCATCGGTCATCATCAAATGTGACCAGCAATCCACAACGTGCCAAAGAAGAGATAGAGAGAAAATTCTTCTTTATACTTGGCACAAATAAAGCATCCTGTAGGCAGAGAATAGAGCCATCAATGGTTGTGAGCACAATCTCCCCAATATCTCTAATAGGGTATGATGCATTGTTGGCACACTGTACAGACTTGCCAGCTGGAGCTGCATGAACAAATGCAAATAAATCTCTACGAGATATAATATACCTAGAAGCACCATTGTCAAAAACCAAGTGCGTGCATCCTTAGTAGAGCTAAATGCTTGATCTGCCCAAGAGGTGTCATAACTGCATGTGTAAAAACAATAGTCCCTGTCTGCAACAAAGAATGCGGACTCAGTAGCAGTGGAAGGAGCATCAGAAATAGACATTCCTGAGTCTTTTTTTTTCTCTTTGGCAATGGGCTTTTTGCACTCAGTGATGTAGTGGCCTGGCTTCTTGCAATAATGGCATTTTCCCCTTTTGGCTTGCGTGTCCCCTTGTTTTTTGTTTGCCTGGGATGTGCCAGAAGTCCTAAAACTCTGCAGAGCATTCTTCACTTGGCTGCCTTTGCCCTTCTGTCTAGCCATAAAAGCCTACTCAGAGGCTATAGCATCCACACCACTATTCCTCCGTGTTTGCTCCTCCTCTAGAAGCAAACTGACTAACTGAAGAAAAGTGATTGGCTGCGCGGCAATCCTCATGGTGAGGTTTAAGGCCGTATGAAAAGCCAAGTACAAAGGAGGTAATGAGTTCAAAGTGGTGAATATCATATGTGCATCCGAATAGTACTCATCAATATTTATGAGTTGCTCTCGCAAGTCCTGAATTTTGGTCAAGTGATCCTGAATAGAATCACCTTCATCCATTTTCAATGTCTCTAGCTCTTTCTTTAAGAAAGAGATGCGAGTCTCATTCTTGCCTGCAAACATCTGCTCCAAAGTTAGCCAAGCTTCTCGTGAAGAAGCTGCTGAATGAATGTGGGGGATGATTGATCTCTGAACTGTGAATGCAATCAACGAAAAAGCCTGTGCATCCCGTGTATCCCATGCTTTTTGAGCTACTGTTCTTTGGGGAAGAGACTGAAGTGGAGTAGGCTGAGGTGCCCGTGGTGCACGTCCTCCTAGAGGAGGAGTAGCTGGAGCCACAACTCTAGGTCGAGCTTCTTCTCCACTGACATAATCCCAAAGATTTTTGGCCACAAGTACATTCTTCATCATGAAGGACCAAAGTGAATAGTTATTTCCATCCAATCGGTCCTCCTTGGATACATAGGTAAAGACATCTCCTCCTTGATTTGCCATGATAATCAATTACCAAGAAAAAACAAAAGAGCAATGTCGAAGCGGGACTAAATTGAAAATCTGAGAATTTTCAAAAATTGCCAGAAATAACTTTCTGCAATTAGTGTACAGAGTGCACTCTATCAAAAACTGTCTGTAATGCACGCAGACCAACGTGCAATCAGTGTTCAGCAACACTGTACCAGCAAAATCCCCAAAATTTCCTGCCTTAAATGTGTTCAAAACAGTCTTTCTATGGCTGTAACTGCAGTGCGTATGCCAGTGTCCTCAAAAAACATAAAAGCCTCAAAATTTTTGATGAATGTGCCCAAGAAATTTGCATCCAAAGTGTCCCAGACACGTTTCTGAATGCTGTGCCTGCTGCCTAGGAATCTCCTCTTCCAGAAATTTATCTGGATTAAAAAAAAAACCTGACGTAATGACGGGCTGTCGCTGATTACTGGTGCATGCCAGGTCAGAGGGGTGGTCAGCGTGGTGCTGACGGGTGACGCGTGGCGCAATAGTGGTGTGGCGTTTATCAGCTTACGGCTGATGTGGCGTTTGACGGGCAGCCGTTCTCAGGTGCAGGCAGTGTGACTGACAGTCAGGGCATGCAACAGTTGGCGGGGTGTCTGAAGACTAGACAGGGACGGTGTAGCAGGCGAGGGCCCAGGCAGGCTGGCGACTGTTTGATGGAACGTCTGGCGGCTGTTGGACGACTGGCAGACTAGACTGACATGGCAGATGGCGAACGGGCGGCTCAGGGGCTGCGTTTGCCACAGACGCAGGCAGTTGAAGACTGACGGGGCATTGGTGCTGGGCGTGACGAGCAGGGTACTGACGGTGCAGGAAGAGAAGCAGGGCGTCTCCTTCTGAAAGTTGAGGCTGGACCTGAGCAGAGAGTCCTGAATGCTGAACGGAGCTGAGCTAAACAGAGCCAATGCTCTGATACCAAATGTGAGAGAGGACTGCAGGATCGAAGCTCAACACAGAAAACAGTAGACAATAGAGAGTGAAGCACGGCACCCAATACAATAGCCTGAAAGAGCGTAAATTGAAAGTACAAGGTACAACCCTTAAACCTTAGGATTGTAGGGGGGTTTTCACACCCGAACACGGTAAGTGCTCGTAAGTGTGTGTCATAAGCACATACGAAATAATACCATAAGTCTAGGGCTACCGAGAGTAAAAAGTGTCCCAGTGTCCTACTGATCACCGGCACTACCATGTGAGCGTAGGCGTAAGTGAGGCGTGAGTGAAATACCCAATAGTATATACCATTCACTTCTTCCTTGAAAATGACCAAGAGCTGATTTTGCATGATGTTAGATATGTACCTGGCATAAGAAGAGTCTACTATCAGTTGGGTAGCTTGATGCAAGAGGGTATTTTACTACCTTTGGTGGTGGATCATGGAAGGTCCACAAAGGCTCTATACTGATTGTTAAAGGCAACAAAAAGGAGACTTTGTATTATTTGTATTGTAAAGCATTACCCGATAAATTTTTGGCTATGATTGAAGTTCATTCACAGATGGAACTTTGGCACAAAAGACTTGCCCATATGAGCTAGAAAGGCCTTCAGGTTCTCTTCTCTTCAAGGAGATTTGATGTAAAAGACTTTGGTCTCGACTTTCGTAATGAAAGGGGGAACTATAGTTGGTGGTTGAGGTGTTGCTAGACATCTTAGACTTTGTGGCTATGTTGGGGTTTGTAAAAGGGATGGAGTGAGAGCGGAAGTCCTTTCTCGAGGAGATATAACTTATTATTACATGGTTTAGGTCAGGCATCTCTTGCGGTTCTTGGATAAGGGCAAAAATGCTTACCATGCCCCTCTCTACCACAATTGTAGCAAAAATATTTCCTTGTTGATCTCCTTGAAGCTTGACCGTTTCCACCACTAGCCACTGTTGGAGACTGTTGTTGTGGAAACCTCACACCTTGCACCAAATTGATTATAAGCTTATCTAGTTGATTAGTTATCATTTCCTGTAGTTCTTGATTATGATTCCCCATGAGAGAATTCATGGAAATAGTAGGTGGTGATGATGGTTGGATAACCATGGGTTGGGGAGGTATGGGTTGTGAGTGCAAGTACTCTATCTTTGACACTTAAGCTTTGAATCTTAATTTTCGATCCTTAGCTCTTGTCACTTTCATTGCCTCTTCAAATATACTAGAAAATTTACTTTTGATCTTCTCTTAGAGAAAAGAACCATGATTGTTGTCTCAAGGGCTGCTCTCTCTCCATTAGATAGGGTATTAGATCATCTTTCCTAGATGCTCACAAACTTAGATTCATAATGAGCATAATCATCAAGAGAACGTTGACGTAGTTTTGACAGCTATTTTTACAAATTTTCAAGAGCATCATTTCCACTATATTTGAGAAGAACGCTGACTTGGAAGGCTCAAAGGAGTCTCCTTTTATAAGCACTTAGTTGGATTATATTATCTGCTAACCTCAATTAATCTAGTATAATCTTAATTGATTAGTCTCAAATTGGATGATACACTATGTGATGTAAGGCAACGCATGGAATGTTTCTTCATAATGCATTTTGTCATCTTATATGTGTAAGTCTTCATAGTTAAGCTTTCCAAAATAATAAGAAAATGAAAGGTAAACTACAAAGATTAGAAAATGTGTGAGAGTTATACATGTGCATTATTAGTATAATGTGATGCTTTATAATATAGGATGGTTAGTTTTATAAAGCTTTGTGTAGAGAATGTATAAATGTATATATACTTCTTACAATATATTCTATCCTGCAAAAGAGAGGAAGCTTATTTTTTAGAGAGATTTATGGAGAAAAAGGCTTGAATAATAATTGAGAAGAGTCTCAAATCTCCATTGTAGATGTGGCTTTTGTTACAAATCCCTTTGTGTATAAATATGTTATTACATTTTCTTCTTGTGGCCTAAAGCTTTTTTCACACATATATCATTTATGAAGCTTCAAATATTAAAAGAAAGAATAACATAGTTAATAATATAAGAAAAGTGAGATGTATGAAATGAAGAAATATAAGAGAGAAAAAAAAGTGAGTTGGATGTATGTATCACATGTGATAATTATTTGAGTATTTCTTTAAAATACTCAAAGGTATTTGTGTCTAAGCTTGGTTCCACCTCCTCTTTTTATTTTCAAAGTTTTTAGCTCTAAGTAAGACAACTTTGAATTTTTTATAGAAGGTGTTGTCATATTTTCTTGCCCTCATATAAAAAATTCAAAGTTATCAGTTATTTGGAGCCAAGAACTTTGAAAATGAAAGGAACAGGTGGGACTAAGCTTGGACATATATGCCTTTGAGTATTTTAATGAAATACTAAAATAACTCTCCCATGTGGTGCATACATTCGATTTTTTTTTCTCTATTATATTTTCTCATTTCATACATTTCACTTTTCCTATACTATTAACTAAAATATTTTCCTTTTAATATTTGGAGTTTCATAAATAATATATGTATGAAAATAGCTTTGGGTCATTAAAAAAACATGTAGTAATATACTGATACACAAAGGGATTCGTAACAAAGGCCACATTATAATGGTGGAGATTTGAGACTCTTCTTAATTATTATTCAAGTCTTTTTCTCTATAAATATCTCTCAAAAGCAAGCTTTCTGTCATTTTGAAGGATAGAACATATTGTGAGAAGTATATATATCTTTTTACATTCTCTCTACTCAAAGTCTTGTAAAACTATCCATTCCATATTGTAAAGTATTACATTGTACTAGTAATACATATGTAAAATTGTCCCTTACATTTTCCAACCATTGTAGCTTAGCTTTCATTTTGTTATTATCTTGAAAAATTTAACTATGAAGACTTATGTACACATGACAACGAAATACATTAGAAATGAAGATTTCATGTATTGTCTTACATCACCTTGTGTATCATCCAATTTAAGACTCTAATAAATCAAAATTACACTTGATTAATTGGGATCAATAGATAATATAATCTAGCTAAGTATCTATACAAGGAGATTTCTTTGAGCCTTGAAGGGGATGAGACACATATGCTCCACTTTACTACTATTCTCATGATCTCTATTATCTTCTTGTATTTCACTATTTTTTTCTCTCTCTTCACTTTATCACTCTTTCTTTCTAGTTCATCATATATACCATCTTTCTCTTCCTCACCCCCTCGTCCATCTTCCAACTCCATCACTCTCCTTGTCCCCACTTCATCATACCCTCACCCTCTCCTATTCTTGTCCTAATTCTATATCTCTCTATTATCTAATTCTTTTCTATTCCACTACTCTCAACCCCCTTCGAACCATCATCCTCTTCACTTGCTGGTTTTTTATTCCTACATAGTCGCCACCATTCTTCCCCCACCTATGTGTGCTTGTCCCTCCACCATTTTGGGTTGGGATATATTAGTTGTAACTCTGAATATTAATATCTTCAATTATTTGCTTCATATTACACCACACCTCCTCTCTTTCTCTTTCATCTCATTAGCTTTCTACTCGTGTGTAAAAAGTGTCCTAGTCGAGTTCTAATTTAGCTAGGTGGTGTCGCTTTTACATCCTTTTATAAGGATATAGATCCCATTTCTGTAGAGGCCATAAGTGCTTATTTGTGTCCTCACTAGGGACATTCTACAAGAAACCTTCACTTTCTGTTTAAGAGATGAAAGTTTATATATTTTTAAAAAAGTCTTTATCAAAGATGAAAAATAGTAATACAAGGAATTAACCATTTAGAGAGAATATGCTATTTGTGTCTTCTTGTTTTGTTTAAGAGGTGAAAGTTTATATTTTCTTTTTAACTCTTTATCAAAGATGAAAAATGGTGATACAAGGAATTAACCATTTAGAGAGAACGTGTCATTTGTGTCTTCTTGTTGTCAATGAGTGTATATTATCTTTAGTAGAAAAATCCATTTTCAACAACGTATAGCTTCATGTCTGGGCCACAAAGACCAGCTGAGATTAATGCTTCAGTAAAACCATTGATGCTTCCCATCATTGACTATCAAAATCCGTTTGATATCACGATTTTCATTTTACAATAGATCACTTTGTGAAAATATAATATTTATATAACTTTTTCATTATTTCTTACTTTGATAAACAATAATCTTGTAATCATGTCATTTCGAAGTTTCTTTGATTGTCCAAAGAAAAATAATATGGATTTCATGGATAGCTTGAAAATGGCTTTTCTTGTCTCAGAAAGAGATCATGAGGCTACAAAGCTTTGTAGTCTAACATTGGTTCTTAAAGAGAAAGCAAGGGCTTGGTATTATATCCTAGATGATGAAACTAAAGCTACGTGGGAAGCCCTTAAGAATGCGTTTATTCTCCAATATAGCTGAGTTGATACTCCAAAAGATTTGTGGAGATAGCTCTCAAAACTATGCCAATGTTCTCTTAAAGATTATGCTAATTATAAATATAACTTTGCGAGCATCTGGGAAAGATGGTCTGCTATCCTACCCAATGGAGAGAGAGTCTCTAATTTTCTTACGAAAAAAGATTTATATCAAGTCTTTTTTCACTTCAAGAGAAGATCAAAAGCAAATTTTCCGGTACATTTGAAAAGCCAATGGAATTGGCAAGAGCTAAGAATTGAAAAGTAAGATTCCAAGCTCAAGTGGCAAAGGTGGAGTACTTGCACTTACAACCCATACCTTTCCAACCTATGGTTGCCCAACCATTACCACCACCTACTATTTCTATGAAATCTAATATGGGGGATTATAATCAAGAACTACTAGAAATGATAACTAGTTAACTACATAATCTTTCAATCAAATTGATGTAGGATGTTAGGGTTTTATAACAACAGCCTCTGACAGTAGCTGGTGGTGGAAACGATTGAGCTTTAAGGAGGCCAATAAGAAAATATTTCTAAATTTTGCTATAATTGTGGTGAAGAGGTGTATGGTATGTACATTTGCTCTTATATTAGAAGAACCACAAGAGACGCTTGTGAGAGAGGAAGGCAGGATCGAAGCTCAGCACAAAAAACAGTAGACAGTAGAGAGTGAAGCACGACACCCAATGGTAATAGACTGAAAGAGTGTCAACTGAAAGTACAAGGTACAACCCTTAAACCTTAGGGTTATAGGGGGATGTTCACACCCGAATATGGTAAGTGCCCGTAAGTGTGTGTCATAACCACATACGAAATAATGCCATAAGTATGGGGGAAAAAACCTCTCCTATCGAGAGTAAAAAGTGCCCCAGTGTCCTACTGATCGCCGATACTCCGATATGAGTGTAGGCGTAAGTGAGGTGTGAGTGAAATACCCATGAGGCGTGAGTGAAATACCCAACAAACCCCCCTGGAGTGAAGAGTGATCAAGAGTACAAGGATCATCTACCACCAAAGGAGATCAAATTTAAAGCATGGCGAAATGCTTCAAATTTGTCACGAGGAAGAGCTTTGGTGAAGATGTTTGCCACATTACTAGTGGTAGGACAATAGACAAGGCTGATATCACTTGCATGTAGCCTCTCTTTGACAAAGTGATAATGTATCTCAATGTGTTTTGTGCGTGCATGAAATACTGGGTTCCGTGCCACTGCAATGGCACTTTGATTGTCAGTGAACAAAGGAGTAGGCTCCGTAACAGATATATCCAGATCAGCAAGCAAGCATCTAATCCATATGCATTCAATTGTGGTAGTGAAAGCTGCCTTGTATTCAGCTTCACATGACGATGTGGCAATAGTGGACTGTTTCTTGCTAAGCCAAGATATGCAAGACGAGCCAAGAAAGAAATAATTGCCACTAGTGGAGTGACGTGAATCATAATCACCAGCCCAATCAGAATCACTGTAAGTATGTAACTGCAGTGGTCCCCCTTTGGCATAAAGCAATCCAAGAGATCTAGTACCCTACAAATAACGGAAGACATGCCTAACAGCTTGCCAATGTGACATACGTGGCTGATGCATATATTTGCTCAGGGCTGAAACTGCAAACTGTATGTGTGGCCTAGTGTTGCATAAGTAAATAAGACATCCAACTTCTGCTGGAGCATATGTGTGTATATCAAACAAATCACTGTCATCATGTAATGATAGTTTAAGTCCAGGTTCCATTGGTGTACAAACTGGCTTGCAATCTTGTAAGCCAAACTTCTCAAGAATTTTACCAATGTATCTTGACTGTGATAACCCAATACCTCTAGCATCATGTATAAACCGAATGCTCAAGTAATAATGCAAAGACCCCAAGTTTGACACGTCAAAAGTTTGCTGCAAATTTTGTTTAAATGCTGAAATCCGATCAGCATGTGTCCCTGTAAGCAAGAGATCATCAACATAAAGACAAATGATCAGCATGGATCCCCCCTCTTTACATATGTAAAGGGTAGACTCAGATGAGCTATTTATGAACCCTTGGCTAAGCAAGAAAGCATCTATCTTTGCATACCAAGCTCTAGGGTAGACTCAGCATGGATCCCCCCTCTTTACATATGTAAAGGGTAGACTCAGATGAGCTATTTATGAACCCTTGGCTAAGCAAGAAAGCATCTATCTTTGCATACCAAGCTCTAGGAGCTTGTTTCAAACCATACAAAGCTTTTTTTAGCTTGCAGACCAAGTGTTCCAAGCCCTCAATTGCAAAACCAATGGGTTGCTGTACATATACTTCCTCATGAAGTTCCCCATGTAAAAATGCAGTTTTAATATCCAACTGATGCACAGTCCATCCATAATGAGCAGCCAAAGTAACCATAGACGTGATGGTCATTATACGGGAAGTAGGAGCAAATGTCTCCTCATAGTCTATGCCTTTTTTCTGTGCATAGCCTTTGGCTACAAGCCTTGCCTTGTATTTGTCAATGGATCCATCTGCATTCCGTTTCAACTTGTAGACCCATTTTGTTCCAATGGCTTTCTTTCCAAATGGCAAAGACACCAAATCCCATGTTTGATTTTTAGTGATAGAATCCAATTCAGCTTTCATTGCTGCCATCCAATGCACACTCTGTTGTGCATCTTCAAAACATTCAGGCTCTTCTTCATCAAGGGTGCTTGTTGCCATAACAAACTCCATGGAATGTGCAGTATCATGCATATGAGCTTGCCTTCTAGTACGACCAGCCATGGGTGCATCTAGATGACTATCTTTCACAGTCTGTAAATACCATCTAGGCATTTGTCTTGCCTCCTGACAGTGCATAGGCTCTTGCTGAATTTCAGTTTCAGCACTTTGCTGAATATTCAGATCAGCCAATGGCTGATTTTCTGCATTTTCCAAAGGAGTAGCTGGCTGAACATTCAGTTCACTTGTTGAAACTCCAGCTGAATCACCAAATGTAATGGGCAGTAGCCCTTCAAATACATCACGGGCAGCCTGATATGCGTCTAAACCAACCAGGGGTAATTCTGATTTTTTTTCGAAATAGGATCATAGAGTCTGTAGCCTTGGCTCTCACTGCTATATCCCATAAAAATGCATTTAACAGCCTTGTTATCCAACTTTTTTATGAGTACCTTTGGAATATGTGCATATGCAAGGCACTCAAAGGTATGAAAGTGTCCAAGAGAAGGTTTTTGGCTGTTCCAAGTCTCAAAAGGTGTAATTTTCTTCAATGCTTTGGTGGGGCATTTGTTCAAAACATGGCAAGCACACATGACGTCTTGCATCTTGAAATTGTGAGGCAAGCTCTTTGCCTTTAGCATACATCTAGCCATCTCCACGAGTGACCGATTCTTTCTCTCTGCAACCCCATTCTGTTGTGGAGTATAAGTAGTAGTGTGCCACCCGGGTAGCCCTGCAGGCCCGTCGAGTTGGCGAAGTTCTCGGCGGTCCGTGGCCAAGGCATTGCTTACTCTAGGGCCTGCGCATTCAGGCGACGCTCTGGCTGAGTTGGCGGGTGACGTGGGGGCATGTTGCAGTTGGCAGACGTTGTGTGGCGAGCATGACGGCTAGTCAATGTTTGGTGTGTTCGTGCAACAGCTAGCGGGCGACGTGGCTGCTTCAGATTGGCATCGCAGGGCAGGGGTAGTGGCGCTGGGCGAGGAGCTGCTGGAGACGGACAGCTTTGGCGCAAGCATGCATGGTAAAGGCAGGAGCTGCCGCTGAGTCTAGGCTCGTTGTGGTGGACATATTGGGTGCAAGACGACTTGGCTGACGAGCTCCTCTGCTGGACTGATGCTGGCTGGGAGATGAGCTGAATAGAGCTTAGCTGAGCTTAACGGAACCTTGGCTGAACAGAGGCAATGCTTCTCTAATACCAAACATGAGAGAGGAAGGCAGGATCGAAGCTCAGTACAGAAAACAGTAGACAGTAGAGAGTGAAGCACGACACCCAATGGTAATAGACTGAAAGAGTGTCAACTTAAAGTACAAGATACAACCCTTAAACCTTAGGGTTGTAGGGGGGTGTTCACACCCGAACATGGTAAGTGCCCGTAAGTGTGTGTCATAAGCACATACGAAATAATACTATAAGTTTGGGGAAAGAAACCTCTCCTACCGAGAGTAAAAAGTGCCGCAGTGTCCTACTGATCATCGACACTCCGATGTGAGCGTAGGCGTAAGTGAGGCGTAAGTGAAATACCCATGAGGCGTGAGTGAAATACCCAACAATGCCCGATCTAGATCATACCAATAACAAGTTAGAGCTCCTTAAGAAAGGCCTCCCGCTTCCACTCCACTCTTATAAATCTCAACATAGCCACAAATTCTAAGACCTTCATAACTACCAGCTATAATTCTCCCCTTATCGGAAGATCATAGTGTGAATGTAATTAGTTTGGAGAAAACAGAACAAGGGAAAAGAAAAATGATAGAGGTGGATACCGTGCCAATGAAGAAAGATCGGATTGGTGAATCTCGAAATTTGCACCATGGCAAGTTTGGGTGTGAATATGGAAAGACACTTCAAAAGAGAACAAGAAGATAAATAAGAGTTTAGATCACCCTCGACCCAAGATAGGAATGAAAGATACCCATTAGGAGAGGAAGCTAAGCCCTATAGTCTAATCAAGGATGTGAGTTTACAAGGACTAAGACTTAGATGGCCACAACTATTGCATTTATCATGACAAGTACAATGATAATGGTCCGTATGGTGAGTACGAGAAAAGTAGTAAAGAAGATGGACTTAATTAAAGTCCAAGGCATTGAGGATGTACTATCAATACTAGAGGCTTCTATCAAAGGACAAAGAGTATCCAATGTATATATTGATGGGGATGCACAAATGTGTGTAGTGAGTGATAAGCTAATATATCTTTTGGATCGAGGTGAATGGACCCTCTACTTTTAAAGCAAAAATGGCAAATAATGTTTATGTTAACTATGTTGATGTAATAAAATGTATGAAGATTATAATATGTGATATTCAAGTGGAAGTGGATATGTATGTGTTACTATCCAAAGGGAAGGGCTATCCAATTATACTAGGAAGACCTTGACTCGTTACTATGAAAGCAAGGCAAGATTGGGAGTCTGGTACACTCGCATTGCGACTGCAAGGAAGGGCTGGAAGAGAAGTACAAGCCATTGTGTACAATCTTAGGGAAGGAAGATAAGAGAGTATAGAGTTAGAGACTTTAGAAGATGAGTGAAGCTTAGAGCAATGCTTCTCATCCAATGAAAAGATGTTTGAAGAAGAAGATAGTAGTTTATTTGAAGTTATGGGAGTTATCCTAAAGGAACCAACTGATGGAGATGAGTCAAGCACTTGGGGTGGGACAAAGTGAATAGAAGCTAGAAAAGATATTGACCAAGGATCTTAGTACAAAGAAGAAGGAGGATTACATGGTAATGTTGAGAAAGCATGCCACTTTGTTTATCTCTAATTATAGTTACATTGCAGGAGTGACAATTGTTGAGCACCACATTAACTTAAAGCCAAATAGTAGACCGGTAATACAAAAGTTGAAGCGGATAGGGATCATATAAGAAAGTGTTCTCCTAATGGAAGTAAAAAAGCTCTTAAAGGCAAGTTTTATCTGCCATGTGGAAGATTTTGAATGGGTTTCATTGGTTGTGGTAGCATCTAAAAAAAATAGAAAGTGGAGGCTTTGTGTGGACTATAAACCACTTAATGCAGTGACAAAGAGAGATCATTTTCCTCTTTCATTTTAAGATGAGATTCTCAATGAGGTAGCTGGTCATGAAAGACACACCATTTGTGATGGATATTCAGGCTATTTTCAAATTCGAATTGCTAAAGAAGATCAAAGAAAGATAAAATTCATTACTCCTTGGGGATGTTTTGCATATAGGGTCATGCCCTTTGGCCTAACCAATGTTCCTGCTACCTTTTAGCGTTTCATGAAGTTTATCTTCTACCCTTTCTTTAATAAATCAATCAGGGTATTTATTGATGACTTTTGTATCTATAGTTCTCGTTATCTCCAATTGGCCAGAGTAGATGAAGGGCTAAGTAGATTAGCAGAAATGGATAAGCAGCTCAATATAGATAAGTGTCGCATTGGGAAAAATAAAGGTGATCTTGCTAGGCCATTTGGTGTCAGAAAATGGAACTAAAGATGACTCAGAGAAGGTTTGTGCTCTCTTGACACTACGGGCTTCTACCTTAATTAAGGAGCTAACTTAGCGGTTTATAAAGTTTATATTTCAGCCTTTCTTTGATAAATCAATTAGGGTGTTTAATGATGACTTTTGTATCTATAGTTCTCGTGATCTCCACTTGGCTAGAGTAGATGAAGGGCTAAGTACAGTTGGGATATGTAGAATGTGTGAGACCCAGCTTTGGGATTGGCTTCACTCCACGCTACGCATTGGCACAGTGCAGATTGTGGAGACAGTCCTCACGAGCCGAGGGATCTTCATGGTTAGTCTCACCTCTGCGGATGCAACTCGTGAGTTAGTGGAGAGCTCGCTCTATGCCTCCACAAAGGGGGTTGTTTACATGGTTCCCTGCTACAATGGCTTCACAGTAGAGACATTTGAGCTTCACAACAGATTTCTTAGATACCTAGTCGCTTTATTTTTCCTCGGACTGGAGGTAGAGTACCGCCAATTAGTGGAGGACTTTGGATGGCTCTTCAACACAATTCTTCTTGCCTCTTTCGCGGATGTAGTGACAGCTGCAGGGGTCCCCAAGGTACGAGGGGCCGCGAAAGACACAAAGAGTATACCAAAGTTCTGGAGATTGACGCATGAGGTCACTCCTTTAGGTAGTAGGTCACTGTGATCGAGCAACCAAGGCAGTGCCTGCGCTGCCATGACTTTGGGCATCAGGCAGTAGACTGCACGTGCTTAGGAGCCAAGGCGGCTCCCCCGACAGGCCCACAGGTGGACGTTGACCTCTTCACACGGGTCTAGAGACGATAGAGAGGGAGACGGCAGGGGGGGCCGCAGCCAGCTTCTCAGACGCAGCCTCGACAGCAGGGAGCAAGAGGGCATGCGACACTCCCTTGGCAGAGTACTCCGCAGTCCCCTCTGCCCGCCCCACCCGGCAGGACCGCAGCCGCCCACATCCACCACCCGCGCTGATCCGAGAAAATCACAAAAAAATATTTGTCTAACACTTTGTTGAGTTTTTGTACATTTGAAGGTTTGAAATAAAGAAGAGAGTGGGAATAATCTCTTGGGAAATCCAAGAAATCACTGGATGAAAATATTTCATGGACCGGTTTACCAAGGGAGGGTGAAGAGTAAAGATCAATGGAGAAAGTGATGTCTAATGTGAAAAGAAAAGACATGAAATGGGTTTGGAGCCATCCAAAGGGCATGTGAGACTCATAATGTCATGGCTTTGGAGCCTTATGATAATTCAAACAAATGGAACCCTTCTTGGAAGCATTAGTGGAAGAAAAATCAGACACATGATTTTGTACGATTTTTTAAAAATACTTCCACTCCGATCCAAAAAAAACTTTTCAACATGAAAGTTGTAGTGCGTGAACTGAAGTTTTCGCTGGTATTTTTTTATAATTTTTTTGAGCTACGAGTCGGGAGATATGGCCAAAATGGTGGATGTCAACTTTTTCCAATTGCGGTGGAGACCACCTCCCAATTTTATACACACCCACACTTTCTTTCCCACACTTAACACTTTCATAAAACATCATTCATTAGACTCTCAACCCTTTCCTCTCTCTTCTCCTCTCTCTCAAGCTAATAAACCATTAGAATTCCCCTCCTAAATCACTCTCAAATCATTCTTAATTGTAGTAGTAATGTATGAATTCTCACTACTCTCTCTCCATTATTGCTAGATATGATATTATTTTACGAAGATTTTTTATATTTATTTATAGGAGAGCTATTGGACTCAAGCTATGGGGGGGAGAATGGAGACAACTCATCTATGATAGAACTTGATTAAGTACAAAATTGGTCAACAAAACATCTAGATGGAGCTTCCACATTGGTGGAACTGCCTTAATGCAACTTTGGAGTCTTTATGGATGGGGATGGTGGAATGTCATTTCTTTTCACCCGCAGATTTTTCTCATAGCACCTGTTTGTCAAAATATCAGCCAGGCATGCTCGAGTTGTTATTTTAACTTGCACTGTATAATCAAACTCTTGAAGTCGGACCATCCACTTTGCTATTTTGTTAGAGATTTCCATACGTTGTAGTGCATAGGAAAACATATCCTCCACAGCGATGATTACAAATCTCTTTGGAAGCAAATATGGCCGAAATTTGGTTACTGCAAATATGAAGGCCAACACTAGTTGTTCCATGGAGGTGTAAGCCTTCTCTGAGGCTTTCATGAGGCGGTTGGCAAAATACACAGGCCTCATGAATGATGTTTTTGGATCTTTTTGTAGGAGAGCAGTACCAATGGCCTCTTCTTCCACGCTAGGGTTTACAAAGAATGCTTCTTCCCAACAAGGCTGGAGGATTATAGGAAGTGACCCCAACATTTTCTTTATCTCCTCTAAATGTCATTCACTTTGTTCACTCCATACAAGTGTTTCTTGGCGTGTCAGTTGCTGCAGGGGATATATGGCTTGAGAGAGTAAGTGTATAAATCTACCAAAATATCTTAGCTTTTGTAAGAAGGAGATAATTGTTTGATGGAGGTTGGGGAAGGTAGAGCTAGCAATGTTTCTACCTTTTTTGGATCTACCTCAATTTCTTCAATTGACACTACATGCCCTAGTAGTGTAACCTTGCTTTTCCCAATGTGACATTTATCCTTATTTAGTTGTCCACCCAACCTAACTAAGCGAGTAAATCCTTCATCAACCTTGCGTAGATGTATGTTCCTTGAGCTGTAAATACAAAAGTCATCTATGAAAAACCCTTATGGACTTACCAAAGTAAGGTTGAACCATATTCATGAATCGTTGAAAGGTTGCTGGGGCATTTGTGAGACCAAAGGGCATGACCCTAAAGGCAAAACAGTCCCATGGTGTGATGAAAGTGGTCTTCTTTTGATCCTCCTCTGCAATGCGAATCTAGAAGTAGCCCGAGTAGCCATCACACACTGTATACCGCTCATGTCCTGCTATTTCATTTAAGATTTCATTTTGAAATCGGAAAGCGAAGTGGTCCCTCTTTGTTGCAGCATTTAGTGGCTTGTAATCTATGCATACTCGCCACTTACCATTTTTCTTTGGCCTCACTACTACTGGGGAGACCCATTCTAAATCTTCCACTGGGTATATAAATCCTGCATTCAAGAGTCTCTTCACCTCCGTCAACAGTGCATCTTGTTGCACAACTCCTAGTCTTCTCAATCTTTGTACTACAGGTTTGCTTCCTTCTTTAAGTTGGATGCGATACTTCACTACAGTGATACCTGTAATGTAAGTATAATCAGAAATAAACAATGATGCATGCTTCTTAAGAACATTCACATAACCCTCCCTTTCTTCATCCTTTATATCCTTGGATATCATCTTCTCTAGGCTAGCATCCCACATATCTTCTCCTTGGATTCTTGGGTTGTCTTCTGATGAGGTAGGTTCCTTTAAGGTGACGCCCATAACTTCGAGAGTGCTATCACTCTCTCCATTTGAACTCTCTTCCTCTTCTACTGATGAGGAACATTCACTTGAGCTCCACTCATTGGCAGACGTTTCTAGTTCAAGGTTCTCTTGACGCCCACTCTTCAAGTTGTAAGCCATCTTTTGATCGTGGCCACCCACCTTACGTGGCCTCAACTCCAGATCCCCTGTTGCCCAATCTTGCCTAGCTCCGATGCCCATAAGCCAAGGTCTCCCTAGGATGAGGAGATACACTTCTTCCTTTATTGGCATCACATAAACATCCACTGCTGCAGTGATTTCAAAAACAGAAACTCTGAAAGCTTTCACTACATTCACACATGTGACCGCATCATTATTGGCCATCTTTGCCTAAAGGTTGAGGATTCCATTACTTCTAAGCCTAATTGATGCATAAGCTTTTCTGTCATGACACAAACCTTTGCTCCACTATCGATGTATGTTTTTCGAATCTGTTGACCTTTGATTTGAGCCTCCACTAAAGGCACTATATCTTTGAGGTCATATGCCTTGATTGCACTAAACCATTTTACCTTGTCTTACCCTTGTGCTTGCCATTTTTGACCAGTGTCGTCGTAGCTTTAGAGAGGCATGAAGTAGTTGTGGCCAAGTCATTTTTGGCCCTTGAGAGCTTATATCTGCTATAAGATCATAAGGTTGTGTCCGAGAACCCAAAGGGAAGTTGGAGATATCAATTTTAGACCTAGTTTGAGTCTTTCTCTTATTCCCTTCATCTCTAGGTGCCCGTGATGTACTTGCCTCATTGATTACTTTCTTGCTTGCCTGAGTTTGGACACGTACCCGCATGATAGGCATGGTCTCTACTACATCTACCTTCATCTTACCTCTCGCTATTTCTTCTTGGAGCCTTCTATCCGTGACCACCTGCTCTATTTTTATCACATTAACATTTGATTGAACAACAGAGGTTTCAGCTTGAACATAAGGTGGTTGTAAAATTGCAAGTCGTGACTGCTCTTGCTTTTGAGTCCTAGCACAAGGAGGGCTTACTTGTTGTCGAGGACCTCTGGCAGCGTGATCATATATTCTAAGGTGAGGACAATTATACATGCGATGTTCATTTTCTCCACATTTGTAATACAACATCTCCCTTGCTTGTCGCCGCATTTGTGGTCGATTCCTACCATTCTCCTCGAAAGGTCTCCTTATACCTTGCACAAGATTCACTCTCAAACCCTCTAGTTGATTAGTAAGATTGTTTATTTGTTGGATTGTGTCTTCTTAACCTCTAACAAGGCCTGGTGCATTAGATATATTTGCGGGAACTTGAGAGGCCTCTATAGTTGTGATGTTGTTTCCTAAAACTGCTTGGCTAGCTTGAACTTGGTAGAGAATCTTTCGATTCTTTTCCCTAGTGATTCTCAAAGCGTCTTTAAAACTGTTTGGAAATTTCACCTTTATCTTCTCCCTGAGCAAGGGCTACAAACCTGAAATAAATTGATCCTTTTGAAGGCAGTTTGGAGCTCTCTTACCAGGATTCAGTGAGTCTGACCACTGCTTCCAAAGCTTCAAAAACCCTTTCTCTTAAGTTGCATAACCATAAGGATCACTTTGATGGAGGGCCAAAAGCCGTTGCAATAACTCTTCAGCTGAGTTAGTTTGTTGAAATCTCTGCAAGAAAGCTGCCTTCAATCCCTCCCATTCAGCTCTTTGGACCGGATTTAGAGTTTGCAACCATATTCTATCTTCTTCCTTAAGCACCAAAGGAAAAGCCCTCAACTTTAATGCTTCATCATCCCTCCCAGAGACAAGGAAGGCCATCTCAAGTTTGTCCAAAAAATCCACTGCATTTTTTCCATTACGTCCAAAGAAGCTTGAAAATGCCATGTTGCCTTAGTAGAGTACAAAGATAAACACGTCTAGACTTAAGTTGTATTTTATGAGAGGAAGGACGAATGGGTTCACAGATGCATTGAATTCAGCAAGTTGTCTAGGTCCCAGTATGCTTCTAATAATGCCTTGGAATTTAAGCTTTGTGTTGGCTACAATATACATAGTTTGCATAGTAAGAGGTTGGATTGGTCCATACAACTTGCGGTGATTCATGAGAAACTATTATAATAAAATAAAGACATGTACATTGAAGGATGCATTGTAGTCTAGCATTGGGAAGATTATAGGTTCTGGTGATACAAGAATCTTTCTTAATCTTTCAGTCCCAAAGTACTTGACAAGACGCTGCTGGAAGAAAATCTTCCTATTGATGCATACATTAACTCGGATGTTTTGTACAGAGTGGAAGGTGTAGAAATTCGGGCCATTATTATTATTCATAAGTGGATACTACTTAAGGGAGCAGAGGGAATGCACTTTCTTGAATTATAAAGAATTTTCCCCAGAGTGTTTTTTTTTGGAACCCACAAACTTTGCTATATAGAGAATTTGCTCACCAGTGATTGTTCTTGCCTTAGTGTGTCCATTCTCGGCGCGACATATATTTCATAAGGTGTGATGGCCACCTTTTTAACCATACCCAATCTTTGAGCTAGCAACAGTTGAAGGTAGTCTCCATACTTTGCATCTCTACAAAACTCCACACCATTCATGCATAGTTGTCCTTTGATGTAGATTAGGCTAGAGAGAGAGAGGGATTTGATGATTTGGAGACGAGGATCTCCCGAAAGGGCCTTTACTTTGTTTGGAAAACACTCATGACAATTATGAGAACCTAGCAATTGATGACAACATGATTTTTTCCGTTGTGAGAGAATGAAATTTCCAAGGTGAACATCTTTTACCCGCATACGTGCCGTCATCCGATAGGCATACTTTTTTTCTTGGGATTCCTTGGGAGACCATTGTGGGAGTCGTGGACTTCGATCGGCTTCAAAAAGAGTTGGTGAAGGCGTTGGAGAAGAGCCACTTGGAGGACTTGTTGTAGAGGATTCACGACTATGTGTTGTATCGTCTCGCATAAGAAGGTAGAGAATTGTGGATGAGAATGTTCTCAGCAGGGGTATTGATTTATAATGAAGGAAATTCAGTATGGTAGCCTCCATACTATGCCAAACTCCCTTCTACCACAAAGTGAATGAGGTAAGGGTACCACCTAGTCATGGAAGAGCGAACTAGGACGCTATGCAAGAGGAAGAGGAGCTTCTGAGGGAGAAGAGAGAAAAACTAGGGAAGAGAGAGAGAGAGAGAGAGAGAGAGAGAGAGAGAGAGAGAGAGAGAGAGAGAGAGAGAGAGAGTGTGCGTGTGTGAGAGAGAACTACAAAAAATAGATGAATCAATAAAACTTAAGAGGGCACAAGAAATGGAGAACCCTCAAGATATAACCAATATACACAATATGGACACCAATAGCATGGGCTTATTACACTGTAGAGCATGCATAAGCTATAGTAAGGGAATGAACTGTATAAGCTCATGAGAGAGAACGGGGAAGGCTGAATAGGGCTGAGGAAGGCCTCTTGGCTCTCTCTTGCAAATTACAAAGGAGAAGGCCTCTTTATATAGGCCTTGAGGGTGTTTAGGGAGGAGGTTAAGATAGAATAGGAATTAACACCACCAAAGCTGCATTAAGGTGGTTCCACCAATGTGGAAGCTCCATCTAGATCTTTTGTTGACTAATTTTGTACTTAATCAAGTTCTGTCATAGGTGAGTTGTCTCCATTCTTTCCTCTATAGCTTGAGTCTAAGAGCTCTCCTATAAAAAAATATAGAGAATCTTAATAAAATAAGATCATATCTAGCAATAATGAAGAGAGAGTAGTGAGAATTCACACATTACTACTACAATTAATGATGATTTAAGGGTAATTTAGGAGGGGAATTTTAATGGTTTATTAGCTTAAAAGAGGAGAAAAGAGAGGAAAGGGTTGAGAGTCTAATGAAAGTTGTAGCGCGTGAGCTGAAGACTCCCAAACCTTTCTGCTCTCTTATCTTCTCTCTCAAGCTAATAAACCATTAGAATTCCCCTTCTAAATCACCCTCAAATCATTCTTAATTGTAGTAGTAATGTATGAATTGTCACTACTCTCTCTCCGTTATTGCTAGATATGAGCTTATTTTATGAAGATTCTCTATATTTTTTTATAGGAGAGCTTTTGGACTCAAGCTATGGGAGGGAGAATGGAGACAACTCACCTATGATGGAACTTGATTAAGTACAAAATTTGTCAACAAAACATCTAGATGGAGCTTTCACATTGGTGGAACTGTCTTAATGCAGCTTTGGTAGTGTTAATTCCTATTCTATCTTAACCTTCTTCCTAAACACCCTAAAGGCCTATATAAAGAGGCCGCCTCCTTTGTAATTTGCAAGAGATAGCCAAGAGGCCTTCTTCTGCCCTATTGAGCCTTTCCCATTCTCTCTTATGAGCTTATGCAGTTCATTCCCTTACTATAGCTTATGCATGCTCTACAATGTAATAAGCCTATGCTATTGGTGTCCATATTGTGTATATTGGTTATGTCTTAAGGGTTCTGCATTTTTTCTGCCCTCTTAAGTTCTATTGATTCATCTATTTTTTGTAGTTTTCTCTGTCTCTGTCTCTGTCTCTCTCTCTCTCTCTCTCTTAGTTTTCCTCTCTTCTCCCTCACAAGCTCCTCTCCCTCTTGCATAGCATCCTAGTCCGTTCTTCCATGACTAGGTGGTGCCCTTACCTCATTCACTCTGTGGCAGAAGGGAGTTAAGTATAGTATAGAGGCTGTAATACCGAATTTCTATCGTCATAAATTGGTGTCCCTACTGAGGACATTCTCATCCACAATTCTTTACCTCCTTATGCGGGACAATACAACACATAGTGGTGCATCCTCTACAATAACTGCTCCAAGTAGCTCTTCTCCAACGCCTTTACCAACTCTTTTTGAAGCTGGTCGAAGTCCACGACTCCCACAATGGTCTCCCAAGGAAGCCCAAGAAAGAAAATATGCCTATCGGATGACGGCACATATGCGGGTAACAGGTGATTACCTTAGAAATTCCATTCTCTCACAACGGAAAAAATCATATTGCCATCAATTGCTAGGTTCTCATAATTGTGGTGAGTGTTCCGCAAACAAAGTAAAGGCCCTTTCGGGAGGTCCTTGTCTCCAAGTCATCAAATCCCTCTCTCTCTCTAGTCTAATCCACATTAAAGAAGGACAACTATGCATGAACGGTGTGGAGTTTTGTAGAGGTGCAAAGTATGGAGACTACCTTCAACTGTTGATAGCTCAAAGGCTGGGTGTGATTGAAATTGTGGCCATCACACCTTATGAAATATATGTCGCCGAGGATGGACACACTAAGGCAAGAACAATTGCTGGTGAGCAAATTCTCTATATAGTAAAGTTGGTGGGTTCCAGAAAGAAACACTCTGGGAAAAATTCTTTATAATTCAAGAAAGTGCATTCTCTCTACTCCCTTAAGTAGTATCCACTTATGAATAATAATAATGGCCCGAATTTCTACACCTTTCACTCTGTATAAAACATCCGAGTTAATGTGTGTATCAGTAGGAAGATTTTCTTCCAACAGCGTCTTGTCATGTACTTTGGGGTTGAAAGATTAAGGAAGATTCTTGTATCACCAGAACCTATAATCTTCCCAATGCTAGACTACAATGCATTCTTCAATGTACATGTTTTTATTTTATTATAATAGTTTCTCATGAATCACCCGAGTTGTATGGACTAATCCAACCTCTTGCTATACAAACTGTGCATATTGTAACTAGCACAAAGCTTAGATTCCAAGGCATTATTAGAAGCATATTGGGACCTAGACGTCTTGTTGAAATCAATGCATCTGTGAACCCATTCATCCTTCCCCTCATAAAATATAACTTAAGTCTAGACGTGTTCATCTTTGTACTCTACTAAGGCAACATGGCATTTTCAAGCTTCTTTGGACGCAATGGGGAAAATGCAGTAGATTTTTTGGACAACCTTGAGATGGTCATTCTTGTCTCTGGGAGGGATGATGAAGCATTAAAGTGGAGGGCTTTTCCTTTGGTGCTCAAGAAAGAAGCTAGAATGTGGTTCCAAACTCTAAATCCGGCCCAAAGAGCTGAATGGGAGGGATTGAAGGCAGCTTTCTTGTAGAGATTTCAACAAACTAACTCAGCTGAAAAGTTATGGCAACGGCTCTTGACCCTCCATCAAAGTGATCCTTATGGTTATGTAACTTATGAGGAAGGGTTTTTGAAGCTTTGGGGGCAGTGGTCACACTGACTGAATCTTGGTGAGAGAGCTCCAAACTGTCTTCAAAAGGATCGATTTATTTCAGGTTTGTACCCCTTGCTCAGGGAGAAGGTAAATGTGAAATTTCCAAACACTTTTGAAGACGCTTTGAGAATCACTAGGGAAAAGAATCGAAAGATTCTCTACCAAGTCCAAGCTATCCAAGCAGTTTTAGGAAAGAACATCACAACTATGGAGGCCTCTCAAGTTCCCGCAAATATATCTAATACACCAGGCCTTGTTAGAGGTCAAGAAGACACGATCCAACAAATAAACAATCTTACTAATCAACTAGAGGATTTGAGAGTGAATCTTGTGCAAGGTATAAGAAGACCTTTCGAGGAGAATGGTAGGAATCGACCACAAATGCGGCGACAAGCAAGTGAGATGTTGTGTTACAACTGTGGAGAAAATGGACATGGCATGTATAATTGTCCTCACCTTAGAAGATATGATCACGCTACCAGAGGTCCTCAACAACAAGTAAGCCCTCCTTATGCTAGGACTCAAGAGCAAGAGCAGTCACACGACTTGCAATTTTACAACCACCTTATGTTCAAGCTGAAATCTCTGCTGTTCAACCAAATGTTAATGTGAGAAAAATAGAGGAGGTGGTCAGGGATAGAAGGTTCCAAGAAGAAATAGCGAGAGGTAAGATGAAGGTAGATGTAGTAGAGACCATGCCTATCAAGCGGGTACGTGTTCAAACTCAGGCAAGCAAGGAAGCAATCAATGAGGCAAGTACATCACGGGCACCTAGAGATGAAGGGAAGAAGAGAAAGACTCGAACTAGGTCTAAAATTGATATCTCCGACTTCACTTTGGGTTCTCGGACACAACCTTATGATCTGATAGCAGATACGAGCTCTCAAGGGCCAAAAATTACTTGGCCACAACTACTTCATGCCTCTCCAAAGCTACGACGACAATGGTAAAAAATGGTAATCACAAGCGCAAGGCAAGGTAAAATGGTTAGTGCAATCAAGGCATATGGCCTCAAAGATATAGTGCCTTTAGTGGAGGCTCAAATCAAAGGTCAACGGATTCGAAAATCGTATATCGATAGTGGAGCAGAGGTTTGTGTCATGACAGAAAAGCTTATGCATCAATTAGGCTTAGAAGTAATCGAATCCTCAACCTTTAGGGCAAAGATGACCAACAATGATGCGGTCACATGTGTGGGTGTAGTGAAAGCTTTGAGAGTTTTTGTTTTTGGAATCACTGCAACAGTGGATGTTTATATGATGCCAGTAAAGGGAGAAGGATATCCCCTCATCCTAGGGAGATCTTGGCTTATGGGCATCGGAGCTAGGCAAGATTGGGCAATAGGGGATCTGGAGTTGAGGCCACGTAATGTGGGTGGCCACGATCAAAAGGTGGTTTACAACTTGAAGAGTGGGCGTCAAGAGAACCTTGAACTAGAAACGTCTGCCGATGAGTGGAGCTCAAGTGGATGTTGCTCATCAGTAGAAGAGGAAGAGAGTTCAAGTGGAGAGAGTAATAGCACTCTCGAAGTTATGGACGTCACCTTAAAGGAACCTACCTCATCAGAAGACAACCCAAGAATCCAAGGAGAAGATATGTGGGATGCTAGCCTAGAGAAGATGATATCCAAGGATATAAAGGATGAAGAAAGGGAGGGTTATGCGAATGTTCTTAAGAAGCGTGCACCATTATTTATTTCTGATTATACTTACATTAAATGTGTCACTGCAGTGAAGCATCACATCCAACTCAAGGAAGGAAGCAAACCTGTAGTACAAAGATTGAGAAGACTGGGAGTTGTGCAACAAGATGCACTGTTGACGGAGGTAAAGAGATTTTTGAATGCATGATTCATATACCCAGTGAAAGATTTAGAATGGGTCTCCCCAGTAGTAGTGAGGCCAAAGAAAAATGGTAAGTGGCGAGTATGCATAGATTACAAGCCACTAAATGTTACAACAAAGAGGGACCACTTTCCTCTCTCATTTTAGGATGAAATCTTGAATGAAGTAGTGGGACATAAGCGGTATACAGTGTGTGATGGCTACTCGGGCTACTTCTAGATTCGCATTGCAGAGGAGGATCAAAAGAAGACCACTTTCATCACATAATGGAATTGTTTTGCCTTTCGGGTCATGCCCTTTGGTCTCACAAATGTCCGAGCAACCTTTCAACGATTCATGAATATGGTCTTCTAATCTTACTTTGGTAAGTCCATAAGGGTTTTCATCGATGACTTTTGTATTTATAGCTCAAGGAACATACATCTACGCAAGGTTGATGAAGGATTTACTCGCTTAGCTAGGTTGGGTAGACAACTAAATAAGGATAAATGTCACATTGGGAAAAGCAAGGTTACACTACTAGGGCATGTAGTGTCAATTGAAGGAATTGATGTAGATCCAAAAAAGGTAGAAACATTGCTAGCTCTACCTTCCCCAACCTCCATCAAACAATTATCTCATTCTTACAAAAGCTAAGATATTTGGGTAGATTTAAATACTTACTCTTTCACGCCATATATCCCCTGCAGCAAACTGACACGCCAAGAAACACTTGTATGGAGTGAACAAAGTGAAGGACATTTTAAGGAGATAAAGAAAATGTTGGGGTCATTTCCTATAATCCTCTAGCCTTGTTGGGAAGAAACATTCTTTGTAAACCCTAGCGTGGGAGAAGATGCCATTGGTGCTGCTCTCCTACAAAAAGATCCAAAAACATCCTTCATGAGGCCTGTGTATTTTGCCAACCGCCTCATGAAAGCCTCAGAGAAGGCTTATACATCTATAGAACAACTAGTGTTGGCCCTCATGTTTGCAGTAACCAAATTTCGGCCATATTTGCTTCCAAAGAGGTTCATGATTATCACTGTGGAGGAAATGTTTTCCTATGCACTAGAACATATGGAAATCCCTTACAAAATAGCAAAGTGGGTGGTCCGACTTCACGAGTTTGATTATACAGTGCAGGTTGAAAAAATAACTCGAGCATGTCTGGCTGATATTTTGACAAACAGGTGCTATGAAAAAAATCTCAGGATGAAAAGAAAGGACCTTCCACCACCCCCATCCATAAAGACTCTTGTAGATGCTTATAGCCTCTACTTTGATGGTGCATACAAGAGAACTAAAGATAAGGCAGCTGCAGACATTGTTGTTTTCTCTCCTTTAGGAGAGAAAATCTATGGTGAAGGAATAATCTTGAAAGGTGTCCACTCTAACAATGAGGCACAATATCAAGCTTTAAATAATGGTCTTTGTTGGTGTCTTAGTAATTCAATCGAGAGGTTGAATGCTTTTGGAGACTTCATGCTATTGGTAAGGCAGATCAAGGTACATGGGCATGCAAAAATAGAAACCTCTCTAGTAAAATGAGAGAGACCAAATCTCTTATGAGAAGATTTAGGGATGCACAAGTACATCATGTGCCAAGAGACCAAAACATTTAGCAAGGCAAGGAAGACTTAGAAGATATTCTATACCTCTTAGAGTAAGGAGAAGCTCCCAAACACCTGACTAAGGGAGAAAGACTGTGGCTAGCTCGGAAGGCTACAAGATATCGCATGGTAAATGATAGTTTGTATTGTCTTGGTAATAATGGTGTGCTTAGGAAAGTGCCTTCAAAGTGAAAATTTGAAAAAATCTTAAAAGCTTGCCATAATGATGTGTGTGGAGGTCACTTTGTGCATGATATCACAAGTAGAAAGGTTCTACAAGTCGGCTTTACTTGGCCCAGTCTACACCGAGATGTTAAATATTGGTGTCAAACATGTGAAGAATGTCAGAAATCAAGACCACGACGGCTCATAGCAGAACCCCAAACCCCAATTAAGGTCTATGGACCCTTTGAGAAGTGGGGAATTGATGCCATAGGGCCTCTACCACGCACTCCATTAAGAAAATAGTATATTATCATGGGGGTAGATTACATGACTAGATGGGCCGAGGCTATGCCAACTAGAAGAAGCACTGCTAAGGAAGTGAGTAAATTCATCTTTGATCACATTTGTTGTAGGTTTGGTACCCCTCTTGAAATACTATCAGATAGAGGACTAGGGTTTAGAGCTAATGTGGTGGGTGAACTCATGCAAAAGCTAAATATTCAACGACGACACTCTATCCCTTACTACCCTCAATGCAATGGATTGGTGGAGAAGGTAAATGGAATGGTTTGTAAAATCATCAGCAAACAAGTACATTCAAGGCCCCGGGATTGGTACAAGCACCTTAGTGGAGCTGTATGGGCTTACAAAACCTCCTTCAAAACCATGTTAGGGTTTACACATTTTCATCTAGTTTATGGACAAGAGGCTCTTTTGCCTATTGAGGTGAAATTAGCTAGCCTTCGGGTATTAGGTGGCACAGTAGGCTCTCAAAAAGAGAAGTTACATCAAAGATTACTGGACCTAGAGAGGCTACAATTGGATCGTGAAGAAGCCATCAACCACTACTTCCAAGAAGCTGAGAAGTGTAGAGAAAAGTTCAACAAGAAGCTAACAGATAAAAACATCAAGGAGGGATCTTTAGTGCTTCGATATGACAATCGCTTTGATAAAAGAAAGGATGGCAAGTTTCTCTACCGGTGGGAGGGACCGTTTTGGGCCATAAAAAAACTCAACAATGGCTCCTACAAACTTGAAGATATTGAGGGAAAAGTGCACAAGACCAGGGTGGATGGCGCTTAAAACCCTATCACATCAGGGTGGGGTTAGCTCAAGATACCAAAGAGTGTCTAGAGGTATAAATACCTCTAGCCATGTTGAGGGGGGCTATATGATCCGAGAAAATCACAAAAAAATATTTGTCTAACACTTTGTTGATTTTTTGTACATTTGGAGGTTTAAAATAAAGAAGAGGGTGGGAACAACCTCTTGGGAAATCCAAGAAATCACTGGATGGAAATATTTCATGGACCGGTTTACCAAGAGAGGGTGAAGAGTAAAGATCAATGAAGGAAGGTGAGGAAAAATGTGTAACGTGAAAAGAAAAGACATGAAATGGATTTGGAGCCATTCAAAGGGCATGTGAGGCTCATAATGTCATGGCTTTGAAGCCTTATGATAATTCAAACAAATGGGATCCTTTTTGCAAGCATTAGTGGAAGAAAAATCAGACACATGATTTTGTAATATTTTTAAAAAATATTTTCACTCCGATCCAAAAAAACTTTTCAACATGAAAGTTGTAGCGCGTAAGCTGAAGTTTCCGCTGGTATTTTTTTATAATTTTTTGGAGCTACGAGGTGGGAGATATGGCCAAAATGGTGGACGCCAACTTTTCCCAATTGCGGTGGAGACTACCTCCCAATTTTATACACACCCACACTTTCTTCCCCACACTTAACACTTCCATAAAACATCATTCATTAGACTCCCTACCCTTTCCCCTCTCTTCTCCTTTCTCTCAAGCTAATAAATCATCAGAATTCCCTTCCTAAATCACCCTCAAATCATCCTTAATTGTAGTAGTAATGTATGAATTCTCACTACTCTCTTTTCATTATTGCTAGATATGATCTTATTTTATGAAGATTCCCTATATTTTTTTATAGGAGAGCTCTTGGACTCAAGCTATGGGGGGGAGAATAGAGATAACTCACCTATGATGGAACTTGATTAAGTACAAAATTGGTCAATAAAATATCTAGATGGAGCTTCCACATTGGTGGAACCGCCTTAATGCAGCTTTGGTGGTGTTAATTCCTATTCTATCTTAACCTCCTGCCTAAACATCCTCAAGGCCTATATAAAGAGGCATTCTCCTTTGTAATTTGCAAGAGAGAGCCAATGATGGAACTTGATTAAGTACAAAATTGGTCAATAAAACATCTAGATGGAGCTTCCGCATTGGTGGAACCGCCTTAATGCAGCTTTGGTGGTGTTAATTCCTATTCTATCTTAACCTCCTGCCTAAACACCCTCAAGGCCTATATAAAGACGCATTCTCCTTTGTAATTTGCAAGAGAGAGCCAATGATGGAACTTGATTAAGTACAAAATTGGTCAATAAAACATCTAGATGGAGCTTCCACATTGGTGGAACCGCCTTAATGCAGCTTTGGTGGTGTTAATTCCTATTCTATCTTAACCTCCTGCCTAAACACCCTCAAGGCCTATATAAAGACGCATTTCAAGTTCAACTTGAATGATTCATAGTCCTCTATGCATTCTTGGGTCTTCTTTTCCAAGTAAGCATAATCTAAGGTCTTCTTTTTGCCATCTATTAATTATCTTGAGTATCCATGAACCATCATAAATATAAAAGTCCTTCCTTTTCTTCAAGCATAATTCCATTTAGTGATGTCCATTGTCTCAAAGAATCCCGGTAACTAATGAGATACACCATCGCGCTAGCTCCCTCAGCCTCTATCCCGCTATTCCCCTGCCATCCCCCCTGCCTTCTATACCGCCTCTCCCTCGTCTCCCCCTAGCGGGACCCTCCACACCGCCGCCTCCGCCTCTGCTCGATGCCATGCCGCCTGCTCCCCCGCCTCCCTTGCCTCACCCACGCCGTCTACTCGCCCCCGCTTGAAAATCCCCCCCACCCTCTCCCCCCCCTCGCGTGAACCCGGCCTGTCCTCCCGTCTGAAGATCTGTTTCCCTGTCCCTCCGCCTCCACCGCCTGCCCCTCCGCCTTTTCCCGTACGGGGGTCCGGCTCTATCTGACAGGCCTAACACATGCGTTCGCCCTGTTGCAAGCTGGCCTACAACGGTGTCCAACATCTCCCCCGCCGTGCCATCGGCCCTCCTCCCCTTGCCATTGGCCCTCCTCCCCTCTAGTTGCTCCCTTCCTCTGTAGCAACATTCCCCTCCCCCCCCCCCCCCCCCCTTGACAATGTAGCAATGTGAGTGATAGGTCCTTAGCAGGGACGTGCAATGGAAACCTTTGGTTAGACGTCGGTGCATTCTATGAGTGCCCCCCAGTCAAACACCTTGCGCGTCGTCCTCTTTGAGGAACAGCTCTTAGGCGTCCGTGCCATAGAGCTGGAGCTTAAAGAAACAACGATCTCTGGTCAGATAGTAGGACACTCTCCATCCAGGGCCCAACTTTGGGATTAGCTTCACTCCACGCTGCACATCGGCACAACGCAGATTGTGAAGGTGGTTTTAATGGATCAAGGGATCTTCGTGGTACAACTCACCAGCAGATCTGGGAAGAGGAGAGAGCACTCCGGTGGGACCTTGCAGCCACGTAGAGATTACTATAGGAGGCACCAGGGAATCCCACCCTCCACGCATAGAAGGTGCATACGCAAGCAGCCATTGTCGGTCTAGAGGACAGGCGCTTGGAGTTCTCATTCCGCACCTTAGAAGCCTTCTGGTTCGGAAGGGGGACACGATGTGCAGGGAGTTTTTCTAGGCGCACCAGCCCCGCACCTCAGGAGAGTAGATACACAGTCTTTAGGATCAGTATGGGAGGACTCGTTCTAGCCTAGATGAGGTGATAGAGATTGCTATCGAATACTACAAATGCCTTTTCCAGCAGGAGACAGCCTCAGCTAGAGGCTAGTGATGTAGACAGGAGGTGTGAGACACACCCCGTCCCTTGTCACAGAGGAGATGGGATGCTCGCTCCAAGCCCCTTCACAGAGAAGAAACTAGAGGAGGCTTTCCATACATAGGATGGGCAAAAATGCCCGGGAGAGGATGGCCTCTCCAAGGTCTTCTTCATTAGCTATTGGAAAGTGGTGAAGAACCCCCTGCTGCTATGGTTGGCCACTGCGGTCGCCCAAGAAGCCGCTGAGGTTCTTGGAGTACATAGCCAGGATTGGCAGGCACGTACTGATGCAGGAGTACATGGATTGGGCGCCGTCATGTAGTAGACCACTTGGTGGAGCACATCACGGAGTTTTTTCGACAGACCTTTTGGCACCGCCTATGGGATAGCTGGAGGCCGAGGAGGGTATCGTATTTCTTATGATTGGTGGCACATGGAGGCCTGGCGGTGGGAAGTTGGCTAGCCCAGATGTAGAAGGAGGGAGGCTGTAAGTGCTGCGCACGGCAGCCTCTGGAAACTCCAAAGCACTGCCTTTGGTCGTGTGAGGCGATGTAGCTCGTATGGAGAGGAGCATGCTGCATCCTCTGCCGTATAGCATCGAGCCTTGGATGTATCTCATGGGGAGCTTTTTGTTGGTAGGTAGTCAGCCAGGGCCGTCACCTTCTGTATGAGGCCGGGATGCAGGACACGATATTCATTATTGAGGTAGGGTCGTGTGTAGTGGTTGGGTTGAAGGCTCTACCCATCTGCCAAGTACTGGAGTCCCCCAACAGACCGTTTTGAGGTATGGGAGATCATAGGGAGTCTTACTGGATGGCATATCTGGAAGGTGCGGCATCAGGAGGCTTTTGGCGGAGAGAGGCTTTCAGCACAAGCGACCTTAGCAGAGCTCTGGACCTCTATCATCCACTCCCTCCCCGGCCGATGGGACTAGGTGCAAGGCGAGCCTAGAGCTCTTCAGGAGCTCCGTTTTCATTTCATGCGTACTTGGGGCGGCCAGGACTTGTTTTTCGTATTGCAGGCAGGCAACCCTCCATGGATTCTTGCCTCCATCTCTCCTAGATCGCCCTAAGAGGCTTGTACATTTGAAATATGATATATCTGTGACTTTGCATGAGCTCCAGCTAGCTTGTTGAGCAAGAGCACTTCCTTGTATTTAGATTTGTTCTGAAGTTATATAATTAGCCACACTTTATTTGCAAAAAAGAAGAAGAAAAAAGAAGTTCAATGAAAAACTCTTAAATCTGAAGATTATGAAAGAGTCTTGTGCTTAGATATGATAACAGGTTTGACAACATGAAGAATCGTAAGTTTGATGCTAAATGAGAAGAATCTTTTGTTGTACTAGAGAGGTATTCCAATGGCAGCTATTACTTACAAGATATCTCTGACAAGATACATAAAAACCGCGTGAATAGCTGGTTATTGAAATCATATCATTGTAGAGTCTTTCACTATGGTGTGTCTCCCGGGAAGAAGACCCTGCAAACCTATTGACACTGACAAAAAACACAAAGATGATGCTAGAGGCATGAATATCTCTAGCTTAAGGGGAGGGCTAAATATGATATGTCCATTTCATAACCTTTTTCTTTTCTATGTGAACCTCGTCTTAGATTTACACAAGTTATATATAGCTTTTGGATGCGTAGTTTAAGCCTTATATAGGAACCAATGTTTATAAATGCTTATACATTTATACGAAATAAGAGAGATTTACTTTTTTTAAAAGAATTTCCTTTATAGAAATAATCATTTTGTACAATATTTATCTACAATAATTCTAACATTGGGCTTGGATGGATTTGCAGGTGAGCCACATGATTTTAAAAAACCTTAGAGTGGTATATAAGTGTCTCTTCACATTTAAGAAAATGGTACCAAACATACAAAAAAATTAGCATGAGAACGAGGGGATATAAGGACATCTATAAAAAATGCAAAGTTCTTAGCTACTTGGAGCCAAGAACTTTAAAAATGAAAGGAGGAGGTGGGACCAAGCTTAGACACACACATGCCTTGAAGTATTTTAAGGAAATACTTTGATAACTCTCCTATGTGATGTATACATCCGATTCCCTTTTTTTTCTCTCTTATATTTTCTTATATTATGCATCTTACTTTCTCGATACTATTAACTATGATACTCTCTCTTTTAATATTTAGAGCTTTATAAACAGTACATGTATAGAAAAAGCTTTGAGTCACCAAAAGAAGAAAATGTAGTAATATATTAGTGTACAAAGAAATTCGTAATAAAGGCCACATCTACAATGGTGGAGATTTAAGACCCTTCTGAATTATTATTTAAGCTTTGTTTTCATAAATTTCTCTTAAAAGTAAGCTTTCTCTCCTTTTGGAGGATGAATTATATTGTAAGAAATATATATATATATATATATATATATATATATTTGTATTTTCTCTACTTAAAGCCTTACAAAACAATCAATCCCATAATGTAAAGCATCACATTATATTAGTAATGTATATGCACAACTCTCTCACACATTTTTCAACCTTTGTAGTTTACCCTTCTTTTTCTTTTTATTTTGGAAAGTTTGACTATGAAGATGTATACATATAAGACAACAAAATACATTATGAATGAAGATTCCATGTATTGCTTTACATCGCCTAGTGCATTATTCAATTTGGAACTCTAATCAATTAAGATTATACTTAATTGATTGGGTTTAGCAAATAATATAATCCAATCAAGTGCCTATAAAAGAAGACCCCTTTTAGCTTTCAAGGGGAGATATACATATTCCAGTCCACCACTATTTTCACTATCTCTATTATCTTTATCTTCTCCACCGTTTTTTCATCCCTCTCCACTTGACCATCCTTCTTTCCTACTTTATTACACATACCATCTCTCTCCTCCACACTCACTCATCCATCTTTCAATTCCATCACTCTCCTTGCCTCTCTCTTTATCATACCCTCACCCTCTCTTATCCTTGCTCTCATTCTCTATCTCTTCACTATCTCCTTTCTCCCCATTCCACTATCCCCAACCCCCTCTGCACCATCATTCTCTCCACCCTCTCTTTTTCCCTTTCTACATAGTCCCCACCATTCTTTGCCCCACAATTTTGGGTTGGGATGTATTAGTTATAACTATAAATATTATCCCCAATCCCATTCCACTATCCCTAAACCCCTTTGCACCATCATCCTCTCCACCTCTTCTTTTTCCCTTTCTACATAGTCGCCACTATTATCTTCCTTACCATTTTTTGTTGGGATGCATTAGTTGTAACTGTAAATTTTAGCGTCTTCAATTATTTGCTTCATATTGCATCATACATTTTTCTCTCTTTTTATTTCATATCATCACCTCTCTACTCATGTGTGTAGAAAATGTCCTAGTCCACTTTCAATTTGTTTGAATGGTGCCCCTTTTGCATCCCTTAATATGAGGAGATTAATCCCATTTTTATAGAGGCTATAAGTGCTCATTCTTTGCATCATTGATTATGCCAAAGCCTTTGGCTAACAAATAATTATTATCGAGTTAGATATTGAGAAGGCTTTTGATCATGTCAATTGGTCTTTTATATGGCATTTGATATCTACCATGGGCTGTGATCTCTACATGAGTTCTCTCATTAAAACTATTAGTTATGATGCAATGACACGTTGCGCTTAATGGGGGAGTCATAGAAGAGATTGCTTTATCTCATTCTCTTAATCAAGGATGCTCTCTCAATCCTTTATTGTTTGCATTGATCACTCATCCCATGCTTTCTTATTTGGATGAGTTGGTCGAGGATGGGGAGATTGTTGGTCTATCTCTTCCCAGTGGTTCTCAACTTTTGGGTCAATCTTTGGTAGATGATTTCTGTATGTTTCTCAAGGCTAATCGAACTAATGTCAATTGAGCAATGGTAGTTTCCTCGCCTTTATATTAATGCTAAAAATCAACATTGATCTGCTCTATAGAGATAGATTTGTAAGAATTGGGCTGGCATGGAGTTGTTGTTTCCAAAGGGTATATTATGGGGCACTTGGGATATCCCATTGGTATGGATTTCCTGCTCGAGCACTGCTTGATTGGATGTCCTTCAGAATTCATGATAGGTTTATGTATTAGAAATCTCAGGGCTAGCCTCTTTATGTGTGGCTCAAAGTGACACAATCTATCATGATTAGTATGGTCTTTTATTTTCTACCCCTTCTTTCGTGGACCAAGAAGTCTCTCTCGGAGTTGGTGTAGTTTATCAATTTTTTATTATGAAAAAAGAAAGACAATCATTTGGGTTAAGTGTGGACATCTTGGTAGCATGTTGTTACTTAGAAGTGATTGGGTGGAGCTGCTTTATTGGATGTTAATCTTCACATGACAGCTTTGAGAATGACGCTTTTGCAAGGCCTTTGCGTGTGTATTCATCCTTGGATTGGTGCTACAAATTTTTTTATTGAGGAGATTGGTATCTTCCAAGGTCACACAATTATCCAGGTATCTTGATGGCATGTGCTAAATTCTACAAGGCCTCTTAAATTATTGTAGTCATTTGTTTTGATTCATTTGATTGCATCTTGGCAAGAGATACTTCGCTTTATAGTCTGATCTCCGAAAGGAGGCTAATTCATTACAAGCAGAAGTGTTGACTACATATAGACTGCTTCATTGGCTAGATAAAGATTTTCAGCGAGATAAATTTAATCAGATGGCTCGATTGGGGTTGCAATTGGTACATGATGCTTTCATTCTTGGGCAACCTTGTCTTTATTCTTTCCGCTGCATACACCGGCACTTTCATGTGCGTAGAGACTATAGCCAGATTTGGTCAACCTTGTAGGACCAACTTAGCGGTATAATCCATTGCCTAGTTTTCAATGTGCTTCATCATGGCAGGATTGGATGCTTGTGAAACTAGATGATTTTTAGAAAAGGTTGGCTAATTAGATCTACCACAAGATGATAGAGGACAAGCAATGGGTCATTGAGAAAGCAAGTAAAGTCTGGCATGCTTGGGATTGCAAAGAGAAGTGGTGCAATAGATTTCTTCAATTGTGGAGGTCCAAGATTCCTTATCAGGTAAAAGTTTTTTTATGGAGGCTACTTATCGGTGATCTTCCTACTGGGGATGTCCCACATGTCCACAAGATCTCACAAGGCCATTGTGTCTTTTGCACTACTTGTGATGAGACACCAATTCACCTCTTCATCTCTTGCCTTTTGGCGAGACAAATTTGGAGCTTTGTTTCCCATGTATGGACCTTGGTGACTCATCAACAACAGACGCCCATCCGTTCTTGGGTCTTGGGCAAGATGCTTTTGTTGTCTTCTTTGCACTCAGATTATGCCCGCCTTTTCCAATTTCTCAGATGGACAGCTCTCTAGCACATTTAACGTATCCGTAATACCTTTATTTTTGACTTGGCCTCGGGTATTTGTGGGTATGTGGCTTATTTTCAAGAATTATGGTAGAAGTCTCACCAAATTTTATTTAAATCCCGAAAAATTTGCTGCCAAATCTGATTGTCACTGTAAGTTAATGTTGTTGTACCACGTGTTATTTGCCATGGAATGCGTGTCGGGCAAAAGCTCCAAATCTCTTTGCAAAATTTCAAAGAAATTGAAGAAATTTTTACCTTATAGATTGAATTTCAGCCAAAATGTTGCCTTGGGATGCGTATCAATAGTAACCAACAGCTGGAATCCGCCTCATAATGGGTGTTGGACCCTCTAGACCAAGAAGCCCCAAATTTGTTGCAGAAATCTGGAAGAAATTGTGCAATATCGCATTGTTCGGTGTTGATTTGTGCATTGCCGGCCGATTCGAGCAAAAGCCCTGAAACTTGGGCACCTCAGCAAGGGCACATATTACACGGGACCTTCGAGCCAACTTGGTGGTGGGCAGAGCAGAAAGAGGAGCAGGCGGGCAGCTCAGAGGTAGTGGACGTCAGTTACAGGCAGTGTTGTGGGAGATGGTGCAGATGGCGGCGGCGGCACAGAGTGCAGGTAGAGGTGTTGTGGGTCAGCGTAGAAGGAGTGGACTTTGGAGTGTTGGCAAGCCTGGTGTAGACAGGGAGGAGGCAGTGGTGTAGGCAGGATACAGTGTGCAGGCGATAGGGAGCAGGTGGCGGTGCTAGCAAATTTGATGGGAGCAGACGGAGGGAGTGCTGCATAGTGGCAATCATCCCAGGCACAGGCAGCACTTCAAGTGGATTGGGTAGGGCATCAGTGGTGTGCTGGAGACGCTGAGGGCGTTGCAGGGCAGTGTTGGCAGCAGAATCGCGCCGGAACCCCCCCCCCCCCCCGCCCCCCGCCCCCCCCCCATGCTTGTGTGGATACCAAAGTTGCTGGTGGTTCAGGTAGATTGAGCTGTGGTGGTGGTGCTGCCAGGCAGTAGGAGCTGCATGAACTCAGCTGATGCAGCTGATGGAGGTTCCTCGAAGAAGGCAGCAGCAGCAACTGAATCTCAGCTGAGCTGAGCAGCTCACAGCTCCCTCTCGTCCTCATATGTACGAAAGCTGGTGGTAGCAGGACCTTGGGCAGAGCGGCGCCAGCTAGCGGTGGTCGAACGGAATGTGCAAAAAGCAAAAGTACAACACTAAGCTAGGTCATGGGTTCACCTAACGAATCTTCCACCAACTAAATAGAGTTAGGCAATAGTTGCATTCGTACTACGTACAGACTAGTTCGTTCTGTACTATACCGCACGTATCCGTACCATTTTGTATCAAAAAACAGGCTATTTTTGGCCTCTGAAGACTAGACCATACAATATCTTCCAACTCCTAAGCCTTATGTTTATTATCATAATTCCAAGTCTCTCATACACACACACACACACACTCTCTCTCTCTCCCAACTTCCAAGATGAGTATGCAATTCCAAGAGCATGCCTCTCTCTCTCTCTCTCTCTCTCTCTCTCTCTCTCTCTCTCTCGTCTCACACACACACACAAAAGAATGAAGAGCCTGTTTGTCCATCCACCCTAAACTTTGCTTTGTTCTTTGATGTATTACATATACACTCCCATTTGTCTTCTAGTAGCGCATTGCGCATGTTGTGCATGAGGTTTTTCCTTGTTATCCTCATGTATTCATCCGATTAACTCAAGTGACATTGCTATTTTAGCTCTAAACATGTGTTCTAATATCTATAATCCAAAATAACCAAGTTTTTGTTTTTTTTTTCGTACTAATATTGTACGGTACCTTATAAAAGCATAAGGTACCAATTAGTACCGTATTTTATCGTACCGTACTGTATCATACCTTTCATACCTGACAACCCTGAGTTAGGCTAACTTACTCTAGTCCCTAGTGTCACTACTTTTTATGTCAAAGGACACTAGATACGTATACACTACATTGACACTTATTAAAAGTGTCCGCACCACATGAATTACATGGGCATTGTTCAGATTTGGCAAATTCTAAGAGATGGGCCATAGAGGAATTCGAGGATGTTGTTCGGTAGGTTGGGTGGCCCATAAATCCATATTGGCCTTTAAGTGGGAGGTTGTTGAGATAAAGCCCAATGATCAATAGCCAAACAAGCACCTCTTGTATAAATACACACTATACAGTCATATATAAGTGAAGGTAGCAAAGAATAAGGGTACCATTCATTATACAATGTATCTACAAACACTTTTGTGAGTGTCTCTCTCTCAACCCTCTTGCACTCCATAGCTTTGACCTTGCATCCCACCATTGCTTCCCTCTCATGGGCCTCAAACCTCTCTGTCTCTTGGACCAAGATGGAGGTGGGTGAAGTGAAGCTTGCTCTCTGTCAAACAAAACAGCCCATCTTGAATGTGAATGTCAATCCCAACTCTAGGATTTCAAAACCTATTCTATCTTTTGGGAAATTGCATCAATTAGTTAGTTAACTTGTTTCTGTGAATAGTGATCCCTATGGTTTACGAATCCATTCCATTAAGATACAAGCAGACACATGCATAAATGCACTGGAGTTTGATAGTGCATCTACATCTAGTTCTATATGCATGTGATCCTTACCATCCATGGAGTTCAACTGTCTACCTGCCTGCCCTCACCTTGACTTTCACGAAGAGTTTTTTATAAAAATGTTGGAGTTCAAGCCCCATATAAAGGCCATAAGTTTCTGACTTGATTTCTTTTGATAAACTGTTTAGCTTGAAAGACATGGTCTTATGGTGGCATCATGTGTGATAACGGTGCTTTGAAGTGTAGTGAACCTAGGAAATTTGTCCCCTTCTGCACAGGATTGGACTTGCAATGTGGAGGTCCCATCCACCACGGATAGGAAAAGTGAGTTGGTCGTGGATGAGGTTGTGTTTGTCACAGGTTGCTGTTAGAATTGTAGATCCTTCCTTGATCCAACACAGATGAATCAAGACTATGGTATGTGAGTGAAGGCCAAATGCAGTTCTATAATAGTGATTGAACTTTGACCATACATGTGCTTCAGATTCTTTCTTAAATCAATCTCTTTCTTGTCTTCTGATGACACCTTCTGTACGTGTGCAGAAATGCTTTCTGACTTTGCCAAATTGTCAAGTTTTGGAGTTACTTTTGACAGCAAAGCAAGCTGTAAATGTGTTTGCCTCATGTATTTGAGTCTCATGATACACACGTTTCTGATTTGCAGTTTTGCTGGGGCATTGGCTATGTGGTGGCATCCTTATTCTTTGCAGTTGTTGAAATGACCATTGATACAATCATTCTCTCATTTTGCGAGGACATTGAAGAACACAATGGCACCCCGCTCTATGCTCCTCCACTTCTAATGGAGACATTGAACAGACACAACACAAGTTGATTCTCTGAGACATAAACTTTGTATGGGTAGGGCTCAATCTTTAAATTTTTTGGTCTCACCTGGTTATCCAATTATTGCAACAGCCATTCATTTTGAGCAGACCTTTTGGAAAGGAGGAAAGGTGATATGCTGCATTCATGTGGGTAGCGGTAGTATTAGTAGGCAAACTATGCCTCCTTGCCATTATACCATCTGTGTATAGTCTATACGAAGAATGGACACCTGATTCTCATTCATCATCAAAACCTTCAATGTAAAGAAACGCCTTAGCTTACATGGTTATGTTCTTCCTCAATATTGCAACAATTCTTACGTTGTGTTGGAGTGTCTATGGTTTGAATTAACATTACCTTACAAGGATATGGACAGAGAGGCTGAACCATGTGAGCATGCAAGCTGCATTCAGTGATGGAATCGAATTATGTGGTTGTGCAATCCCCATCAAATTTTGATAGTGGCATCAACCATGTGATCAGCAATTTTTTTCCCTTTTTGGATTGCAACATCATGTCTCCAAATTACTACGAATGACTTGGATGTCTATAAAACAATGACCTTCAAGGAAATCATGGGGTTGCAACATCATGTCTCCAAGTTACTGTGAATGACTTTAAATGCTCTAAAAACTATGAGCTACAAGATAAATTATATGTTCCTTTTTTCTACCCGTGCAGCCCAATACTCATTTTTAGCTACAAATTTCTTAGTTTTTTTGGATTGTAATTATAACTGGTGGATTTTCCTCATACAGTTTCTACTTATTATTGAGTTCAGCTTCTAGACAGCAGGCTGGTTTTTTTGTGGCATAGTTAATTCTTTTCTTTGCTGTAACTAATTGATTTCTTAATGCTTCCATGTCTGCTGTGTCCATGTGAGTAGTGTATATGCCTGTTGCTGTGTCATGTCTGATGCCTTATTGTTGTTGTTGCTACCCATTTACAATATGTGTCTAATTCTATATACTTGACTCTATTATCTATGTATGAATTCTATACTCTTGAGTCTATTATCTATGTATGTGCATATATATATATGTTTTGTTTTTGTTTTCTGAGATAACACACACACACCAATACCCACAGGGTGGGTATCTCCCCTCCAAACATCAGCCAAGAGAGTGGCAAGAGCCACGCCATTTGTATGAGTAATGAATTGCAAAGCTGATAACTTTGCCTAGAAATATATTGATGCATATGCAAATTCCTTGCTAGAACACATGCAACTTGTTTGCAATAGGTGTGGTGACTCCTTGTTCGGTGAAGCGGCTAGCATGTGCCAATCATTGCCATGTTTGTTGATTGTCTTTGCCTTTGGTTGGGTGAGTGAGTGCAATTGAACCAACTTTACATGTGGTTCTTGTGTGAAACAAATGATCTTGCAAAGTTTCCATCAAGTTCAATTAACATGTCAAAAGACGGGTGATGTCCTTGTAGCAAGCTGAAAATATTTCCACTTGAAACATAGATGGTAATTGGCCATGAATAGATATGCGCCGCTGGGGAAGCGAAACCCAAGGTTTGAACTCATGCACCCACAATACTCAAACCACTAGGTTATGATCTTATTGGCATTAAATGTTCATTGAAAGAGCTTGCTTTCCAAAAAGTCTAGTAAAGAAAAACAATCATGGGGAAGATAGTGGCAAAAATTTATGCAAGCATAAACAATGGCTAAGGACTAGTTGTGATCAATGCTCACCATAGGGTTGAGTTGGCGTTGGGAAAGGGGATGTGCAATGTGGGTAGTAAGTTAATAAAGTGATGCTGATATCCAATGTGACCTAAGCAGTTGTTTGCCTTATTTGAGAGCGGAGTTTGCATTCTAAGTATGGGGATGATTTTATTGGGATTAGGGACGAGGCCTTCAATTGAAATACCTTGTACAAGCAATGTCTTGTCAATGATGACAAAGTGACACTTGGATTAATACAAAGCCTAGTTTCTTTACATCTATAGAATAATTTCTCAAATTGTTGAAGACGTGAATTGAGGCCCTCTATGAGAGTCATTCCCTTGTCACTTGAGAAGATAGAAAAACCATCAAAGAAATATTTATCTATAAATGCATGTTTTTAAGTATGTTGGATGGATAGTAAGCTAGGTAGATAGATACATGATTTATTTTTGGAAAATATTTTAGGCCTCACACTTATAAAATATAAGCTTTTGTGAAAATATTTAAGCCCCACAAAATATGAAAGTACATGCAAATGTGAAAATCCAAGAGCTAGGTCCTCTCCTATACACATTGTAAAGTCTTGAGGGTATGATATGAAAGCCTAAGCTAAAGTGGGCATTGGAAGCTCCCTCAAGAAAAAATTTGTATATTTGAAGCATAGAACTCTTGATGCTTAGTATCCATGATATTTTGGCATAATAGGGCATGCAATGATTGCTAGTGAAGGGTTGAGAAATTTCCTCCCCTTTGCAGTGAGCATAGCATCTTGAAACCCATTATGATGAGTATAAGATTAGTTAGTGGATCAATAGATTAGAGACTTGGAATGATTTGGAGAAGAAATATGAAAAATGTGAATGACCAAATACATGTTAAATTAGGAATTAAGCTTTCCATGAATTACATTATTTGAATGCTTGAAGCTTGAAGATCGCACAAATTGGTCTACCATGAAGGTGAAACCAACATTTTGCCTTGAGGGCACTGTTTCTCATATATGAATGTATTTTTGACTCTAAGCATTCCTATTTAGTAGCTAAGATTCACCTTCTTGGCTATCCTACACATATTTGACAGCAAATAACTAGTTTTTGTGTTGAAGAATCTTCTTGAGACTTGATTTTTGCATCCATATGTGTGGCATTAAGGCTTATTCTACCCTATGCCTTGGTAATTGGGGTTTAATTGATAGACCACCCCAAAGATCGAGGAGTGTGTTTTGGGTCTCAGTACAACTCATCCATTGAAATCTCATATTGTGGTAATTTTCCACACTTGAGTATATGGAATTGCCTTGACGCTGAGATTTTGAATGTAACAAATACTTCACATAGCAAGACATTGCCACTAGGCTAGTCAAAGTGAGATTGCATTATGCATAGACTTTAGAACCATAAAAATTACCATCACAAAGGCCTTATCAAGTTAAGACATTTTAAAATTTACTTTGAACAAAGATGTAAAAAAAGTGTTTGATGGAATATTTAATGAACTGGTATAACGACAGTTGGGTTCATCCCACAAGGCATTATTATTTGAAAGTAGGACTTGAGGGCCTCAAATCCAAAGATTCTCAACTCAAAGGCATCCTCAAGGTAAAACTTGAGGTTTGTATTGATTAAAGACTCCTCCAAAAAGAAGCATAAAACTTTTGAAAATTGGTTATCAATGCTGGCATGTGTGTTGATTCTACATAGTCATCTAGAAACTGTGGAGTGATTATTAGAATCTTGTAGACCCAAAAGAAATATCATTGTGTTAAAATTGAGTACTTTACCTTGAAAATACGTGGTTTGGCCAATATATAGATTAGAAAGACTTAAAACCTCCTTTAGACTATAACACATCTTGGACACTTGACCAAACCTTATAGATAGCATAAAGGCAATTTCTACCAATTGAAAATGACAAATCTAGAACAAAATTAAACTCTTGACATAGAAGTTGCTTATTTTTACCTTGATGAAACTTATTTGAAAATGAGGATGAGCTCGAGTATTATGAGGATGCAAAACATGACGTGCATTAGGTGCAAGCCATGCAAGTTTGCTAAACCCCATTCCAAAGAATAATATTGATTTGAACTAAGTGGAATTCAAAGGTTAAGGCCAAATGCTACCATTGATAGGTACTAGCTAGATGGTACCATTGGAAGGTACCATGCCTAACTGCTTGCAAACGTTATGTGCAATAGGAAAGCACAAATTATGAGGAAAACTTTGCTCCCTAGATCTAAGATAACCATCATTAGATGGGTGGTTGGTATGGATGCACTTTATGGGTGGCAAATGCATCGGTTCATTATAGAGAATACTTTTGACTTGTGCCTAATACCTTCAAGAGGAGGTTCATGTACTTTAGACTTTAAGCTTTGTTACGCTCAAGAAAAAGCATATGATAGCAAATATTGTTTATCATTATTCTTAATGTAGATGATTTATTGCTTAGGAGTATGATACATTGACTAGCTCTCACCCATCATTGGAACAAGCACAAGACCAGGGTACTAAGCAGCAAAGCATATACTTGGAGCTTTGCTCCTCGCCATGAAACCTTCAAACACACCTCTCTTGCCATGAATTCACACACACAAAAGACCCAAGACACACCCTCACCAATCAAGAAACAAGATCAGGAGGCTCCTCCTCTTCCTCTACACACTCAAGATCCATAGTTTTCTGCACAAAGGTAGAGCAAGAAGAAGGATGGACAAAGAGAGTTTGGAAAAGAGGGAAGAAGGAAGTTAAAGCGATACCACAATCTGCCATGCTCCAACCTCCTCAACCACTTTTTTCCAAGAACCCCAATTGTACCCTTTTGAACTTTTATTAAATCAAATATATTTGAGCATACATAAAGACTAACGTAGGAGCCTTATGTGTTGCATGGATTCTAGGCAAGATTCCTAAGGTTTTAAATAAAGGAACATATGCAAGGGCTTTTATAACTCCAAGCCAAGCATTTACAATGCATAAATGTGTGACAATAGAGTACAATGAACATGCATATAGTATATAATTTTGGATAGCACAAAATATTTGTCGATGTTGAGCCACATCCTTTTAACCTTTTTGGTGACAAAATTGGAGGCTATCATTCTTCCCACGCTTAAATGGTGAGCTCCTGCGAACCAAAGAACCATGATAAACTTCCATTGTAAGCTTCAAGAAACACTTCGTATTCTCCTTCTCATTTCTTCATGCTTTCATGGATTATTTGTCCACTTCTTCAACAACCACTCTCTCTTCACATCAATATTTTTTCTTGATTTTAAACATCCATAATGAACTAATACACTGATAAGGATGAATACCGCAACACTTTAGTTTTGGGAGACATACTATCTTCGTGAAGAAGAAACATTGAAAATCCACCAATTTGACACCAAAAAGGTGAAAATCCGAAAATGATCTTCAACGTAGCACTCCCGATCATCAAATTTAGCTTTAAGGTACTCCCACCCATAGGATTCTAATGCCTGGCTTATCTGGAAAAAAGATGGAAATAGAAAATTGGATGCTTGATTTTCTTTGATGTGATGCATATGAACTCCTGCTAAAGAGTGGTTAACCTTAGGGTTTTAAGGTTTTCATAAAAGTAAAAGATTATTTGATCTTCTTTCAGGTTGCCATCTCGTGCAGATGCCGCGTGGGTGAGGGCGTGAGAAGGATGAACAGTCTGCCATGAATCTGGTGCGCAGAGAAACATGAATCTGGTTCGCTATTTCTCTGCCCAGGCTCTTCACTCAGAATTGAAGAGGGAGGCTGCAATGCTTGACGTTGTTGCCGCTTATTCTTTTTTTTCATCCATCCTCCTCCCTTCTTCTGTGATTTTCTCTATTTCTCAAGCTCTATGGTCCTTTAAAATTTCTGATTAGGATCAGGGCACAAGAGTGAGAACAGGCCATTGTTCTTTTGCATTGGTGAAAGGGAAATAGAGGGAGTAGTAGCTGCATCTTTTGGTAGGATAGTAGCTATCTTCGCTACTTCCTCTCCTTCTTCATCTTCATCTTCATTCATTACACAATCCCATTCTTCTTCAACAACAACACTGAGAAGGATGAGCGCAGAGCTACAACTTCTCTCTCGTCTTCTTCTTCATGACAAAGCCTTCAAGTTGACTGTCACTTTTGCATAATGCAATCCTGTTTTTTCTCTTCTTAGCAAACCCTTCGTCTGATGTGTGGCTATCTACTAGTATGGAATGTGTCTATGAAGAGGGCTCAAGGAGGGGAAAAATGACCAATTGAGCGGATGTCGCCGACTGGTAAGAGAATTGAAGATGGAGGCATGTTGGTTATCAAAATGACTAGGAACAGAGAGATACGTCAATGGATTTTCCTGGAGAACCATCAATGTTGGCACAGAGAGAAAGAAAGAACAGGTTGCTGAGATTTGTCATGGGTGAAGGTCCATGACATCCGCATCATGGGAGGCAGCGTGTCTGTCTGTTTATGTGTCTTCTTCTTCTTTCTTCTTGTTTCTTCCTTCTCTCTTGTCTTTCTTTTCCTTTCTTCTTCAGATGCGAAGAGTCTCTTCGGAGCTATATTTTTTCCCGCACGACAAATGCTCGGCGCAAAGAAAAATGCAGGCACTTCTTCTTCTTCTTCTTGTTTCTCATCTCGTTTTCCTTGTCAAAATCTCTGCCTTCTTTCTCTTCATCACAGCTCTTCTTACAGACTCCATAGTGAGCCCAATCCCAGCAACAGAACCAAGAATGACTGGCTCTCACCCAGGACTCGAACAAGCACAAGACCAGGGTATCGAGCAGCAAAGTATATGCTTGGAGCTTTGCCCCTTACCATGAAACCTATACTTTGCTTGGAGCTTTGCTCCTTACCATGAAACCTGCAAATACACCTCTTTTGCCATGAATACACACACACAAAAGACCCAAGACACACCCTCATGAATCGAGAAACAAGATTAGGAGGCTTCTCCTCTTCCTCTACACACTCAAGATAGTTTTTTGCAAAAAGGTAGAGTAAGAAGAAGGATGGACAAATAGAGTTTGGAAAAGAGGAAAGAAGGAAGTTAAGGGTGGGTTCACACTTGCCTGGTGGACAAAAGGGTAAAAAATCCCCTTTTCCACCCATCTACAAGGATTTCCCAAGAGTTGTCCTCCATCTCATTCACATTAGTGGTGGACAAGGAAAGGAGCCAAAGAGAAGACATGGCATAAAGGAGAAGTATCTGTGCTGGGCAGGTCAGAAGAGAGGAGCAAAAACTTGGCCACGATGTGTCAAAAAAGGCCCCTAATTTTTTTGGCCTTCCACCATGTGTGTGAACATACAGTTTTCCATGTTGAAATTTGATTGGCTATCTGTATTTGGGATGCCTGTTTGTCTGCCGGGTTTGAACCCACCCTAAAGAGACACCACAATCTGCCGTGCTCCAACCTCCTTAACCACTTTTTCCCAAGAACCCCAATTGCACCCTTTTGAATCTTTATTAAATCAAATATATTTGACCATACATAAAGACTAAGGTAGGAGCCTTATGTATTGCATGTATTCTAGGCAAGATTCCTAAGGTTTTAAAATAAAGGAACATATGCAGTGGCTTTTATAGCTCCAAGCCAAGCATTTACCACGCATAAATGTGTGACAATAGAGTACAATGAACATGCATAAAGTATATAGTTTTGGATAGCATAAAATATTTGTTGATGTCAAGCCACATCCTTTTAGCATTTTTGATGACAAGATTGGAGGCTATCATACATTAAAAATTTTGGAATCCTCTACAACCTAGATGAGACCTATAGTAGTCAACCAAAACCCTATGTCCATGTGCAATACCATCTAGTCTCCCAAGTAGATGTAGGTAGATATGGGAATTCAACTTCTAGCTCACAGGAAATGAGGGATGGTCAGCCCTAATAGTAGCCTATTGCCCACATGAGAAGGGTCACTTTGCAACCAATTAAAGGTGGAAGTAGACTGAAATTGCATGGTCATAGAATGTGGAATACCCTTTTAAACTTCCATGACCATTAGGACAAGTACTCAATTGCACTCTATTATCTTAAAATAGTGTTTAACTAGTTTTATTCAATTGGGGGTCACATTCTAATAGCTCTATCTAGAGTTAGAGAAGAAACCCAACTTTTAAGTCCACCCAGTCATAAATAATTATTATCATATGGATCAAGATCTCTCACTTTTCCCAACGGGTTTGTTTTAGTTATTTAGTTAGCAACGTATACTACCTTAGTGTGTGAACATATAAAATAAATTTTAAAATAAATATCTTACACAGGGTTCATTAACACAATCTCTAATCATGTGAAAAAATAGTTTGAAAAATATTAATTTATTAATTAAAATAGTTGATAAAAAACCATTACTCTTGTAAAAGGGGCCAAAACTATCCCACCTAGGATTGGACCTTCCAACCTTACAAGGTTAGGCTATATATGATTGTGCACTCCTTCCATAACCATAGGAGATTTGTGAGGTTAGAGCCTTACTAAGCTCTCCTATGCCTCTAGAGTTATCCTACATCATGGGGACACTTGTTACTCAATCCTTTGAACTAACCAGTACTCTAGCAGACAAAAATAGGCAAACATCTACCACTTGTGCAAAGAGTGTAGGACCCTCATCGTGCAAGATGATTTTTTCTAGCATGTTACAAGATGCTCAAGACTCGTTAGTGTGGGGATTCCAATGATCTTTTCCATCCAGTTGTCATCATAAGTATAGATTTAGGGTAAGATGACCTCAAGCATAAACAAATCTAAAAACGATCATAGCTCTGTTGAAACATGGTTTTTCAACTAGGCTCATAAGAATCCTCTCCTATTTGGTGGAAAAAGGGGAAGTATTCTATTCTATTTGGTGGAAAAAGGGGAAGTGTACTTAGCCCATGAGGGATCTATTTAAGACCCATGTCAAGTGAGCTGGACATCCATGTAACTATGAGGTTACCAATGATATAAGCAAAGCAAGCTGTGTGCATAACAATATAAGAGGCTCTTTCCCAAATTGTAACTAGTTCTCAATCAACAAGGATATGATTCTCTTTTGTATCTAGCTTGTGTCCATCTTGCTCTCACTTTTCATCTACACACAAATTCTCACCCACACACACATGTAATGAGCACCTTGACGTACCATCCTCCATAGCCAAGCTCTCAAGCCCATGAACATGATTGAGCAAAAATCCTACATGGTATCAGAGCAGAAATATCCTTGGAATTAGATATTGCATACTTAGTTCACCATAACATTGTTATTGGGCTTGTAATTAGGCACTAATATACCTCCCAATCCTCTCCACCTACTCAATACTCTTATTGTCTTCACACACACACACACACACACACACACACACACACACACACACACACACACACACACACACACACACACACACACACACACACACACACACACATTCCATCATTAATAGCTAGCTCTTTATCTTCACATACCCTAGTTGAGCTCTTTAAATCCTTATTCTCTCCCATATATTCTCTCCTACATTCTCTCCTATATTCTGCACTTTGTTTCCTTTTTCCCACCTATCATATTGGTTGTGAGAGACAAAGGTTTAATATTTTTTACTTTTATTAATATTTTTAAAGAGCCTTAGAAGGTCTAACTGAGACAATAAAGGTATAACGTCATGGAAATCCACATCTTTACAAAAGTGGATATTTCCACTGGTCATTCTAGAAATGATGCGTAAGTATGTGCTTGGATTCTCTTTTTATTGAGCATCACTTTGTGTGCATGCCATTAAGCATCATCATATATGCTTGTCCTCTCACTTGGAGGATTATCACTTTGAATCTCAAGTTTGGAAGACCTACATTGCCTTCAAGACTTTTTCCATCATAATGTTTCATTGGAATCACGCTATAAGAAGTAATCATATGTAGTTTATAGCATTGAGCATAGTCAATCTTGACTTTGCTTGGCCTTCTGTGGTGGAAACTCAACCTAAAAAAATGATGGAGTCATGGGAAAGACTGTGACTTTAAAAACTATTTGTAATGGATAGGTTTTTATGATTGGTAACCTCTTCCACTTTATATTCTTGGAATAAACATCCAAATGTCTAATTGTTTATGTTCTTTTGTAGTTTTAGTTTTCATGGATATTGGAGAGGAGCAAGAAACTCCATGCACTCTAGATATTTGTTTTTTCCTTATAATTCTTAATGATGGAGAGAACCAAGAAACTCCATATGTTCCAAATGTTGGCTTTGTTTTGGAAATCCTAAATGGGGGAGAGAACCAATAAACTCCATACATTTCAAATGATTTTTTTAGTTTCTTTTAAATGTGAGTGCTAACCTATCCATTTTTATGTTTTCTAGTGTGGAAATATGGCTCTTCAACTAAGATCATAGAAACCCTCTCCTATTTGGTGGAAAAAGGGGAGATATACTTAGCCCATGATATTTGAGACCTATGCGAGGTGTATGTTCGATACCCAAGTGACTACGAAGTCACTCATGATGTACACAAAGCAACTTGTGTGCATGGCTATATAACATGCTCTTTCCCACATTGTAGCTGACTCTCCATCAACAAGAATAAGATTCTCTTTTGAATCTGGCTTGTGTCCATCTTGCTCTCTCTTTTCATCTACATGCACATACTTTGCTTGGTCTTCTATGGTGGAAACTCAACCTGAATAAATGATGGAGTCATGGGAAATATTGTGACTTTAAAAGCCATTTGTAATGGATAGGATTTTATTATTGGACACCTCTTCCACTTTATATTCTTGGAACAAATGTCTAGATGTCTAGTTGTTTATGCTCTTTTGTAGTTTTAGTTTTCATGGATATCAGAGAGAACCAAAAAACTCCATACACTCTAGACATTTGTTTTTTCCTCATAATCCTTAATGATGGAGACAACCAAGAAACTCCATATGTTCCAAATGTTTACTTTGTTTTGGAAATCTTACATGGGGGAGAGAAGTAAGAAACTCCACACATTTCAAATGCTTTGTTTTGATTTCTTTTAAAAGTGAGTGCAAACCTATCCATTTTTATGTTTTATTGCCCGTCTCAAGCAGGGAGGTGTTGAAATATGTCAATTCAACTAAGCTCATAAAAACCCTCTCCTATTTGCTGGAAAAAGGGGAGATATGCTTAGCCCATGAGGAGTGTATTTGAGACCTATGTGAGGTGTGAGTTCGATACCCAAGTGACTATGAAGTCACTCATGGTGTAAGTTAAGCAACTTGTGTGCATGCCTATATAACAATCTCTTTCCCACATTGTAACAGACTCTCCACCAACAAGAATAAGATTCTCTTTTGCATCTAGCTTGTGTTCATCTTTCTCTCTCTTTTTATGCATTCTCACACCCCCCCATGAGCATCTTGAGGTACCATCCTCCATAGCCAAGCTCTCAAGCTCATGAACATGCTTGAGAAAAATCCAACAACCTCAAACATAAAGTATGACTTCTAAAGTTGGTTTCAAAGAATCTTGAATTTTACTTGAATTAATTTTAGTTGATACAATATTTATTTAAAAAAATCCTATTTTTAATATGCCTTTCTAACACAACAGTAAAGATTGTTTTAATTATTGATTCAAATATCTTTAACCATTAGTTCTATATACCATGTAGGATGTGCGTCCTCTACAATCTAGAGGAGTCCTTTAGTTGTCAACAACCAAAACCCTAAGTACATGTGTAAGACCATTCAATATCCCATTGGTAAGTAGCAAACTTAATTAGATATAGGAGTTCAAGTTCTACTTAACAAGAAAAGCATGGGATGGTCAATCCTCTAATATCCACTTAAGAAGAGTCACTTTGTAACCAATCAAAGGTAAGATTGTGCTAATATTGCACTTGGTTCATGAAATGTGGAGCCATCTTTTAAACTTTCATGCCATTAGGATGAGCACTTAACTGTGCTTTTTTCTCATAAAATGATATTGGCTGATTATCTAAGTGAAATTAGAGGGTCCACACTATGACAACTCTATTTAGTCTTAGGAAAGCGACCTAACTTATTGGGTTCACCAAACCATAGGTACTTATTGGTCAAGATTGAGATTTCCCTTTTTTCTTAATGGTTTTGTTTTAGTTAGTTAATTAGTAAGGCATGTTATCACACTATATAAACACATAAAATCAACTTTCTTTTGTTAATTCATTGCATATGTTGATTAACATATCCTTTAAACACATGAATAAATACTTTGAAAAATAGTAAGATATTAGTCAAAATAGGTTGTTAAAAATCATCAATCTTGCAAAAGTGGATAAATCTCTCTCACCAAGGATGCAATCTTCCAATTGTTGAGATGGCAAGCACAACACAAGCACTGATGATGATGGATTGCATGGTTAGATGTGGGTCTGTACATCTATACTTAACATGTCAATGGTTGTTATGATTCTCACATGGCCTTTGACTCGTCACTTATTGTATTAGCTAATTACATCTACTCATAGGTGAATAATTATAGTGCTAGTCAAACAATATAGTTAATTATGTATTATTTGACTTACAAGGCCACATTCCTTTATGCTATATCTTATTTATGATTTTTAATATTGTATTGTGTGTAGAATAAGAAAGAAAAACTAGCAAGAACACATTTTTGGTCTTTATCTATTTTCTTGTGTTCTTGCTATGTGAGCTCCTCTATACATGTATTGTATGTGTTTGGCATAACAATTCAAGTAAGTCCCTCCACCACACGATTCGTGACATGTTATCAAAGTTATACCACTAATAGACACTGATTTTGGAGATTTAAGTGAAGGAGAAGGAGCAAGGAGTTCAACAACAAGCGGAAAATGGATAAGAAGCTCTTCCATTCTCTTACTCTTACTCTTGGATAATGACTATGGAGGCATTGAAAGTAGAGCCTAGTAAAAATCTTAGATTGCTATGAGATTTGAGTGTGCATGAAAGATTGTGCATATTTTACCAGTAATCTCTCTACATCATATTACCTGTGCAGGACCAAAAATGGGCTTGACACTGGCTTTAAGGTTCTAGTCGGAGGGCTCCTACACTCACCAAACGACCCCCATAGCCTTGCAGCCAAGAATGTCTGGAGTTACGTTAAAATTTATCTAGCTAATGCATTTGTAAACATGAGTTTCAAACTGCATTCCAATGTACTACCCATCCCGACTCGAAGCATAGGGAGCTTCCCATACATATAGGTGACTAACACCTCGTTACATACAAATAGAGCATACCCTCATTGATTGCTTAGATCTTATGGATCTTCTACATCCCAAGGATTAGCCCCAAGACATTTCGTCTCAAACATAAAGAACAAACATGACAAAATTGTCTCATGATGTATATAATGATCCAGAAAAATTTCAGCTTCACATAACGTCTCTCCAAAGATCAATCACCTTGTTGTGCTATAGCAAAGGAACCTCACACCTCACCATTGATCACAACCACGCATACATGTGCTATGCATCTAGGATTTTTTCTTTTGATACTATGCTTAAATGCAATTGCAATGTGTATGACTCATTGTGCTTAAACAATTTCAACTATAAATAAGCTAAGTGTTATGCAAAAATAGTATTTTCATGATTTCTTTTCTCTAACATTATACATCATTGCTTGCAAAGGGATAGTACCGGGCTAACCCATTCTATTATTTCTCTTTAAACTTAAATAAATCAAAGCCTATATGCCATAATATGCAATGAACTTAGAAGTTATTCAAATCTTATCTCTTTTCAGCCCTTTCTCCCCTATCACTTAGGTTTTGCTTCGTACATAAGTGTAAAAGGATTTTGTCATCATTTTTTTATACGAGTAATAATAAATACACACTTTTCACACATAAATGGAGGTAGTAAGTTGAGACAAATCCTCATGTCCTACCCTCATTCTACATCCACATACACATTCCTAATATTTGATGATTTTTAGTGCATTAAAACTAAACTTTCCCTTCAAAAAGAATATTTTTTATGTTTTTCATTTATTTAAACATAAATTATTGATTTTTTCTAAAATTTTAATTTGTGTGACTAATATCAGGTCGATTGTTATTCATGCTAACAACATTGGACCCTCAAAACCCAATAGATATCAATCATACTTCTTGGGTAAATAAGATTGTTGCTTTTCATCCACCTTTGAAAGGAGGTGTGTGAAAATGCAAGACATAGCATTGATTTCCTTCTTCATCATCTTTTTGTTTCCTCTCTACACCATTGAGTGTTACTTGTTGCCCATTCCAAGTAAACTCCATTAACATATGATTGAGATCTAGAGAAAATTTGCTGAGATATTTGAGCCAATCATAGCGAATAATAATGTCAATGGGACCCATATCTAGGACAATAAAGTCATTCATAATGATACAAGACTAAGACAACTTAATGGGACTCTGGGTATATATTCTTACTCAAATCTTGAGCTCCATTTGCAACTTGTACCTTTAGTAGAGAGTCCATTTCTTGAGGCAATGTCTTCAACAAAGCTACGAGTGCTACTGGAATCAATGAGAATATGAGAAGCCTTAGAATTGATAGTGCCTTTGAGCCAAAGTGTATTCTCTCCTTTTCATCCCATCCTTGCATCTTGGGACATGGAACATAACATGGGTTAACATGCACTAGTCAAATAATCATCCATCTATAATTGTTAAAGGTGGTGGCAGTTAGTGGCCTTTAAAGCTAGGAGCTACAAACATCACATTAAAAGAGCTAATGAGTGCAGAAGTAGTAAAGACTACCTAGCACAGCATATGGGTGGAGAGAATATAATGCTATAGGCAAGGGCCTATATAATGGAAGGGAGCAAATCACTGTTGTTAGTGTTCAAGCATATGCATAGCCCTAGAGATCAAGTATTAAAGGGTCCTCTTTCTCCATGCCATATCCTTCCCAAGTCTTCTATGCTAGTCTTTCTTGACTAGTATCATGAGTGCGCTCTAACATCAAAGCTTATATTGTACTATCAATAGTTATTCCATTTGACAGTAGTATTGCCTTGGTCTTGTATCGCTATAGTTCTTTAGTACCTTTGTTCCGAAAGATTTGTGCCGTGACCATTTCGATCTCTAGCTATTGTATCGATTCTTACTTTAGTAATATCTTTTGGATTGAATCTTGAGTTTATTTGGTGTTTGATCTTTGTGCTATGAATATGTATCACTCTATAACCTAGGTGTTGAATGTCAAAAGTGATGTCAATGTTCATCTGTGTTTGTTTAGAGTATGCACATAATCATTTCTATGGTGGTTGTGCTTGGACACCAATTACACATGGCGACCATGATTACCATTCCTTTGTGTGCTAGGCTGAATGCATTTGCATTTGTATGTTGCATTTGTATGGTTCATTTGAGGTTGTTCTAACATTAGGCCATACATGGTGCTCGTGGTCTAGACATAGCGCCAAATGATACCACTTTCTGAGACTTTTTTATTCATCAATGAGGCTATATCTGAAACATAGAAAGCTTCACTAGAATTTTGGAAGCATTGTTAGTGTTCCACTCCTCTGATTGGGAATAAACCTGACCTTTCTATCTTTCCAACCACTACAATATTGAATCTAACGAGTCATTTCCTTGATTCACTTAACCTGATAGGTGTTCCATTGATAGTCATAACTCCACCTTTACTTTTGAGTCCAATGGCACACCAACCAAGCATATCCCTCCCTAATTGCTCAAGATCCTCCCATTAAGATCTAGATGCTTTTATCAAATAGTTTGACATGACATACATAGTAAATTACCCTAGTCATGTCAGTTCTGGATTTAGTATTTCTCTCTCCTCTCTCCTCTTGTGAAATCTTCTTATGGATCAATGTAAAAGAGAGGGGGATGGGCTAAGATGGATGTTTTGAGAAACCCAATTGTTAACCCCAAGTCGAGATGGCGAAAAAAGGAAGGAAAAAGCAAAAAAAACATGGAAACAGAGCAAAGACACACAAGCGACCTCCAAAGCGAAGCCGGGGCAGAAAGCACAATTTTAAATCAATGGCGCCTCAAAAAACTTGGAAAACTCTTGTAAAAGAGCGCCAGGCTCCCTCCTGTGCCAATTGTAAAATACTAGACAGGTGTAGGTTAGATGCATAAGGCTAGAAGAGGGAAATGGAAAAAAGACCTTGCCACAAGGGCCGGTCATGTAAAAAAGGGATGGGTGCCCATGGGATTTTAGGGTTTGTATATATAAAGTTCAAAAAAGTGAATGAGAGCTCATTCTTTGGTGTGTGGCTAACAAGAGCTCTCTTCTTCTTCTCCTCTCCTCATCTTCTTGCGTATGTGTGATCTTGAGAGAGGGAGTGTGAGAGTGTGAGGGAGTGAGTGTGTGAGAGTGAGGGATCAAGAGGGTGAAGCTCTTCACCATCTCCTCTTCTCTTCTTCTCTCTTCTCTTCTATTTTCTTGCGCACGCGGCTATGGAGGATGGAGCTTGGAGATGGAGGAGGCTTGAGGATGCTTGAGCTCGCATCTAGGATCGTGGAGCTATTTTTGTGTGCAAGAGAGGAGGCAACTCGTATCGGCATCAAGGTAAGCTCACTACACTCACAGGATTGACGGCGCGTCGGCTAGGTAAGAGATAGCCATTAGAGCTTGCTTGGAACGCTTGAAGCAATAAGTGGTCCGTGGGTCTTGGCGGTTGAGCGAAGGCTCCTACATTTTGGTTCCATTGCCGGGACCAACGGATTCAAGCTTGAGCACTTGCGCGCATCATATCGAGCATTGAAGTAAGGGATTCATCCCCAAAACGGAGCTTGAGATAGGTAGGAAGTTTGGGTGTTTTTGATCTTCAAAACAAGTAAGTATTTTGGGATATTTTGTTTATTTGATGATTGGGAAACATGGAGACATTATTTCAGGTTTCTACTTTCGATTCTTGTTGCATTTAGCGTAGGTTAGGATTAGGAAATCGCACCTGAGAAGGGTAGGGTTTACTGTTGCAAAGCAGGGTAAAACAGGGCAAAAATCGTGCAAAAAATAGTAAAAGGCTCGCTTGTGATGCCTAAGATCGGCAAGTGAGTGATTGGGGGCATCAACACCATACCCGGAAAGGGGTATAAGAGCCAAGAGGCCAAGGTAGAACTCATTTGTGACCATTTGAGTGTGAGAAAGAAAGAAAGAGAGAGAGAGAGAGAGAGAGAGAGAGAGAGAGAGAGAGAGAGAGAGAGAGAGAGAGAGAGAGAGAGAGAGAGAGAGAGAGAGAGAGAGAGAGAGAGAGAGAGAGAGAGAGCCATCGCACGATTCGATCCGATCGCACCATCGACAAGCCTACCACCCTATTCAGGTATACGAATCCCTTCCTCTATCTCCTTAGATAGGATTTGGAGGTTTGTGCTTGCTACAATTGAGTAAATCGCAAGAAATGAGGGAAATCAAACTCTTGCTGTCAACGTTGCACCGCCTTTGGCCCGTTCGAGCGGTCGCTTCTAGGCCGAGTCCACGAATCCGCCCTCGTTCCTCTTTCGTTCGGCCCACTCAGCCCGAAACCCTAATTGGCCGTCAGCCCCCTCGGCCCGTCCGAGTCGACCATTCGGACCATCGACTCATTCGGCCCATCCGAGCCAAACCGTCTGAGCCATAGCATTCATCCCTCGGCCACGTGTCATATTCGGCCCTCAGCCCATCCGAGTGACCTCGTCCGAATTGATCACTCGGCCCATCCGAGCCAGCTCGTTCGAGCCAACCTAGGCTTAGACCATAGGTCTAATGAGAAACTTGACTTAAACGTCTTTCCGGAGGGTATTTAGTAGCTGGTCAGCGGCTACGATGCACTCGCCCGGTACGAGCACCGCGACAGCAAGGCAGACACTATCATTGTAGACCTAGAAGAAGAGAGGAAACTAGCCCGCAAGGCCTTGCAAAGTATAGTCGAATACAATAGGGACCAGTAGGCTAGGAGCCAAAGGCAAAGCACGGAGCTGCGTGAGGTACAACAAGTGCTGAACTTAGCAGAAAGAAATCAAACAGATCATGAGAGAGCCCTAGAAGGAGACTTGACGTTGAGTGAGCTTCTCATGAAGCGGCTGCTAGGTAACACGGCAGCAGAGCAAAGTGCTGCGGCACTAGCGACATCTCTGCTCGTAGGATTAGGAGCGAACCAAGACTTAAAGAGCCAGTTTAAAATCCCTATCATTGCCAAAGCAACTCAACAAATACCAACCCCATGACGATCCATACAGCTTTGTAGAGCAGTTTGAGCAAGTCTGCGAAGCCAACGGCTTCAACGACCTGACTCAACGATCTCAAGCATTCGGGCTCTGCTTAGGTGACAAGGGAAGGACTTGGTATACAAGCCTAGATGCCACAAAACGAGCCAACTTCAGTGGCCAAAAGGATCTCTTCATTAAGAGATTTGCCGAGCCTAGATACTCTGAAAATATGCTAGTATGCTTGATGAACGTCAAGCAGAAAGAGAAGGAGGACATTCGCGACTACGTAACCCACGTGAGGAGTCTCTTCAAGAGAATCCCTATGGACGAGCAACCGACTGAAAGAGCAGTTTCGACTGTATTCATCAGTGGAATCTGAGATGAGGAGTTATATAAGTCTTTGGCAGGCAACTTAAGCTTGCAGCGAGATGCGCTAGCTAGAGTGTTTGAGGAAGCCATCAGAGTCGATGATTAGCTGAAGGAGCGGAGCTCCAGGAGCTCGAACCTAGAAGAGATCAACTCACGAAGCTTAGAGAGAGCGTCAACCTCTAGTGAGCGATCAGTCCCATCATCCCAAGATAAGGGGAAGGCCATCGAGACGAACCAAGACTTGGCTGATGTAAAGATGGAGTTAGCTAGGTTGCAAGATATGTTGAGACGACCAATGCGCCCACACATCCAATGCGTGTACTATGGCGAAAACCACTTGCCAGCCGAGTGCTAAGACCCTAGGTCAAGACCTTGTGCTAACTGCGGTAGGTTCGGTCATGACGTCGGGCATTGTAGATTACCAAGAAGACTTCCGTACTCGCAACCCTACGGCCAGCCTTACCTAGCGAACAAGCCGCAGTCATTCTTTAGAAGGGGAGCCCCATTAGCCCTTCCTGTGCCTAACGACATTAAGCTAGCTGTTCCTAGGATGGACATAAACCCTACTGGCATACCCAGACCACCTGGTCCTTACGTGACCCATCCATTGAGCGATGCTCAAGTCCACTACGTGGAAGAACCAAATGAGGAAGAAACTTACATATGTCCTTACTTCTCGCATGACGATGAGGGCAACGTTGTCCTTATGGATTATCACCCCGTGTCGGTGATGGCATTAGGAAGAGGACGAGGTAGAGGCCTAGGAGGACAGATGCATGATCCAATCACCTGTTGGACTTGTGGTCACCCAGGTCATGTCTCATCATGCTACCCTGTAAGGGAGCAGCAAAATGGAGACAAGGCTGACCAAAGGTGTGCTGAGTGCAGAATCGCTCATCTCTTCGTCGATTGCCCAAAGCGAAAGCCGTCTTCTAGCTCAGCCAATGTACCATCTGTCCCATTGGGGCTGTTCGAAGTCAAGAACCTCGATGGGGAGGCTACACCTATCCCATTGTGGGTCATGACCCGTGCCCAGACAAAGAAGGCCGGCATATCACTGCCAGGACCTAACAACCTTGATGCAGCTTCGATAGGGAAGAAAAGTCGCTGGCGGAAGAAGAAGAGGTAAGAAGCTAAAATTGCACTAAAAACGGAGAGTGCTACAACTCTGCCTGCTGGAAAGAAGGTCTTTGACGTAGAGGCAGAGACTTCAGTCCCTAAGATGGTGTGAGGTGCCCACCCATCGGCTTTCCAGGCACTCTTTTAGCGGTCTATCGAGAAACGAATCTAAGCATCGCTGCTCAACACTCCCAGGGAATGTTCCGAGTTTTGTCACCTAGGGTTTCCGGAATCCGCCTCGCAACAGAACGTTCATGATCGAACCCACTAGGATCGACCTAAAATTCGGGTTCCTAGTTGTCAAGGTCTCCTATTAGCATTCTAGCATCGGGTTTTGGACATCCTACTTTACGCAGAGATACCCAATCCGAAGCAGATCCATGCCGCACTTGGTTCAAAGAGAATGGGAAACGAGAGGGATGTGGTGCTCAACCTCTCTGCCCATAGGGCATAGTCCCATTCCAGTCCCCTAAAACGGCATGAATTGGGATTCTATCCTAACAATTTCTAAGGTCAAAGACGGTAAACCTTGTGAGAATCCTCCCAGTTCTCTGGGACCACCCTGCCGTAGGACGGACCCGTCGGGGGTTTCGCCCACCCGCTTCCCTTAATAGCTTTAGTTTTCTAATTAGGTCCTATCACATTTATGTGTGACACTTAAAATTAGCTTCATTAATTAAGCCTTTTAGGGAACAGGGTTCGTTCGCATAACTTATAGCACAGACACAAAAATAGAGCAAAACAGTCTATTGACAAACAAGTTCAAACAAGTTCCTTAACTTATCTTGAAGTTAATCTTTGTCTCCCACCCATACAGGAGAAATTATGTATCGCTTCTGTCCAACAGAAGTATCTCTTCTGCCATGCAGAAGTAACTAGTTCAATTCACATGGCACCACAAACTCAATCCTTTATCTAGAATAGAATCTCCCAACATGCCTGGATGTTGGGGGCCACGGAGGTCTTCAACTCCATTCTAGACCTAGCAAGGGGTGTCCAGAGCTCCAACTGACCCGCAAGCTGTCTAGGAGCGAAACATCATTCCCGTGGTTGGCCTTTTCACCACTCGACCTTCGGCCCATGAATCGAGCAGTGCCCTCTCGGGTTAATACGCGGTGCGACCATGGAGGTGATCCACCCATACAATATATCCTTCCTTAATTAAATCCTTTAAGAATCAAGCACAAACAAGGTATTCAGCCTAATATCATTTTCCAAGAAAGCATTCCTTTATTCCCATGGCGACTTGTCATCACAGACCCTTGCCATGCATTTACCATAAATTACAAGCACTTGGAATAATCATCCAAACAACAACAAACAACTAGTTGAATATAAAAGCATTTAGGATGTTGCTCGATCAATCAACAAAACCAATTGCATTCTTTCCAGCCAATGCAAAAATAGACGATATAACATTTTCATCGTATATTTGCTCTCCCCCTTGGGATCTAAGAGCAGTACTATGCAAAAATGTTTATTAACACTTCCTTCCTTCGGCTAGGGCATATGTTAAGGGTTCAAACACTATTCATGATGTAAGTTCTATAGGTCACTTACCTTGATTGGTAACCCAACCTTGGATTTGGATTGGCAAAAGCCATCGTTATCCAACGGATCTCAAGACATCCTAGTTTTAACCCTTATGATCAATTTCTTGTACTAGCTCTTAGTCAAGTCATGAGACAGCTAGACAATTATCCTCATATATCAAACATGTTATAGGAATAACGTGTGAGTACTTAATAAGATAAGTGCGAGATGATCTCAAGTAATTAGACTCCAATAGGTCGTGCATTGAGCTAGAATCTAGTTTTTCTTAATATTTGGGTTCTTAGGCTAAGTACTTTTGAAGTATCTAGACTTTAAACTAGTACTTCTCTATTCATAATTCTTAATGTCATATTCTTTTAGCAATTATGCTATTTATAACCCTTGACTATACTTTAATCTACCACTTGTGTGCACAATCTTTTAACGACTATGGCATTCATAACGCTTGACTAATTCTTCCTTGTAATTGCTCTACTAGAAAATAAGTCATATGTACCTAGGTGCAATTATCTTCCTTTGATATATGCACTTCACAAACTCCATCTTCCGAGTAGGTGAGATGAAATTTATCATTTTCCATGACCTATTCTCGTGCAATAGTATGGGGCCTAACGTATCTCATACGAGAATCAAAGCAAGCATCTATCAATTTGAAAATACATTACTTACGACCGGAACCGCAGTTGGATTGACAGTGATGCCTTTGCCCGAAGCCTTGTTGTTGGTTGCACGATTGTCATCCACACGCGACATTCTTTGCTTGGAGGCCATCATCTGCAAATAGACTCAAGAGATTAAGAAGGTAGAATAGATTCAAGATGGGAGAGCGTAAGAGAAGATGGTTAAGTCGAGAATCGAGATAGAGGGAATTGAGCTAATTCTCTTCCTTGCAGCCTCTCGAGGTGACTCTTCTCTCTCTCTCTCTCTCTCTCTCTCTCTCTCTCTCTCTCTCAAGCTCTCTTTCAAGCTCTTCCTCACAATCTCTTGGAGGGGTAGCCTTCTCTCTACCTCTCTCTCACAGCCTCTCGGGGTCTCCTTATGCTTTTTTTAATGCCTCTCCCATGCCTCATATTTATAGTGAATTGAAGAAGAGAGCTTGTGGTTGAGAAGTGGAGCTCTTTGTGGAGAGGGATCTTGGAAAGATCAGTGATCTGATGCTCAGATCATAAATCTGATGGTTCCATTGGCTCCGAAAGGGGAGTAAAAATCCAAGACACTTGGTTAGAAGGCTCTTAGTTCACTCCTTCTTCTTTTCTCTGTTCAAAGTGCTGTCTACTACCTGTGAACTGTGATCGCGGCGGGCAAGATTTCGCAAATCCTCTCTTTATTTTTTTCTTTTTATAAAATCTCCAAACTAACTAAAATATCCCTTGTCTTTCCTTTTAAATGACATCCAGTTCTAAAAATCTCCATATCTTTTTTTTAAAGGATAATATCTAAAATATACTAGCTTTGCCCAAAATCTAATGTTTTTGGACCATCCAAACTATACACATTAACCTAGTGATTAATATAACTTATAAGTCTCATTCACGTTGTAATTTACGTGAAGGGTGGCTACGGTCCTACCAATTCGAGAAAAATATCGAATTTATGACTCTCGATTTTTCTAAATAAAAATATTTTAAATTAAATAAAAATGATTAATAATTAATATTAATTAGTTTTTACCTTAGTTAGTCTTTAGTTAGTAATCTTACTAACTTATTTTTTTGAGTAACTAACTTTCGAACTAACCAACTAATTTTTATTGTGCGGAGATATTACATACGGCCGAAAAGGGAAGTGCTAAGGTGGGGGAATACTCGGATCCGAAGTGACAGTTAGAGGCCATAGAAAAAGTGAAGGAATGGGTGAAGGAGGCTCAAGAGCCTCAAAAAGACACTGAGCCCATCATAGAGGACGAAATCGACGACCTCTCCAGCATAAGCACGCTAACCTCACCTCCTCAACCACGGTTGAGGGAAGCAACTGCACCATGAGCAGTGCCGCTAGGGCCAAGCCTTGATGCTATAGGACCGCAGGTCAGTCACGGCCATTGGTCAAGACGATCCAGGTTAGGAGAGAGACGAGCACCCAACGATCTCTTGACCACGTTGGTGACTACCCCTGTAACACTTAGCCTGGGAGATCTGCTTAGGCAGCATCCCACCCTATGGCAAGATCTTAAGCAGTGGGTTGAAGGGTCACAAGAGCAGGTCACGACAGACCCTCATAACCATGATGCAGAGACGCAAATACCGAGTTTGACGCTGCACTCTATGCCTAAATCCTTACACGTCAATGCCTTATGGGAAGGTTCCGAGATGCATGCGGTCTTACCAGTTCTAGCCCTAGGCGATACAACGAGAAAGGGAATCGTGGACACGGGAGCTGGGGTTAGTGTGCTTAGCCATGTGGTGCTTCAGACTTGGGGAAACCCGCTTGTCGAAACTACTAGGTTTAATGTCACATTAGCAAATGGTATGAAAGTCAAGCCTTAAGAATTGGCTAGTGAAGATCGCAGGAGTCCAATTCTGTGTGGACTTTATAGTCATGAAGGGATTGGACTACGACATCCTATTAGGCCGACCCTGGATGCGCAACGCTAGAGTCATCGAAGATTGGGGTAACGGCTTGATCTTCCTTGGCAATAGAACGGATGCCATGAGGATAGAGATGGACACTTGGAAGACCTCACCAACAGTCGACTTAGATGCCATCTCTGCTATGCTCAAGGGTAACGCCTAGGTTAAGAAGACCTACGGGCCCTTGACCAAGTATATCCCATGCCCAGAAGACGAGAGGGATTGGATGCACGTTCTCGCTACAATCGACCTGCCGTTCTCTGATCACGAGGCATATGAGCAAGCCATCAAAACAATCGGCAAGTCTAACGACACACCCTCCGTACCAGTCTGCATGATGGCAGAAACCCTTCGGGAGAAACCTAAACTTGTCAACTTCCAAGTCCCAACCAACAAAAGGGAACTCCAGGAGATACTAGAATACTTAATGGACAAACTAGCTGGCAATCCAGCTGCAAACTTCAAACCACTTGAGGATCTCCTAGATGAATCCGAGTGGCAATGGACCAGAGTGCATGACTTAAACCTCATGTATAATCGGGCCCTAGTTCCTGACCAACGACAAGAGATACACCAAGCCCTAGGAGATGACGAGCAGTCTGACAAAGAGGACTCTAACGACGAATACGAAGACTGCCAATCTCTTCAGTGAAAGTGAGGGTGAGGTAGACACCATGGAGTACGACACTGAGGGGCAAAAAATAGAGCAAATACGAGCAGATTCCAAGCTGCAAAAAAAGAGTATCTTCAGGATAGAGCGAGGAGTCATGCGCATGGAATGTGATCATGCCTGGTTGGAACACGTAGGGGCCATAGATCTTGAACAAGCAGGCCTAGCCCAGCCAGGAACGACATCAGTGCTTAGGACAGAGCCGCCATCTGAACTGCGCACACCAGGGGAGACCACCTCTACTAGTGACGGCGGGGAGTTCAACTCTGGGTGGAGATTAGTTCGGATAGTGATCCAGAAATCCCTAGGCCGCCCACGGCCAGACACACCAAGGAGGACCTACCCGTCCACCTGAGGCGCAGACGATTAAGGCAAAAAAAGGCAAAACAACCCAAGGATACACAAACGGAAGAACAGTAAAAACAGTAGGACCTTCCTACACGATTTACGAAATTCAAAAAAGGGGATAGGGTGGTAGTTCTGTTAGGTGCGAAGCGTCAAGGGCAAATGAGAAAACCAATCGAGGGACCAGCCAAGGTCAAGGAGATGAACCTAGCCTAGGAAGGGGAAACACCCCGACCAGTCTTCATTGTCGATGACTTGATTGAGGAAGAAGAAACAAGTCTTGTCGCTCTCTTGCAAGAGTACATAGGCGCGCTCGCCTGGTCCTTAGAAGAGCTTAAGGGGGTAGACCCGAGTGTCATGACTCACAACATACCCATAACGCCAGACACAACGCCGGTCAAGCAACGACCGTACCCTATGAATCCAAAGCACGCTAATGCTGTCAAAGAGGAGATTGATAAGCTGATGAGAGCAAGATTTATTTACGAAATTGAACACACAGACTGGGTATCACCCATAGTCATCGTGATGAAGAAGAATGGAAAAATCCGAGTGTGTGTCAATTACAAGAAGGTGAACGCTGCTATTAAGAGTAACAACTATCCATTGCCATACACTGAGCATATGCTTGAGAGAGTGGCAGGCAAGGAAGCCTATAGTTTTCTGGATGGCTTCTCAGGGTACAACTAGGTGCAAGTGCATCCTCCGGACAGGCACAAGACTGCCTTCGCCACTGAGTGGGGTGTCTTTGCTTACATAATCATGCCCTTCGGGTTTACTAATGCCCCTGTAACCTTCCAACGCCTCATGTGCACCATCTTTAAAGACATGCTTCACAAGGAGTTGGAAGTCTTTGTCAATGACCATTGTGTCCATTCGACCTGGATCGAGCACTTAGACAAGCTTCGCACGGTCTTTGAGCGGTGTCGCTTATATCGTCTCTTCTTAAACCCCTTAAAGTGCCAGTTTTGGGTAAAGCATGGATGCATCTTAGGGCATTGGTGTCGCAGAATGGCATTGCCACCATTGACTTTTCAAAATTCAGGGTCATCGTTGACCTTCCATCCGCAATCAACTATAAGGAAGTTCAATGCTTCCTAGGCCATACGGGGTACTATCGGCGGTTTATACTGAACTATGCATTGATCGCCAGACCTTTTACAAGATGCTGATCGTCTTCGAGTGGACAGAGGCATGCCAACGAGTATATGAAGAGTTGAAAAAGGCTCTAACCACAACAACAATTCTACGAGCCCTAGATTGGACCATTACTTTCCACGTGCGTATCAATGCTTCTAAGTTTGCCGTGGGGGTAGTGTTGTGTCAACCTGGCGAACACAACTTAGACTATCCAGTGAGCTTTGCTAGCAAAAAACTCACTAAGATGGAAATGAACTACTCGACGAATGAAAGAGAAGGATTAGCCATGGTGTTTGCTGTGAAGAAATTCTGGTACTATCTATTGGCCACACCTTTTATCTTTTTTGTGGACCATCAAGCCCTGCTCTATCTAGTAAACAAACCTTGCGCTACAGGATGCATAGCTCAGTGGCTCCTTCTGCTCTTGGAATTCGACTTCTCCGTGGTTGTGCGAAAAGGAAAACAGCACTACATGGTTGACCATATGTCGCGCATTCCCACGGGAGAAGCCGCTAGACAAGTAATTGTTGACGAATTACCTGACGCCCATCTCTTTAACTTGACCAACGAAAGATATTTATTCAAGGCTGATCTAACGCCATATTGGGCGGATGACATAGTCCAAGTGCTTGAACACAGACTGCTTGATCGACCGATAGAAAAAGCCCGACTTAGGCGATTAATCCTTAAGATCCAGCCCTATCAGGCTGATCGGAGACCAACTCTATAGGCTGGGGCAAGACGGATTTCTGCGCAGATGAGTATGCGAACATGAGATGCACGGTGTGCTTTCAGAGGCGCACATGGCATTGCTGGAGAGCACTTTAGCGGAGACACGAGAGCACGAAAAGTGTTGCAATCTCAACTGTGGTGGCCCATGCTTTTTTGTGATGCAATACAATTCGTCAAGCATTATGACGAGTGCCAACGGACAAAAGCCCCGATTCGCAAGGATCAGATGGAGTTGATCCCAGTCATCGCATGACAACCCTTCGAAAAATGGGAAATTGACTTCATAGGACCCATCAGTCCTACGGCCCAGTATTCACATGCCAAGTATATCATTGTGGCCACAGACTACCTCACAAAATAATGGACAGAGGCAAGAGCGACACGAAAAAACGATGCTAGGACGACTGCCAAGTTCTTATGGGAGCAGGTGATCTCGCGATTCGACTGCCCCATCGAACTGGTCAGTGACCAAGGCACGCACTTCATCAACGAAGTGATAGCGCATCTGCTGTCCACCTTTCTCATCCTCCATCGCAAATCCTCGCCATACAACCCTCAGGCAAACGGTCAGGCAGAATCCACAAATAAGATTCTTATCAATGTCCTGACCAAGGTGGTCTCAGCCTCACGCCGTGACTGGGACAACAAGCTGATGGCAGCTCTATGGGCCTACCGCACAACTTATAAAACGACTGTCAGTCAAACCCCCTTCAAGCTGACCTATGGAACTGAAGCGGTTCTACCATTAGAATTCTTTGTTCCTAGCGTGAGAATAGCACTTCAAGAATGATGGGAAGGGAAGGAGGCATAAAAGCAACACCTGGTCGAACTCGAGCGCCTCTTAGAGACTCGCCTTCTAGCCACCCATGCGCTTATATGTGAGAAGGCCCGACGCAAGACTTGGTTTGACAAGCATGTCAAATAGCGCGACTTTGAACAGGGCGACTTAGTGCTCCTCTACTCAGTTAAGGGGCATAAGCAGAAAATGAAATTTAGCAGTCTTGGACCTTTCAAAGTTCGTGAGATCAGCCGCACAGGCAATGTTGAGCTCGAGACCTTAGACGGTGAGGGCATAGGCTTCTTCAATGGCAGTCGTGTTAAGAAGTACTACCCTCCCACACATCCTTTACATGAGTCCCTAATGTTAGAACCTCCTGTCAAGATACGAGTGGCCACAATCACAGAGATTGATGATGAGGATGAGAAAGCCGTAGAGCCTGCATACCTCCATATCACGGTCACTACAAAACAAACATGTGCTTTCAACACTTTGATCGACGAGGGAGTAGACTTCAATGTCTTAACTCACGATCATTGGACTCAACTTGACAGACCATGACTTCAACCCACTAATGCGAAATTAAATCCATATGGGGCCCAATCCTATGCACTTCTCGGCAAGTGCAAAGCCGCTGTTTCTATCGAGTCTGAGACTGTCCCAATGATTTTTTACGTGTTTCCAAATGCTAAAAATGCAGGCACGGAGTCGCTACTGGGGCGAAATTTCAAAAAGTAGACTCCCTACAATGTTGATTATGAGTCGTAGCGCATCCACCTCGCAATAGGCAACATTCGCATTGTTACAGCCTTCAACAAGGGCTGCGCGACCTCATCACTATCCGCAACGCCACCGGTAGAAATATCCGTAATAACCAACTCCAAGGAGGGGGGTAGTTCGTGACCGCCACCTCCTAGATTTCATGAATCACAGCCCACAATAGCAAAATCTAAGGCCCAACAGCCTAGATTTCAATGGCAGCGTAAGGAGCCGCGACCGCCGCCTAGGAATCGACGCTCCTATTCTCATAAAACCAAAAACCCTAAATCTAGGCAGCCAGGATGCAATCACAACAAGCGCCGCATGCTCAAGCAAAGATGGGTCCCTAAAACCCTCTTGCATGCATAAGGCTACTACGTGGGCAACACCTGGATGTGGATCCCTAAGGCCTATATGGCCAAAGGCACTACTCAAACGCCGCCCTCAAGCTTGATCAACCCAAGCCCCATAAACCCTTCAAACCATTCACCATCGTGCTCTCCAAAACCATAGCCATGCGACTCATCCGCGCCTAAACCCAAGAACGTCACACAAGCCTATTAGCCCAAACAACAGACTCCGTCACATGAGTCATCACCCGACCAAGTCAACCCGACTCCCCAAATCATCCCGGAATGTAGCAGTCCATCCGTCGTGGCTGCTCCTAATCCACCCATAATTCAAGCACACTCCCAACTGCAACTCTTCGTTGTCACTGGCTCTAGTTCTAGCAAACCTCGACCACCCGTCGGCCTTACGTCCTCCTATGAATATAAATCCTTTTTAGCACTAGCCGCCGACCTCGCTGAGAGGACACCGGGGATGATGTGATGGAATGCATTAAACGATTAGACACCACCTTCATGTCGCTAGCACTAAGCTATGACCTCTTGGACTTAGGACTATTGGAGGAACCCTTTGTAACTGAAGTTCAAACCATGCTATGCTCCTGGGAGACCTTTGAATTCGCATTCGCAAACGCTTCTTGCTCCGTTGCTAAATTGCTCAACAACGAGATCTCCAAGGAGTGAGCCATCAAGCAGTGCCTCATCACGTCATACGATCAGCGAACCACTTCTGCTATCATTGATCAAGAAATCACAGTGTTATCAAAGCTTGTTGATACTGACTCCCTGTTCTTGAGGGATTGGTACACTATCAGGCTGCAATGGGAAGTTGAAGGGTGCCGCATAATGACCAATGCTGAGTAGTGCCGCGCTATCAAAACAGCAAAATACGAACCCACATATGTCGCGCCAACCTCATATCGAGTGTTAACCACTCTTCGGGGCCGCCCCATGGAAGAACATATCAAAGGACACCCCTACCTCAACTGCTTGTTGACTGAAGAAGAGTTACACATTGCTAGCCATGTCAACTCTAATGACTTCCTAACAGATGTGCTCACATACATTACGCAAGTGGGGATTCAACCCTCTGATGTGGACCATGAAGCTCACTTAGAATACAACCCCCAGTTCTATGATTGGCTCCTTCACAAGTAACTGCTATGCCACCATGCCAAACGCCCTTGCCCTTTTGACCCTAAATCCTAGGAAGGATACTTCTCAAGTTGGAAGGGGAGGGGGTGAGGTAAATCAATCAGGCCAACCAAATCAAAATTAGTGAAACACATAAACATATATTATGAAAAACGGGCAAAAAGTCAAAGGCTGAAAAGGAAAATCTACAGTGGTTCTTAATGAATTCATTCAAAAAGCATAGAGTTTCTCTTTTTTTAGCAATCAACAAATTACCATGTGGAAAGCACTAATGAAAATTTCGATTTATGACAGGAACAAAAAATGTCGCAACAAGACCGTGCCCACCGACTTCCATTCACGGAAGAGGAGAGAGCGCAGTACAACATCACCTTGGAGAGCAGCGCCTACAACCAACTAAAATTCCGAACTATTCATAATATAGAAGGATTAGTGGCCAAGGAAGAGGTGGCCAGGAGAGTTGTTGAAGGCTGTAACTTCAGCAAGTACCTGGAAAGATTCGCACAAGAACCCGACCACACAAGCTATGTGGAATTTCTCAGGTCTTACGACCCCGACAATGAATGCGGTACCATCACAATAAGAAGGGGACAGAATGCCAAGCAAGTGTTGGTTCGCTTAACCCCCGCCTTGGTGGAAAAGGCGCTGGGACTAGAACCAAAAATGGAAAAGAAGTAGAAGAGAGATGTGTATGCTATGCTGGGGATGAGAAAGGAGGATGTGCTGACAAACGACGGCATCAGCATTCAAGATATCCCCGATGCAGAAACCAGATTGCAGGCAAAATTGATACATGCACTCTTTTCCAGCCAACGCTACAACGCATTGATGCACTGAATTAGTGTGTCGGTACTGGAGAATGTGGCGGCTCATACCCTGCATGAAGTCTATTGGAATGGCTATGTGCGCAAAACCATCGACCAGGCGGCTAAAGCACTGGCCTTAGGAAGCATGCCCATAGGAGGAGAGTCTCCGGCGTCTAGGGCCACAGAAAGAAAGAAGGCCTTCTCCAAAGCCTCGTTCATCGCCTATGGAAGCATCTTAACAGCGCTTATCCAGGAGGCTGTGAAAGAGACACAGGATGGAGAAGAGGGGGAAGGGAAAATGCCTGACAGGTCACCCCCTCATCAACATATCAGGAGAGGTCCAGTGACAGGACTGAGACCGAGGAAGAAGGGAAAGAACAGAAAGGCAAAAAGCAGGTCAAGGAAAATAAGAAGAAGGCAGCGCAGAAGAAAAAGAAACCGGATGAAGGCCGTAGGAAGGAGAAGGAAGATTTGGAAAAAGCAAAAAGACAATCCCTTAGGGAGGCCGAGGAGAGAGAGAGGAAGAGGAAGCAGGAAGAAGAAGAAACAACAAAGCAAGTCAAGTAGGCTAAAAAGCCATCAAAGCAGGAGGCTGAAAGGAGAAGAAGAGAGGAGCAGGAAGAAAAAGAGAAACTAGAGGAAGAATACAAAAAGGTCGAAAAAGAAAGGCAAAGAAGATTTGTGGAGGAAGAAGAGGAATTAAGAAGAAAGGAAGAGGAGGACTTGGCCGAGGCCACACGCCGGTCCATTGAGCAACAATGCAGGGTGGATGATCTAGGAGGCTGGAACTAGCTGAGGGAAGAAGGGCCTAGCTCTAGCATGTAGGCACCAGAAGCTGCGCCACCCGCAATCCTGGAAGGCAAAGGCAAAGCACCCCTTCATCCTATCCCCACCCTCATGGCACCCTCCATTGAACCCATTGTGATCACCCCTAGCATCCCCACTAGCATGGAAGTTTCCAACTTTGTGGCCTGGATGCAATACTTCATCAGTAAAGAAATGGCCCAAGGGGAGAGCACAGAAACCATGACCACGGGGCCGAAAAGGCCAGTCGCGGATGCAAAATCGAGATAGGACCAAAAGCGTCCACGTGTGGAGGCCTCAACCACCCCCACCCACGCAACAATGATGCCACCAGCGAGTTATGACGAATACATAGTCGAGCTGCTCTCCCAATTGGAGAGGGTGAAGGAGGAAAAGAGAATGGCCGTGGCTGAGTTGGTGGTAGAGAAATAGTCAGTGGCCACCTTCCAAATGGAGAAAACCCACATCATAGCCATGCAACAATGTCAAATATTTGACCTCAAGAAAGAATTGAAGGCAAAAGAAGACATGGAAGAAAGCTACAAACAACAGCTTGAGGACGAAAATCAAGAACTTGTGCAAATGCAGTGGGAATACAAGCTCCTCTTGATGCAACATGGGGAACTGGAGGCAAAAACCGCCATTATTGAGCAAATGATGGAGGAACTAAACGCCAAAGAAGAGGAGAGGAGACAAGAGAGGGAGCAACATCGAAAAGAGACCGAAACTACACCTCGGAAGGAAAGAGCACGAGAATATGAGCAAAGAACTTAGAGCCCAGGAGCAGAAGCTCGTAACCCTAGCACAAAAGCAGGGGGAGAGCATGGAAGGAATGAACAAAAGGGCCGAGGAATGGGCCATGAAGAACGAGAAACGGGTGAAGGCACTGGCGCGGTGCCTCGCTTTAGTGGAAAAAGAAAAAATCTTGGCAGAAAGCAAAGCGGACACCGCCCAAATAGCCTTCACTGCCTAGCAACAAGCCTTCGTCAGCACATTACTGGACACAGCCTGACCGAAGGGAAAGGAGTCGTTGGAGGTGGTGCAGAAGAAACTGAGCATCGCATGCAGAACCCTGCATGCGGGGCTACAGATGCCACCCCAACTTGCGGAGGTTAGGCTGGTCTTAGAAGAACAACGAAAGTACCTGCTATTGGCCGGCCTAACCCCCCAGGAGGTGGATGCACTCAGCTTTGAAGAAGGAGCGTAGCTAGACGACCGGCAGTAGGGGAGGACACTGACATTGAATTTGTCATAAGAAGAACCAACGAAGAAATAATCCCATAACCCTCCTCACTGCATGATCAGGAACATCAACAACTCGACTCGCCCCCGAATAAACAAACCATGCTCAAGGAGCGACGGAGAAAATTAGTGGAAGAAACTAGAAGGCAGTTGCAAGCCAAACTAGTCATACGGCCATCCGCATCCCTCCCACCATGCCTTGATGACCTCCCAATGCAATTCCAGCGGAGTTGGTAATTTGGGAGCAGCAGGAAATCGAAAAGGAACCTTTTACTTTCAGTTTTCTCATGCCTAACAGCCTAAGAAGGGTCCTGCCAATTAAAATAATGGAGGAGGTGATCACGGCTGGTAGTCGACTGGGCCAAAAATGGCTAGAAGACAGGGCAAAGACCCCCACTTTGTGGGGCATGGAGGAATCAGAGTTTTGGCAAGACAAGGTGTTCGAGGTACCACACATTGTAAAGGGCTACAACTGCCAACCTCTCTGGAGAAGGCGAATATGTGATATTAACATGCTCGCCTGGATGGCATTTTGTAACACCCTACCCTACGAGAGGAACGACCCCACATTCATGGCGCATCCTCGTAGGGTAGGCATGGATTTTGTTGCCACCCTCCACGGGCGGCATGACTTCCCCATCATCTACAACTCCAATGCCACCTCCTTCGAGCATATCCTCCTTTTTGATTTAGGAAGCCTAAGTGACTCCATGATGTGCTTTCTCGCAGACTTCTCCTCCTGTCCAGATCCCACCTTTATAACTACATGTAATTACCTTAGGCTTCTTAAGCTATTACTCAAGCAAGATCCGACACCACAAGAGAATGGCTTCCGCCCCTCTTTTTTGATCCCAATGCTATTGATAGCTACGCTATGGCACGCCTAATGATGAGAGCTATCCTACTCCCCTCCTTTTGCCTAGCCCTCCTAGAGGACATGAATGATAGCCAGTTTACTAGGTACAATCACCCCTTCCTCTCCACCACCTCTCTCCATGTCCACATGAATATGAAAGGATACATGCAAAGCCACCAATTTTTGCGCAAATCCATCAGACCCCCTTCCCTTCTCATTCAGATGAAGCAAATTAGGCCTTGGTTGTCATTCCACTACTATAACTTCAAAAAAAAAAGGAAAAAACAAAAAAAGAGAGAGACCAGCATGAAAGGAAAAGCACGAAAAACACTCTCCACAGACTGGACAACATAGTCCACTTGCAGCAGCACTTACCACTGCATAAAGCACGATCACGGCACCTAGGGGTTCTCAAGTTAGGCGTGCCCGGTGGCTTCGGTTGGCCGGCCCCACTCCCAATCCCCTAGCCCTTTTGCTCCCCCACTTCACGCTTAGGGCACATCAAGGGCAGGATATACCTAAGGAGGTAACACTCGCCTATGGTTAGACATGTCACCCTAAGCCACTTGCATCGAACCTCCCTTGGCACAAATGGGGTCCTCAAGTGTGGGACATTACCCTGGCTCGCCTGCGGTTAGACCCACCTTCCCATTCCACTAGCATGAGCACAATACACTGACATGACGAGGTAAGCACTCCCCTTAGGAACAACACCGCACCTTCTCCTTTCAAACATCACAAAAAGCAACAAACCACCAACTTCGGAGGCCCTGTCAACCACGCAATACCCATTTTGGCTCCTCGGACAAAAAAATCTCACAGCTTCCCCAAGCACCTAAGTCTCCAAGTGACCCTTACCATTGCACCACTTGGCCAATTGCATGCCAACCTACAACAACACAGAAGTACCATGGGACTGGCACCCGTCTAGGAGGGGGGTAATGTTAACCCCAAGTTGAGATGGCAGAAAAAGGAAGGAAAAAGTAGAAAAAACATGGAAAAAGAGCAAAGACACGCAGGCAACCTCCAAAGCGAAGTCGGGGCAGAAAGCACAATTTTAAACCAAGGGCGCCTCAAAAAACTTGGAAAACTCTTGTAAAAGAGCGCCAGGCTCCCTCCTGTGCCAATTGTAAAATACTAGACAAGTGTAGGTTAGAGGCATAAGGCTAGAAGAGGGAAATGGAAAAAAGACCTTGCTACAAGGGCCGGTCATGTAAAAAAGGGATGGGTTCCCATGGGATTTTAGGGTTTGTATATATAAAGTTCAAAAAAGTGAATGAGAGCTCATTCTTTGGTGTGTGGCTAACAAGAGTTCTCTTCTTCTTCTCCTCTCCTCATCTTCTTGCATGTGTGTGATCTTGAGAGAGGGAGTGTGAGAGTGTGAGGGAGTGAGTGTGTGAGAGTGAGGGATCAAGAGAGTGAAGCTCTTCGCCATCTTCTCTTCTCTTCTTCTCTCTTCTCTTCTCTTTTCTTGCGCGCGCGACTATGGAGGATGGAGCTTGAGGAGGCTTGAGGATGCTTGAGCTCGCATCTAGGATCGTGGAGCTACCGGGGTGTGCGAGAGAGGAGGCAACTCGTATCGGCATCAAGGTAAGCTCACTACACTCATAGGATTGACGGCGCGTCAGCTAGGTGAGAGATAGCCATTAGAGCTTGCTTGGAATTCTTGAAGCAAAAAGCAGTCCGTGGGTCTTGGTGGTTGAGCGAAGGCTCCCACACCAATGGATCCATCAAAATCTACTAGAAAAACATGCCTCAAAGTGGCATCTACAATGCCTGGTCCATCAAGATTTGCCAAAGAGAGTACTCTCAACCATCACAAAAGAGCAAAGGCTCACAAGAAATCTTGCAATGATTTGCATCTTCACTCTCATCCTCACCACAATCCATTGAAAGTTCAAGCACAAGAGGAGGTGAGAGGTAACATTGAGCTAGGAAGAGAGAGAGAGAAAAAGAAAGAATGCGTGCAAGATAAGGGCGAGAGGTGGTTACATCACCCCCAACCACCTTCCTTCACACGACCCCTCCAACTTCTCTTTTCTTTTATTATTCTTAAAGATGCTTTACATTATCTTCTAGCCTTTGAAATAAGTCTTTAAGCTAAAATAAAAAGAAGTAGAACCAACACACCCATCTCATGTGGAAGGCTTTCTTGACCATGGTTTTACAATTGCTAATCAGCTAATAACCATGGCATGATACATTATTTTGGATCTAAATTGAAGAATAAAATATGTATGCGAGGAAAAAATATTACATTGAAGCTAAAAGATTATGCCAAAAATAGCACAAGTTATGAGGTTAACATTTCTCCTCCACTTGAATTGCGAACGTCCTCGTGAGAATTTGGAAGAGAGCTTTGCCTTCAAATTAGCCCTTCAAACATGTTGAAAAAATCCACATCACGAACACTTCACTTGACTTTTGTTAAGAGATAGAGACAAAGAAGGGTTGGAGAAACAGAGAGGAGTTGTATGCTCTCGTTTCATTCTTCTTATTATTCCATATCACATATATCTAAAATGAATACAACACTCTAAGGTCTATCAGACCATTCACACACAGCCTAAAGTCACTGACTTATTTAATGTCCCACACTTGCTGATACAGCTAGGACACAACTAAGACACTGTCGGTCACACACAAGAGCTTGAAGTCTCAACACTCCTCGTCAAGCTCAAGACAGATCTATACACCAAGTAGCTGTCGGAAAACACTAAACTTATCTTCCCAAAGACTTGGTAAAGATATCTGCAACATGTTCATCAGTCTTCACATGCATAAGATCTACTTTCCTTGGAAGAACCATCTCTCTGATAAAATGGTAGTGTACCTCAATGTGTTTAGTTTTGGCATGGTATACTGGATTTGTTGCCAGAAGTACACTACTAAGATTGTTGCATAACAAGGTCACTAGAGCATCCACTTGTATGTCCAAATCAACCATAAGCTTGAGCAGCCATGAAATCTCACATGCTGCCAATGTAGCACGCTTGTACTCTGCCTCAATGCTAGACAATGCAACTGTAGGTTGCTTCTTATTGCTCCAGCTGATCATTCCACTTCCAAATCCAAAAGCATAACCACTTGTAGATCTACGATCATATGAGCATCCTGCCCAATTCACATTTGTGTATCCAACCAGTGTCAAGGGCTTATCTTTTACATAAAATAGCCCATAATCTATAGTGGACTTTATGTATCTCATAATCTGCCTAACAACATCCAAGTGTGGCTTTCTGGGCTTTTGCATGAATTGAATTATGAGCCCAGGAGCATAACTTAGACCTGGTGATGGTCAAATAGATCAAACTTTCAACCATCTGCTTATATATAGTCACATCATCAATTTCAGCTCCAGTGCTAATGTCCAATTTCACATTCTGATTAAGAGGTATATCCAATGGTTTACATTCAGCCATGCCATATTTCTTTAGCATTTCCATGGCATAATGTTTCTGTATCAGCCATAAACCATTTTCAACCTTGATCACCTCAATACCCAAGAAATACTTTAGTTCACATAAGTCTTTCATATCAAATTCAGATTTCAACATTTTCATAACATTATGTATTCCTAGGTCATCATCATCTGTGATTATCAAATCATCAACATAGATAACCAATACTACCAAGAATTTTTTGTAAACATACTATGATTAGCCTTGCCAACAATAAATCCCAAACTCTGTAAGTAATTACTGATCCTTGCATGCTAAGCTCTTGGAGCCTGCTTCTGCCCATACAATGCTTTTTTTAGTTTGCATACATAATGTTGAAAATCAAGGTGTACATACCCTTCAGGCTGATCGATATAAATATCCTTTGCTAAATCACCATTGAGAAACACATTCTTAACATCCCTCTGTTGCAATTTTGAGCCTTTAGCAACAACCACTGTGATCACTGTTCGTATGGTTGCCATCTTGGCAACAGGGCTGAAAGTTTCCTCATAGTCTAATACATACTACTGAGCATATCCTTTAGCAACAAGCCTGACTTTGTGCCTCTCTACACTACCATCCGACATGCATTTAATCTTGTAGACCCATTTGCAGCCAATGGTCTTCTTTCCTTCTGGTAGTGGCACAAGATCCCATGTTCTATTTTCAGCCAAGGCAGATGTTTCCTCATCCATAGCTATGTACCAATTTTTATCCATCACTGCTTCAGCATATGTAGCAGGTTCTTTGACCTCCGTCACTTTTGTCATGTAAGCATAATGCTTTGTAGAATAACCACTGTAAGTCAACCTATCCACAAGGTACCTGACTCTCTGCGAGCATCTAAGCTGTGGTGCACTACTCGATTCCCCTCTCTCATGAGGCGGAATGTACATATTCTGCCTAGTGCCAGGCGTATATATAGTTGGAATACCAAGCTCACTATCTAGACTGTCAACTAAGTCATAGCATGAAGTCATCCTACCATGTATCATCACACCAGATGCATCATCAAAAGCTTTCTCTTTCCCTTTGCTGTCCACCATATCATATCTCCCTCTCATTGACATAGTGGTGTCAGTGGACGGTGAGCCAAAGCTCTGCAACCTCCCTGTCCATGGAGATACCATTGTAGCACTAAGGGATGTCAATGTAGTACTTTGCTACGAATCAATTGTAGAAACATGTGTAGAAGGCATATTTTATTGCATTGCAGTCAGTGATGCATACCAAGATGCCATCTCATCAAAGATAACATCTTTGGTGACTAGTGTCTCCCAAGTAGAGGGATCATAACATTTATATGCCTTCTTCTTCTACAAATAACCAATAAAGACACGCTTATGTGCTTTCGGATCCATCTTCTTCCACTTCTCATCAAGGATATGCACATAAGCAAGACAACCAAATGCTTTCATGTGACTAATATTAGGCTTGTAGCCATACAACTTCTCAAATGGTGTCATATCATGAATACCTATAGCGGGAGTCCTGTTCAAGATATACATGGCTGTCATAACAGCCTCAGCCCAATAATAGAGCGGCATCTTCTTCTCATTCATCATTACACACGTAGCTTCCATTAACACATTGTTCTTCCATTTAGCTAACCCATTCTGCTTTGGAGTGTAGTTGCATGTTAGTTGCCTACATATACCATTTTCAGCCAAAAATCTGTCAAACTCATTTGACATATACTCTCCACCACTGTCAGATCTCAAACAAGAGATATAGCAATCAAATTCCTTTTCAACTTGCTTCTTAAATTGTTGAAAAATAACAAATACCTCATCCTTTATTTTTAGTATATAAACCCAAGTATAGAGACTGAAGTTGTCAATGAATGTCACATAATACTTAGAGTCTCCCATAGATGCATTATGGGTTGCCCCCCACACATTAGAGGTAACCAACTACAATGGTCGCTTACTATTTTTTACATGCTTGACAAATGACAACCTTGACTATCTACCAAACTGATAAGCATCACACACATGACCAATATCCGTGTAAGAAAACTTGGATAGACATGTAACAAGTTGTTTTTTTTGCATCATTTGTAGCTGCTAAAGATTAACATGTCCCACTCTCTTATGCCATATTTCTAAATCTCTAACTATGCTAGAGCCATGGGCAAACATGGCTAATTTCAACTGTGGCAAAGTGGCATCAAGAGTAAACATCCTGCCATTCCTATGACCACGAGCAATCAATTTGTAGCCATTACCAAACTCCTCGATGAAGTAACCATGCTTATTAAACCTAACCCGCAAATTTTACTCAGTCATCTAGTCCATAGAAAATAGATTTTTAGTAATCGATGGGACATGCAATACGTCATGTAAGTTCTTCTTCTTGCCATCATGGATTACTAAAGGAACTTTGCCTTTATGTTCAATACTATGCTGCGTGTCATCCCCTGTGTATACATAGCCATTCCTCTTAGGAACCATGTCAATAAACTAGTCACCATGAGGGGTCATATGATTCAATGCCCCCAAATCAATATACCAAATAGAATCCTCAGTAGACTTTTCAACAACCCTGTCTTTCATATATGTCATGGCAAACAGTCTATCTCTAGAAGCATCATTTGTCTGACTAGACGATGCATAATGTCCATGTTGCTTGCCCTTTTGATTGCTCTGCTTATTTTTCATAGTAATGACAGTCCTTATCCTTAATAGGATTTTTAGATGGATGTTGCTGCTACCATGAGCCTTTGCCTCTAGGGCTAAATCTCCCCCTGCCTCTGAAATTTCCACCTCCTCCTGCATTTGAACCCTGCTGGTTATTATGACCATAAGATACATTTTTTTGGCTTCCTTTGCCAGAACCATAACCTCTACCATGGCTATCATGGCCACATTGATTTGAATAGAAGACAACATCCTTGCTCTTAGAACTGCTGGAGCCTGTAGCCAATCCCAGTTTAACATCTTCATGAATGACTAATGTAACAAGCTCATTGAAATTTGACATTTCAGCCTGCACAAAGATGGAAGTATCAAATGACTTATATTCAAATCCCAAGCCATTTAGTGTCACTACGATCATGTCTTCATCCTCAACCTATGTGCCAATGGATGCCAGCTGATCTGCGATAGTCTTAATCTCTATGACACAATCCTGTATAGATCTGCCTTTTCTCTCCATGTTGTTGAATTTCTACTTTAAATATCCTTTACCTATCAAGAACTTCTCCATGTGGAACTTCCATATGGCATAAATATTGCTATCAAGCATTTCCCCCACTATTTGGATTATGTTATCGGTTATGTTTGCATTTTCCATGTTGCAGACATTGCTTGACTACCTACAAACCAAGGCTTCTTAGCTGATTAGTTTCATCCTTCCAATGCAATGACAATTTTCAGCATCAAGCTCTGTTCAAATCAATGTATTTTAGTCCATAAACTTGTCAAAGACATTCACAACCAAGTGAAATAGGATGTAGGTACATCAATCAATAACATAGAACATGTAGTTGTTATAAACTCTATGACATTCAACCTCACTGCCAATAGATATACATGCAGTCTGAAATCTGCAAGTTGTAAATGACTAGCACTTCTTTCATAGCCAAAATAGAGATGTATACATGTCATATATTCTTCAAAACATCCAAAACATCTACTATTTCATGTAGGAGTCCATACATAATCATACAAGCACAATTCAGTTCATGTACATCAAGTATAAGTGTTAAATGTCCTGCTCATAGATTGCAATGAACCAATACACAACTCAACCAAGGTTTATTCCAGCTCAAAAATGTCCTCAAAGTACTTCATACATGTGCTATCAAGTGTAGGGGTCAATACATGACCCCTACACTTGATATCCAGCTCAAAAATGTCCTCAAAGTACTTCATACATGTGCTATCAAGTGTAGGGGTCAATACATGACCATACATACAACCATAGACACTCTGTCTTCAACAGACAATGTCATAGAATGCATTCCCTATTTGTAACCAACCAAGTTAATATCAATGCATTTGTTTCCAACTTCAAAAATTAGCATACAATCCTCTTCTTAGTCCATAAGGCATTTACCAAGCATAAATCATACATCTCATAGGAGCCAGCCAAAGTCATGTGGTGCTTCAACATAAACTAATGCTTGCTGCCAACAATTTATGACAATTTTTCAGCTTGTCATACACTCTCAAATTTGTATATTACAGCACATAAATCTCTATCCCAATTGAGAAAATGAAGCACTTGAATCAGCCCAAAGTCATCTCATAGCATAGGCACAACATCCTCAAAGTGTCCAGGATCAATCATAGCCATTTGGGTATCAAATGAGCATAACCAAGGAGCTTTAAGCATCAAGACAAGGGTCTGCCCTATTTTACACAGCTTGTAGACTATTTTTCAGAGTCCAAAACTAAGTATATGGTAGTCAATGTCAATACCAACTGTTAACCGTCAATGTCGGGATTCATTTCCACTATCCAAAGGTGTCACCAAGAAGGATAAGCTGCCACTGAGCTGGAGTAGAAGCTAGAGAGGACTGATATAAGGAGAACCATGTTGATGAAGAGGAAGAAATCGTTGATGCCCACAGAGAAGAATAACTTAATCATACTCTTATTCTCGTTCTTTTCTTCTCTATTCTTCTTACAACTTTCCTTTCTATTAAACCCTTCATGGATACCTGAAGCATAGCCCAGTCTTGCAAACCTCAATTAGAGCACTTCCTTTCAAATCTTTAGAACTACTTCAAACAGGCCCCTTGGCAGGATCGCCAAAAATGAGAAACCCAATGGATCCACCAAAATCTACCAGAAAACCACGCCTCGAAGCAGCATCTACAATGCCCGATCCATCAATGTTTGCCAAAGAGAGTCCTCACAACCATCACAAAAGAGCAAAGGCTCACAAGAAATCTTGCGATAATCTGCATCTTCACTCTCATCCTCACCACAATCCATTGAAAGTTCAAGCACAAGAGGAGGTGAGAGGTCACGTTGAGCCAGGAAGAGAGAAAGAAAAAGAAAGAACATGTGCACGATAAGGGTGAGAGGCAATTACATCACCCCCAACCATCTTCCTTCACATGACCCCTCCAACCTCTCTTTTCTTTTATTATTCTTCAAAATGCTTTACATTATCTTCTAACCTTTGAAATAGGTCTTTAAGCTAAAATGAAAAGAAGTAGAACCAAAACACCCATCTCATGTGGAAGGATTTCTTGACCATGGTTTTACAATTGATAACCAACTAATAACCATGGCATGATACATTGTTTTGGATCTAAATTGAAGAATAAAATGTGTATGCGAGGAAAAAAATTACATTGAAGATCAAAGATTATTCCAAAAATAGCACAAGTTACAAGGTTAACACGTTTTTGGTCAAACGATGGTGCAGGAGTGGTAAGAGACGTGAATTGGAGTTGGATCGATCATCAGTGAGATCATGGAAGAGCATCAACGGGCCCCTAATGTCAAAAAACATGCATCATAATGAGCGATTTTATGAGAAAAATGTAGATTTTACCGTTTTATGATGAATTGTTGTTTGAAATGGTTAGTAATACTTGGATTTGATTGCCAATCCTCTATTCAATTAGTCATGTTGAAAGAATCATTAAAAAATCAGTCATATAATAATTCTATGCAAAACACGTAAAACCCAAAACTAGACAGTTTAAGGGAAAATATGTGGTTTTTGGGATTTTTGGTGTGCATTTTCCATTCCTATGGAATGAAACATGCTATAAAAATCATTTTCTATAAGACTAATCAGTCTAAATTTGAAAATAAGTATATCTATGTAAATTTCTATAAATAAATATGAAAAAAAGGAAAATAGAGAAAATTAGTTTTTTTCGCATCATAAAATTAAGGAAAAATAAGATTAATGTGTGTGGACATATGATGGAGCTAAAGCATGAGGTTTAACCTCAGTTCAGCCCCATTTCTTTGTTAGAGTGAGTTTTATTGCTTTCAAAAAATAAAATTACATTAAAAGACCAGGTTTTACACCTATCAATGCATGTAATATTTTAAACGGTAGGCAATAGGGGGTTGTTGAGTGTTAAAGTACGTTAAATATTGATGATTCATGGTGCATATCATATAGAGTTCATGGTTGTTTAAAAATTGAAGGGGCTAGTAGCACGAGGAAGCTCGATGCTAGCCCTAAGCAACAAAGCACTATTGTAGAAAAAGAAAATCATGAAAAGAATTGTCTTTGCACTTTCATGTTTCTGATTTTCAATGAATATTTATTTGAGCATGATGGTCATATTTACACTTGCATTGATGCACCATATGGTATCTTGTCCTGGTGGATACATAGTACCTTTTTGTATGAGTGATGACCTGAAGTTGAAAGTGTGAGGTATCCCAAGCCGTTGGGCTAGATATTCAGTTCCTTAGGAGTTAGTTGGTGAGGTTTATCTATCATCTCCTGGACCATTTATTAAAAGAGTGGACTTTGTTTCAAATGTGTTTTATGTTCATGGTGCATCTTGGGGCTAATCCCTGAGGTGTAGGAAAGCCATAGTAGAGCCATGGTGATAAATCAAAGGGTGCTCCCTTTGTGTGTGCTATGTGGTGTATAACACCAACATGTTTAGGGACTCCCTTTGAGGAGTAGGAAAAGAATCATTCGTTGGACTACAAAATCATACAAACACAAAGTTTATATACGCTCCTAGCTATGAGGCCGTGTGGGTTGTTTGAGGTGAGTAGTAGAGGCCTGGCTAGTGCCTTAGAGCCAGTTTTGGGCCCGTTTTAGGTCCCGACATGTGGTGCATTTTCTACGAGCCATTGATATGTGGTGGTTTCCAAATCTTGATCAATAGGGACAAGTTTGTTAGTGTATGCCAAAAAGTAGTGAGATAGATTCAAAAGATCGTCAAGCCAAACTTTAGAAGCAAGAAAGAGCTTGATGGGCTAGATGGCGGGCCAAAATTATTAGAATATATTCTTTGCAAAGGAATGATCCAATATCCCTACAAGGGTGGGGTCTTAATAACCATGGCTGGATGCATAGTCTGTTAGGGAGGAGGAAGTTTTAGCATAGTTTGTTAGGGTGGGGTCTTAATAACCATGGCTGGATGCATAGTCTGTTAGGGAGGAGGAAGTTTTAGCACTTCCCCCCTTCCAGTCAAATTTTCTACTTCAAGTGGAGCATTAATTCCAATAATTCAAACTCCTTTAGCGAATCCGATTGTTACCATGGCACAATCCATTGCAATCCCAACAGGGATGCCATACTTGCCAGCCTTAAGGTTTCCTCTACCCATTTTTAATGGGTTAGCAGAGGAAGATGTAGAACTTCATATCAATGAATTTCAAAAGTTAATGTTTAACTCTCGAATTCAAGATGAAGGGCACTTGATGATGTTCTTTCATATGACTTTGAAAGGACGAGCTGCAGTATGGCATCATAGCCTAGAAGATGGAACCATAACTACGATTAACTTTTTCTTTGCGGCCTTTTGAAGAGAATTTGCTCTTGAAAGAAGGGGATGTCAGTATTGGCAACGTGTCCTCAATGTAACACGTTAAGAAGCTCATGAAAATATTGGTAGGCATGCCAAGAAACTGAAGGAAGTATTCCATAAGTTGCAAACCTATATTCCTATTCTGTCATTGGCTTTACGGATGCAGACTATGCTGGACATGCAAACTACAGGAAGCCCACTACAAGGTATGTGCTTAACTTCACAGGGGGATTTGTTTCCTGGATATCTAGGCTGTAGAAGTGTGTTGTACTGTTACTACTATAGAGGTAGAGTATGTGGCTGCCCCACTAAGACATGCAAAGAGGCCATATGGCTGTCACGTTTGGTTGCTGAGCTTGGGATTACTAAGGTTCCTGTCCTCCACTGTGATAGTCAGAGTGTTATCATGTTAACATATAACCCTATCTTTCATGCAAAGACAAAACACATACAAGTGAAGTATCATTTCGTCAGAGAGGTACTTGACAGTAAGAGCATTGATCTGATCAAGGTGCACATTGATGATAACCCTATAGACCTTCTCACCAAAGATCTTCTAGTAGAGAGGTTTGAAGGCTTATGATGGGTATTGGATAGGTATAGTCTCTTCAGCTTTGTACATACTTAGACTTAGCTGATTCTTTTTCTCACCTTTGGGCACATTGCCTCTAGGGGGGAGGTTGTTGAAAGGCAATGCCAGTGTTCGCCCGTAAGGGCCAGGTTGTACACATAGTATATATGCCTATCTAAAATCATTATTGAGGTACACTCTTCAGTACCACAAATCGTGTCTCTATCTCTTCTCTCTCAACCTCCATCTCTACATAGAAGCTCCATTGCATCTAACTCAACAAGTGTCACCTCGTGAGAGCTTGGTAGGTCCTTGGGTGTCGAGGCAAGACACTTGAGGCCAATGCCCTGTTCTCCTTGGGTCACTCTACGCTCAGCTCCCTTCTTTTTACATGCCCGAGTATAGAAGTCTTGAAAAAAAGATGAAAAGAAAATATATGATGACAAAGCTATAGGAGTCCTCACCTAGTCGGAGTTCATGGTCTAGTTGTCCTTAGTTAGGTAGGTAGTTTAGACCACCACTAGGATGACCTCTTGGATGGTTCTTTTAGCCAGTCTGTGTTGAAGTGGTTGGTTAGCAACTCGCTCTCAAATTTTTTGAGATTATGATGGGCCTATCCCTTGTGGATTTTCATACCTTGATTCTGTTAAGGGATAGGATAAGATGTGTTCTTGTGCTATGTTGAGTATATTTTTTGTGGCAACTTGATGCTTTCTATGGTTGTTTATGCAGGTCAGTTCGTGGGACTCGACGGGCTGAGTCGCCCTATCTCATGGTCGCCAATGAGAGTAGATTTTAAAGACTATTGTTGAAGCAGAAAAGAGCTGAGGAGGTTGCCAAATACCAAATTTTCATGCAAAATGAAACGGTTGCAGATAGTTGAGCTCAAGTTTTCCTGGATGGAGTTCGATGCCAGGAACCCAATGCAAGTCTCAGTTCGTTGATCAGAGTTCGTTTGACCCCCATTTAATCCCCACAAGGCTTTGCATTATGAAGTGGCTATATGATCTGAAAACCAAAAAGTGTGCCATAGTGGCCATGATGATAGATTTTGACATCACCAAGCTAGACTGATCTCGAATCTGAGCTCGTTTGCTCCTCCGAAATAAAAAAAACCACTCCAGCCAGAGTGTGAATAAGCAAAAATGGACTAGTTTTTTGGCAAAATTTTTTTATAGCTTAATCAAGATTTAGATACCAAAAGGCATCATTTTATGAAATGTGGGGGGGAGGGGTGCCGTTTTTTTCAGCGCCCCCCCAAATCCTCTATTTTTAATCAATTTTTGATCTTGCAATAATTTGAGGAAGCATTAGGGTTATAATTTCCACCAATTTCTCGCTCCCCTTTGCTTACGAAATGAACGAATTTGATGCACTATACAATATGATCTGATTTTAGTCTTTCTCTCTCCTCTTGTGGATTGTTCTTATGGATCAATGTAAAAGAGGGGGATGGGGCTAAGATGTACGTTTTTGGTCAAATGATGATGCAGGAGTAGAAAGAGACATGAATCTGATTTGGAAAGATCATCTGCGACCGTGGAAGAGCGTCAACAGGCCTCCAATGTCGAATAACATGCATCATAATGAACGGTTTTATGAGAAAAATGTAGATTTTATTGTTTTATGATGAATTGTTGTTTGAAATGCTTAGTAATGCTTAGATTTGATTGCCAATCCTCTATTTGATTACTCATGTTGAAAGAATTATTAAAAAAGCAATCATATAATAATTCTATAGAAAACACACAAAACTCGAAACAAGGTGATTTAAGAGAAAATATGCGGTTTTTGGATTTTTGGTATACATTTGTCATTCCTATGGAATGAAACAATCTAAGAAAATCATTTGCTATAAGAATAATCAATATAAACTTGAAAATCAGTAATTACATGTAATTTTCTATAAATAAATAGAAAAAATAGAGAAAAATAGAGAAAACTAGATTTTTTGCATCATAAAAATGAGAAAAAATAAGATTAATGTGTGTAGATGTATGGTGGAGCTAAAACATGAAGTTTAGTCTCAGTTTAGTCCCATTTCTTGGTTAGAGTGAGTTTTTATCACTTTCAATAAATAAAAATACATTAAAAAATTACGCCTTACACTTATCAATGCATGCAAAATTTTAAATGGTAGGGAATAAGGGTTTATAGAGTGTTAAAATATGTTAAATACTCATAATTCATGATGGATATCATTTAGAGTTCATGGTTGTTTAAAAATTGAAGGAGCTAGTAGCACGAGGAAGCTCGATGCTAGCCCTAAGCAACAACGAAGCACTATCGCAGAAAAAAATTTCATGAAAAGAATTGTCTTCGCACTTTTATGTTGCTGATTTTCAATGAATATTTGTTTGAGCATGATGGTTATATTCACACTTGCATTGATGCACCTTATGGTATCGCATCTTGGATGCATAGCACCTGTTTATATAAGTGATGACACGACACTAAGAGTGTGAGGTATCCCAGGCTGTAGGACTAGATATTTGGTTCCTTGGGAGTTATTTAGTGAGGTTTATCTATCATCTCCTGGATCGTTTATTGAAAGATTGTACTTTTTTTTGAATGTGTTTTATGTTGACGACACATCTTGGGGCCAATCCCCAAGTGTAAGAGAGCCGTAGTGGAGCCGCAGTGATCAACCAAGGGGTGCTCCCTGTGTGTGTGCTATGTAGGGTATAATGCCAACATGTTTAGGGATTCCCTTTGAGGAGTCGGGAAAGAATAATTCGTTGGACTACAAAATCATACAAATGCAAAGTTTATAGAGCTCTTGGTCGCGAGGCCGTGTGGGGTGGTTTTAGGTGAGTAGTAGCAAGTGCCTTATCGCCAGTGTCGGGATTGTTTTAGGTCCCAACACCATGACTTATCACTTTTTATATTTGGCTATTACACCTATCTATAGTGGCATAGTTATAGTGCCAGTTGATTAATATAGTCACTTATGCACTGCTTGACTTAGTAGGCCATATTTCTTTATGTTGTATCTTATCTATACTTTGTGCATATTGTATTATGTGTGAAAGAAGAAGAAGAAACTAGCAATAAAATGTTTTTGGCTTCCATATCTCTTCTTGTGTTTTTGAATGAGCTTCCTCTCATGTATATGGTGTGTTTTTTGCACAACAACTCAAGCAAGTCCCCCCACCATGCAATTCTTGATATAGTATCAAAGTGATCCCATTGCGAGACACTAGTTTTGAAGGCTAAAGTGAAGGAGAAGAAGGATTTGAGTAAGAAAGAAATGGGTAAGAAGATCTCCCATTCCTTCACTCTTTCAGTGCCTATGGAGGCACCAAAAGCAGGGCAACACAAAAATCTACCCACCAAGATTCCACGAGGGTATTCTGCCCACCAAGATTCCACCCTTGTAACTAGTATTTAGGGTTCCAGGATCCCATCCTGGGTTACGAAGGGGCTTGTCAGATTCTGGGAACAATGTAGGATTTACAGCCAGAGCCCCCTCTAGCACCCACATTTTCTATTTCCCGAGACTATCCCTACTGACAGACCTTTCGCCTACGGAGCCGGTCCAAGCCTCTCATAGCGATAATCATGACCCCCTTGGAGTAGGGTCTTGTCGCTAGCTTGGGGGTAGCGATCCTTCCTTAATTAAATCCTTTAAAAATCAAGCACAAACAAGGCATTTAGTCCTAATATCCTTTTCCAAGAAAACATTCCTTTATTCTGATGGCAACTTGTCACATCGGAGACCCTTGCCATGCATTTACCATAAATCACAAGAACTTGGAATAATCATCCAAACAACAAACCAACAACTAGTTGAATGCAAAAGCATTTTGGATGTTGTTTGATCAACCAACAAAAAAAACCAATTGTATTCTTTCCAAACAATGCAAGAATAGATGATATGACATTTCCATTGCATATTTGCTCTTCCCCTTGGGATCTAAGAGCGATACTATGTAAAATGTTTCTTAACACTTCCTTCCTTCGGCTAAGGCGTATGTTAAGGATTCAAACACTATTCATGACGTAAGTTCTATAGGTCACTTACATTGATCGATGACCCAACCCTGAATTGGATATAGTTATCCAATGGATCTCAAAACATCTTAGTTTTAATCCTTATGATTAATTTCTTGTACTAGCTCTTAGTCAAGTCGTGAGGCAAACATGAAATTATTCTCATATATCAACATGTTATAGGCATAACGTGTAAATACTTGATAAGATAAGTGTGAGATTATCTCAAGTAATTAGACTCCAACAGGCCTTGCCTTGAGCTAGAATCTAGTTCTTCTTAATTTTGGGCTCTTAGGCTAAGTCCTTTTGAAGTATCTAAACTAGTACTTTCTATTCATGATTCTTAATGTCATATTCTCTTATCAATTATGCTATTTATAACCCTTGACTATGCTTTAACCTAGAACTTTTATACATAGTCTTTTAATGTCGTTCTTTTAATGACTATATCCTTCATAACCCTTGACTAATTCTTCATTGTAATTGCTCTATCAACGAATAAGCCATATGCAACTAGGTGCAATTAACTTCCCTTGATATATGCACTTCACAAAGTCCATCTTTCGAGTAGGTGAGATGGAGTTTATCCTTTCCGATGGCCTATACTTGTGCATCATAGTATGGGGCCTAACATCTCATACAAGAATCAAAACAGACATCTATCAATTTGGAAATGCATTACTTACAATTAATACCACAGTTGGATTGACAGTGATGCCTTTGCCCGAAGCTTCATTGTTGGTTATGGGATTACCATCCGCACGTGAAATTCTTCGCTTGGGGGCCATCGTCCGCAAGAAGACTCAAGAGATTAAGAAGGTGGAATAGATTTCAAGATGGGACAGCGTAAGAAAAGATGGTTAAGTTGAGGATTGAGATAGAGGAAATTGTGCAGCCTCTCGGGGTGACTCCTCTCTCTCTCTCTCTCTCTCTCTCTCTCTCTTTCAAGAGCTCTCTCACAATCTCTTGGAGGGTATCCTTCTCTCTACCTCTCTCTAGCAGCCTCTCGGGGTCTCCTTATGCTCCCTTGTGCCTCCCCATGCCTCATATTTATAGTGAATTAGAGAAGAGGGCTTGTGGTTGAGAAGTGGAGCTCTTTGTGGAGGGGGATCTTGAAAAGATTAGTGATTTGATGCTCATATCATAAATCCGATGGCTCCATTAGCTTCGAAAGGGGGATAAAACCCCAAGACACTTGATTAGAAAGCTCTTAGTTCACTCCTTCTTTTCTCTGTTTGAAGTGTTGTTTTCTGTCTTGGATTGCGATCGCAGCGCGTGCGATTTCGCCAATCACTTTTCTTTATTTTTCTTTTTATAAAATCTCCAAAACTAACTAAAACATCACTTGTACTTTCCTTTTAAATGCCATCAAATTCTAGAAATCCCCATATCTTTTTTTTTTGGATGATATCTAAAATATCTAAAATAAACTAGTTTTGCCCAAAATCTAATACTTTTGGACCATCCAAACTATACACATTAATACTAGTGATTAATATAGCTCATAAGTCTCATTCATGTTGTAACTTACGTGAAGGGTGGCTACGGTCCTTGTCAATCTGAGAAAAATATCGGATTTACAACTCTCAATTTTTCTAAATAAAATATTTTTAATTAAATAAAAATCCTTAATTATTAATGTTAGTTAGTTTTTACCTTAGTTAGTCTTTAGTTAGTAACCTTACTAACTTATTAATTGACTAACTAACTTTTGAACTAACCAACTAACTTTTATTGTGTGGAAATATTACATGTTTGAATACATAAATGCAGATTGGGATGATAGCATGTCTCATAGAAGGTCTACCAACGGATTCATGTTTTCCCTTGGTAGTGTAGCAGTTACGTAGAGCAATAAAAAAGCAACCTACAATTGCTTTAAAGAGTACATAGGCTAAATACACAGGTGCTCCTATGGCAGAATGTGAGGCGATATGGCTGCAAAAGGTATTGGGTGATTTGGATGTGCAGGGAGATGGTCCGGTTATCATTCACTGTGATAACATGAGCAACATACAATTAGCTAGGAACCTAGTATTCCATGTTAGGACAAAACACATTGAGGTGTATTACCAATTTATGAGAGAGAAGGTACATGTAAGAGAGACTAACTTAGTATGTGTCAACACCCAAGATTAGATAGCTAACATTTTCACAAAGGCATTGGATGTAAAGAAGCTTTGCAAATTTCAAAGCTTACTTAGAGTTGTAGAGATATATTTGAGCTTGAGGGGGAGCATTGAGGTAGCAAGATCAACATGTGTGGACATTGACGGGTTGCCTAATTAGATGGGTCCGCATGTCAATGGTCATTATGATCCTCACATAGCCACTAACTTATCATTTATTATATTTGATTGTTACACCTATCAACAACTAGCATAGTTATAGCACCAATCGATTATATAGTTAATTATACACTATTTGACTTAATACGCTACTTTTTTTTATATTGTATCTTATATATACTTTGTGAACATTGTATTATGTGTGAAAGAAGAAGAAGAAACTAGCAAGAAAATGTTTTTTGCCTCCATCTCTCTGTTTATATTCTTGAGTAAGCTTTCTCTTCTATATGTATAGTATGTGTTTGGCGGAACGGCTTAAACAAGTCCCCCCACCATGTGATTCCTAACATAACAGCCTTCTTGACCAATGTTGTCCCACCCACCCCACATTGCCAACTAGCTATAGCGGAAACAATCAGTATGGTTGAAGGCTTAAGTGATGATGAAGAAGAGGAGTTCTTGAAGGCTAATACTGACATGGAATCCATGTATCTCATTAATATTCTCCAAATTAGTGAACATTATATGCAACCCTAGAGTTTTCAACCTGAAGCTTTGGAAGAGCAGGAAGAGGACAACAATCTAGACAGTTTCAAAACTTAGAACTTGGAGTACACAAAAGGAAATACCAATACTGACTGGATTGTTGATGCTAACATTAGTAAAATCTTGAGTCAAGAGTGCGAGTTTGAAGCACAGATCCAGAAAGTGACGTGTAAAAGAAGACATACTAGGCATAGTCTTCTTAATGTCCCAAGTCAAGATTCGTGCCAAAATTGTAGCCCCCATTCTGTCAGCAAGTCATCAATTTGTTGAGTGAATTTAAGGATGTGTTCACATGGGAATACTTATATACAAAAGGGTTGGATTCTTGATTCTATTAGCATCGAAATCTTCTAAAACCTTATGTTATTCTAGTTCAAATGCAATGCTATAGAATGAACTCTCACATGGTTAAGTAAGTCTATTGAGAGTAGGTTTCATACCCCATAGATCACGTGGATTGGATGTCCTCAATTGTCATGATTTCCCAAAAGAACAAGAAGCTACAAATATAGGTAGATTACTAAAAGCTTAATGTAGTCACAATCCTGGCTCCCTTCCATATCCCTTACCTGGATACCATAATACTAGATGAAGTAGTTAGCCACAATATGTACTCCTTTCCTGATGGTTTTAGTGGATACAATCAAGTGTGCCATGCTCTAGAAGACTAAGCTAAGTCAACTTTTATCACTGCATGGGGAGTATATGTATGCATAGTGATGTAGTTCAGCCTCAAGAATGCTCTAGCCTCCTTTTAGAGAGATATGTAGGGGATCTTTGGGCCTTACCTCATAGATTTCATGAGGGTCTTCTTGGATAATTTTAGTGTCTTTATAAAAGCTACGCTTCACCTAATGCACCTCTCATTTTGCCTCATTAGATATTGAGAGGTAAGTTTAAGTCTCAATTTGCTCAAATGTGTATTTTTTGTTCAGGGTGTTATAAGATCCGAGATACATGCTCGACTTTCTTATATACTTAAAAGATATACACACTAGGGACTAGAAGATGGGCCAGTCCCCCCCCCCTCCCCTCTAGAGTTATATTATTGACAAGGAGCAAGCTCCTCCATTACACATAAACCAATTCTTACTTGTAGATCTTGGGAACAAGATCACGATTCCTTGCATGATATGAGCATGATATACAACCAGCTAACACTTGCACAACTTAGAAGTTGGCACCTTTTGATCCTTTTTGAGCCTCTCCTTCTCCCCTACACAATATGTGTAGGGATCTCTTCTTGGAGCTTGATTTTAGTAGGGCTTCTGTAGCATTTGCACCTTCTTTCCTCCTCTTGGAACTTGATTTCAGCAGGGCTTCCACAGCACTTACTCCTTCTCTTCTCCTCTTGGATGCATGCAAAGTAATGCTTCCTTCACCTCCCCCACACCCAAGGAGAGCCTCCTCTTTTATAGGATTTGAAGAGCTTCTCTTCTTGGAGAGAGACTTGAGTGCCAAGATTGGAAAGGTTGATCTTCATGCAAGGTGTGGCTATTCCGGGACCTACTTTCAGCACCAATTTTGAGATATCTCTTTGTGCATTGTTCAGATGGAAAAATGTTCAACACAAAAGTTGTAGATCTCGTTGTTTTCAATAACCTTCATGGGACATTTTTAGAGATCGGCTTTCTATTGCGAGATATTTTAAAAATGGATTCACCATGTCTATTTAAGGAAACGAGCTTTTTAAACTCTACTCTACTCTTAACTTATGGTCTATGCACCCACCTTGATCCATAGATAAGGAGAGTTCATTAATTTGCCTTGGGCCTCAACATTAAGATTGACTTCCCACAAAAGATTGTGTCATCTTAGACCTTAGAAAGAGAAAATCACTTCTCTCCTCAATTCCAAAGGATCACATCTCTCGTCTTTCCTAGTGAGAGAATTACCTCTCTCGTTTTTCTTAGTGAAAGAATTACTTCTCTTCTTAATTCATTAAGAGAGAAAAGACCTTAAACCTTGACTTGTAAGGGAGAGGATGATCCCAAATGAGTGCAATGCTCATTACACACAAGTAAATGTTCCCAAGCATCCCCGGACCTACACATAGATGCATATACACAATGCTAATGCACTTCCTCTTCTTAGAACTCAATCCATCTTCATTTATGTGTAACTCCTTGGTCCTTGTGTACACACTTACGCTTGGCAGACACTTCATTTCCCCTTCATAACTTGTACTGCATGTATCAGATATCCCCGTCACAGTGCTCTGATGTGATGCAATAGGAATAATGGTCTCTAAATGGTCTCATGGCCATGCTAGATCATCATCAACACTTAAAGAAAAGTGAGTCATTAATTTATTGACACAAATTTATTAAATAGAGAATGCGTAATAAGCAATCAATTTAGTGACATCCCTCTGGCTTCTAAACAATTGACCTCAATTGTAGAGGGGATCCATAGTCCTTAAGAAGATTTGGAAAGTCTTGTAGTTCTCTCTCAGAGCATCCAATGGGGGGTAATTCTTAAAATTAATCGAATACTTCCATAATACCTTACTTGAACTTAGAGTATTATCTTAATGGCGTAAAATTCTTTCAGGCACAAGGAACTCTTTTATTTCTTCTATGTCAAGTAAATCTTCCTTGATTGGTTCCATTGGAGGCTCTCCGATATAGGGACGTGGGAAACTTATATGGAAAGCATCATGAATGTTCCAATGACTTGGTAGATCCAAACAAAAAGTCACATCGTTTATCTTATTTGTGATCGTGAAAGGGCCATAATAGCTACTAGAAAGATTAACACAATATGTGTAGGGATCTCTTCTTGGAGCTTGATTTCAGCATAGCTTGTGCAACACTTGCACCTTCTCTTCTTGGCTTGGAACTTGATTTCAACAGGGCTTCTGTAGCATTTGCACCTTCTCTCCTCCTCTTGGAACTTGATTTCAGTAGGGCTTCCACAACACTTTCTCTTTCTCTTCTCCTCTTGGATGCATGCAAAGTGATGCTTCCTTCACCTCCCCCACACCCAAGGAGGGGTTCCTCTTTTATAGGATTTCAAGAGCTTCTCTTCTTGGAGAGAGAATTGAGTGCCAAGATTGGAAAGGTTGATCTTCATGCAAGTTGCTCTGTGCGTTGTTCGAATTGAAAAACATCCAACACAAAAGTTGTAGATCTCATTGTTTTCGATAATCCACGTGGGTCGTTTTTAGAGGTCGGCTTTCTATCATGAGATATTTTAAAAATGGATTCACCATGTCTATTTTAAGAAAACCAACTTTTAAACTCTATTCTTAACTTATGGTCCATGCACCCTCCCTGAGTCATAGATAAGGAGAGTTCATTAGATTTCCATGGGCCTCAAATTAAGATTGAATTCCCGCAAAAGCTTGTGTCATCTTAGACCTTAGAAAGAGAAAATCACTTCTCTCCTCACTTCCAAAGGATCACGTGAACCATCTTTCTTGGTGAGAGAATTACCTCTCTCGTTTTTCTTAGTGAAAGAATTACTTCTCTTTTTAATTTATCAAGAGAGAAAAGACCTTAAACCTTGGCTCGTAAGGGAGAGGATGATCCCAAATGAATGCAATGCTCATTACACACAAGTAAACGTTCCTAGGCGTCCCTAGATGCACACATAGATACATATACACAATGCTAACGCACTTCCTCTTCTTAGAACTCAATCCATCTTCATTAATGTGTAACTCCTTGGTCCTTGTGTACACTTTTACACATATGCATTTTGAAATCTTCCCAATCAATGAACTGTTGATTCTCCCGATTGATATAGTGCCACCAAGTGTGGGCAAAACCTTCCAAGTGAAGAGAGGCAATCATCAGTGCGGGGGTAGATGTTGAAGTAGGAATCCAACTTGGACGTCCATTCTTCCAGGCCAGATGGTGAGGGGGATTTCCCATTGTACTTTGTTAGGATGACCTTGTCATGCAGATCATAGGGGCCATGCTGCCCATGAAATCCTTGGTGTCCATATAGCCTGTGGTGGCCATACATGCTCTGCTGTCCATACATCCCTTGCGGTGCATTAAGCCCATGTTGTCCATTATAACCATGCTGTCCATGATTGCGAGGATGGCCATTTGTACCATATTGTCCTTGATGGGGCTGATTCATATGGGGTGCATTGGGGCTCCTAGGTAGAGAAGGTGAAATCCGACCCAAGGTGGGAGAAGACCTCAAGGGAATATTGCCGTCATGGTAGACAGGGGAATTCAATAGGGGCTCATCATGTGTATGAGAGGGTTCCCCAATCTCATAGGTAGAAGGGGAAATTCCCTTAGCACCAAGTATACCTTGTGGACCATGCAACGGTTCCTGATGTGGAGGGCGTCTAGACTAATGTCTAGAGTCATTGGTCTTCTCTTGGGATGAAGCAGTCGCTAATTGAGCAACAAGAGCAGTGAGCTGCTCCAAGGTCTATTGAGTCTTTGAGTTTGAGATAGCCATGTGCTCAAGCGCTTCATCAAACTTGGACATCATTTGGCGGTGGTTGGTGACCATATCATTATGTCGTTCCATATGACAGAGCTCATGTTGACAGAGGGTGTGATTGAGAAGGGTATATGGGTCCGTTTCAAGCATTTCCTCTTATGTGTCACCATGATAATCTTGCGTTGAGCTTGGTTCCTCATTCATGGAGGTTCGGAAGTCTCTAATCTCCCTCTGGAGTTCCTCTTTGGCTCAAGTTGAAGGGGAAAATGGCCTCTTTGAGATGAGCTATTAATCTTTATAACAGAAAATGATCAAAATTTTCTATAATGGGTTTACAGTGCCTATCTTGGAGCGGCGGTCTACATCCTGCCCATAGTGACCCTAGTGCACAAAAATGGGTATAACTTTCAAACCGTAGCTCCGATTAGGGAGGTTTTGGATTCAAACCGGAGGGGACAAAGCCCTCTTCAAGATGAGCTATAGGGTTTAACCTCTAGATTCAAAACAAGATTTTTTGCAATGGGATCTTTGTGACAGTCCTGCAAGACTGTGACCAAAAACACTGCCTGTCCCTTAGTACCAAGGTCTTACATGGATAGAGCATAGTTCAAGGGTCTTGATCAGCCACATCAATAGAATCTAGAGCATACTAAGCATAATCCCAATCATCATTGCATACCCATCAGCTTTGACATTAATGCAATTGTACATTCACTGCCATACATCTCCTTTGACTGCATGTACTTCAAGTGTCATACATGGGTACCATTAGCATTGTGGGGTATCCAAGAAGGATCATTTCAGAAGGGGAGTGGAGCTCATGGAAGTACCTGCACCTGTATACAAGTATTGGGCTTCGGATCACTGGGAGGTGGGCTAAGTTCCCCCCGGGCCGGGTTGTGCACCCCTTCAGGGTCTTAAGTGGTAAGGGAGGGTCACCTCTCTTTTGTCTTACCACCTCACCTAGCATCGGCCTTTTTCCTTAGCCGGAGTATACATGGCAGACATTTTTTATAAGCAATCAGTATGAGATGCATTGGAAAGAAGACATTGGGCCTTTTCATGAGATGCAAGGAATGATAGAGGTTGGGGTAGGGGTTACCTTGGCAGTCCAGTGACTCACTGGCTGCCACTTACCCAATTTACAATGGCTATTATTCATCCAAGATCACAAGACAAGATAGGGGGTTAATGTCAGCCATTACAATGAATTTCAGGAAGAGGTATGATGCTTGCACACGAAGAGGATTGAACTATTAAACCCTATGCAACCTTGAATCTCTCCAACAATGGATTAAGCTCAGCAAGTGGCTAAATTGAGAGATTAAGATCAGAATGGCATACCTCTTTAATGCTCGGGAAGACCATTGAAGCATGAATCATCATGATGCTGCTTTCTCCATTGATCAAGTCCAATTGTTGGTTGGGCCTCCGTTGAAGAATGCTTCAGCTTCAAATGCTCCTGTTGATGAAGAAGGCTCCTATACTTGTCCCCGAGCTTGAGCTTCAATAATGGGAAGCTTCAAGTGAAGCTTTCATGGCTGCCCACAAATCTCTCATGCATGTTGAATTCAATATCTTCATCTGGGCAAAAGAAATCATTCATGGACTGAAGGGCTTGTGGGATATGAACTCTCAGGGTCAGAGATGGTTTAGCTTGAAGAATCCATGGCTGCCCCAAACTGTTTAAAATAGTCCAATTGTTGTCCACCTTGTGGGCTGAATCCAACTATTTAAAATAGTCCAACTGTTGTCCACCTTGTGGGCTGAATCCCGGGAGCAAGAGTAACAAGGAGGAGAAGTGTTGATTTAGGGCCTGGAATGGCAGAGGGTAGCATGGAAGGAGGGCTGAGGCAGGGGGGGAGGTAGGAGGAGTAGGAAACAACAGCGCAAAATGCGCCGCAAATTGCGGGCTGTTCCCTGGGGTCTATCCTGGCTTGTGACCCTTATTAAGGGTATGACCTATGGTCAGGGGCAAGTGCGGAAAGCTCCTTGAGGCTCCAGTCTTGCCCTCCCATGGCTGCTCCAGGGAAAAAGATGAGTTCTCTGTGTTGTATGGCTATGGCAGCTTGCCTGGGAGGAGAGAGAAAGGGGGCTGGAGCAAAAAGTAATTGGGGTTTTCCCTCTTGATGGGACCTAATACGGGCCGGCACTGGCTATAGCACTAGCCGGACCTCATGCTCATGACACACAAACACCCTCACGGCCTCGTGGACCAGGAGCGTCAATCTAAGGCTGAAGGACAAACTGCCCTAAAGCTTAATTCATGTGTTTATAGTTTATAGTCCAACGTTTCCCTTAAACTCCTCAGAGGGAAAACCCTTATACATTGGCAATGCCACGATTACACACATATAGGAGGCACTCCACCCACCCCACTGCAACTCTCCTACATCTCAGGGATTGGCCCTTTGATGTGCTACTAAATGTATAACACAAATGAGCACAAACTCCTCTCTTTTATATTTCTCGTATTTCCAGGAGATATACCATGCTTCCTCACTTCACAGTCCCTTAGGAAACCGACCCTCTACCCTATGGCAAGGGATAACCTCACACTCTCAATCATGGATCAAAGTCCTAAGAAAACAATTGCTATGCAGTCTAGGAGATTTTTCTTTGATACCATGAACCATGCATAGTGCATAATGTGAATGCTTTAGTGCACAAACAATAGAAAATCAGCATTGTGCATCGTGCGAAACCAATCTTATCATGATTTCCATGCTAACGTTTATGTATTGAAACTAGGAGAGACACCGAGCCTTACGCTCATGCTGTCTTTTCCTTTATTTTAAAACAACGTCCTATAGCCATGATGCAACACATAAATCAGGTTTAAGATCGTACTTTGACGCTCAAACTCCCCTCTCACCCTACCGTTTAATGTTTTGCAATCGTTGATAGGTGTAACAGTCATTTTATGTGTATTTCTTTGTAGAGAAAGCAATAAATACGAACAAAAACATAGAAATGAGGGTAAACTGAGGCTAACCTCATGCTCTACCTTCATTATACATTGCACAAACACTTATGTAATTTTCTGGAATTTTCTTTTTATCGTTTCCTAATTTTCTCCAATTTAAAACCCATTTTCCACCATTTTTTGGTATTTTTCCTCTATTTTCTTCAATAAAAATGACTAGAAATTAAGATTCATTATGGGTTGTGGCCCTTAGGTTTCTTGACAGCAAAATTTCAGGTTTTATTGATGTTCTATCTCATGTTTCCCCTTTATTTTGCAAAAAACCCCCATTTTGCCTCTTAAACGCGTGTTTTACGGGTTTTATACCATTAATTTCAGTCACATAACACTTAGGATTTTCTGACTTTCTAAGCATAAACTGATCAAACTCATAGCAAGTAACAACATTATGCATAATCAGCCCATGGGAACAATATTTCATCAACCAAATAGCATAAAAACTCATTTTTTCTTCATAAAAATTGAATTACCGCTTAGACTTTGTGTCTCGGGATCTCGGTTTTGCTATGGGACTGCGTGTCAGCCCTCATTCAATGTCCATCATCTTCAAGAACAACGCTCTTCATGTCTTCATTCACCCGGAAGCAATCCGGTCTCATCCGGACAAGCTTTCCTCCACCATTCTTCATTGTCCTCTTCCACACAAGAACAGCCCCTTAAGAGAGAGAAAGGGAGGAGAGAGAAATATTGAAATCGGAGATTTCCATTGAGGCCACCATTGCACGAGCGAAGGGCAACGAAATGATTAGGCAGAGAGGAATGAAGCCCCATAATCATTGTGGGGGGTTGCATTGAGGTTGCATGATGCCTCCATCCCCATCAAGCGCATTTTTCGGCGCAGATATGGCGCCCTCCTCCTCACGTTTTTTTTTCCTCCTCAAAGATGCCACGCTTTGTGCTACATTAAAATGCTACATGTCCCCCCCCAAAGGTCATGACCACTTGACCAAAGTTTGGTCCACCTTTTCGTATCTTGCCCAGTTTCTTGGCCATTTTCCCGTCCGGACTTCGAATTGAGCTCTAGAAAATCCTAGGCGTCCGGCTTGACACCCCGCATTGGTCGGTAACTCCTGACAACTCGCACGGCAGTCTGAAAAATTATCAAAAATCAACAAGTGTCGCTCGGGCGTCTTTGAAGTACTTTGACGCTTAAAATCGTCCTAGGTCGAGCCGCCGCCTTCGACGTTGAATATTTTTCCCTTGATATTCGTAATTTTTAGCTATTTTTAAGCACTTATCGGCATCAAAATTCCACTCTCATTGGCGACCACGGGATAGGGTGACTCAGCCCGTCGAATCCCACAATAGATCTGCACAAAACAACCGAAGGAAGCATCAAGCTGATACAAAATAGATATATACTAAACACAGCACAATGCTCACCCTACCCCCTAACAGAACCAAGGTATGACATCCACAAGGAGTAGGCCTAGCATAATCTGATAAAATGTTCGAAGCTAGTCACTAACCAACTGCTCCAACACGGCTAAACTAAAAAGAACTATCAAAGAGGTTGCCCTAAGTAGTGGTCTGAACTACCTACCTAACTAAGGACAACACCACTAGGAGCTCCTACTAGATGAGGACACCTATAGCCTGATCAAGAAGTATTTTCTTTTAACACATTTCTTCTCTTAGGGTTTTTATTTTATTGACATACTTGGGCATGTAAAAAGGAGGGAGGTGAGCGTAGTGACCCAAGGAGAACAGGGCATCGGCCTCAGGACCTGTCTCGGTACCCAAGAACCTACCAAGCCCTCACAAGGCGACACTTAATCCTTTTCTAACGCTCACTTTTATTTTCGCTCCAACCTTCCTTAATTTCTTCTTTTCCAGCAAGATGCCACCCCTAGGAAGACAAGGCATCAGCCCCGGGTCTAACTCATCCCCAGGAACCTACCAGGCCTTCGCTAGGCAATGATCAGCTGCTTATAAAATTTTCCTTTCTTTTCTTTTCTATTTTTATAGGGGGTTCGAACCCCTTTTTACACACCTTTGTATATATTTATTGTCTGTAAGATATTCAGGGTTTCTTTTCCTTTATCATCATTATTTTTCTTCTACAGGCTTTTCTAACAGCCTCACAACTAACAAAAACTCCTAGAACGGCGGCCTAGCAGGCTAGCAGAACAGGGTCACTAGGACTCCCTTCTAAAACAGGACTTTTGATGTCGGGTAATGTCTTTACAGGAGGCAACAACTACTCAAAACTCCCTCAGACATACTTAACCTAAACCTGAGACTTCATGCCTTGGACGCCGGTCCCCAATAAGAAACGAAAAACCCCTTAACAAGTACACAAACACATATAACACAAAACCAAAGTACTCATAAAGGAGAGATATCACCTGGATAGGGCCACGAGAAGCTTCCATGCAACAAAAGGCTCCTTCCAAGCTCTTCTTCCGAACCTGTCTAGCACAGAACTAAAACAAGAAACCATTAACCGCACCTGCACTAAACAGACAACTGGCCCTCTTGGCCTAATGAAATAAAGCACTTCACTACCAAACTTAATCGGCCCTCTTGGCTTAACGAAATAAAACATTCAAAACCTCGCAAAACTGGCCCTCTTGGCCTAATGAGATCTAACAGAATAGCACCTACACATCCCTCCCTGAAAGAGCACAGATATACAATAATAGGCTCCTTTCCAAGGAGGAAAACGGGCTCGTAGCCCTAAACTAAATGCATAAGGTTATGACCTATCCCTCTTGCATATATAGCAAGAGGCGTACGCATAATATGTTGTCGAATCAACCTATGGGTCCAAGATAACAACGGTAGATTGATCTCGGCTACTCTTTGCATCACCCATATCAACCATCGTCTGCCATATATAGCATGATCTGATAACATTCCCCACAAGCGACCGGGTCCTATTTCATTATTGACCACAATATCCAGACTAGGACCACAATTAAAGAAGAGGTCTTCCTCATAAGCAAGATTTGCCAGTGAATCCGCAAACTGATTCCAATAACGTGGAATCAGCTAAAAGACACTCTCTCAAACTCCTCAAGTAGGGTCATCGCAGTCCGATGATACATACAAAGAATGGGATTCCGCACTGTGTATGTCCCATCTAGCTAATTCAGGATCAACTGGGAATCCCCTTTTACTAACAACCGACGAATACCACCTTGTTTAGCAATATGCAGTCCCATAATCAAGGCTTTATACTTCGCCATATTGTTAGTGAATCCTACCCCGAGATAAGCAGCTAACTTCATCGTAACTCTTCATGGGGGATCTCGGATTACTACTCCAACACTCCCTTTTTTATTAGGGCCCCTGGACGCTTCGTCAAAATATAATGTATACGTCCACAATAGGTTTACACAGCCTGCCATCGTGGACTCCTCTATTCGTAATTATGGTAATCAAAGTTTAGCATGTTGAGAGGATGAATTGACGGCTCCATCCCACCTTCTTCATTGAACTCAACAGGGATACTTGTCAACACTCGTAAGCAGTGATGGCAGAAGACTTTAATCTCCCACACAAAGGTTCCGTCTTCTTGCTCAATCACTTTGTATCCCTGCTCCACCAGATAAGTTTCCCTTGATGGTATCTCTGCTCCAAATATGGGTGCTCCAAATAAGGGATTAACCGACCCATCAACCGGCTTTAAGCTCTTTTGTAGGTATCAAATCATCCCCAGCATGGACCTGCAATGCATTTTCTTTGTATTAGCATACTTAGAAATAATAAGGTTTAATCTTATTAAGATTAACCTTATTTTTAAACTCTACTACCTGTAGATCAGCTAATAGGGCCGTAGACCTATTTTTCCCTAACCTGACAATCTTGTAGGGGCCATCCCATTTAGGTTCTAACTTCCCTGGAAACAACTCCCTACGCGCATCATAGTAGAGGACTAATTGCCCTTTTTTAAAGGTATATTTCTTCGCTCTAAGGTCATACAACTGCTTCATCCGACGTTTAGCTACCTCCTGGTGTAGTAAGCTCTGCAACTTCAGCTCATCCAGGTGGGCTATAGTCGTGAAACGTTCAAAAAGGGAATCCTCGTCTCCCAAAGAGTGGTTAATTGCAAACCGTATGGTTGGCAACTCAATCTCGAGGGGTAACACACACTCTTCTCTATAAACCAATTTAAATGGAGTATGGCCGGTAGCTTGCTTGAATGTTGTATTGTACGCCCATACTGCCACATACAACTTCCTGTCCCAGTCTCGTTTCTTCTCAGAGACTATTTTGGACAAGATACCCACAAGCTGTTTATTAGTACTTTCCACCTGCCCATTTGCTTGTGGATTATAAGGAGTCGTTTTATTATGCTTGATTTGCCAAGCTTCTGTCAAGCTTTTGATCACCTTATTCAGGAAATGGTTCCAGGGTCCGACACTAATTCCCTTGGTGGACCAAAGTGGCAGATAATCTGCTCTAAAAGGAAACTTGCAGTCTCTTTTGCATTGTCTTGCCTCGTCGCCCGCGCTTTTGACCATTTTGTAAAATAATCAGTGTCTACTATAATATACCTATTTTGGGTAGTAGAAGACGGGGTGATAGGACCCACAAAGTCAATGCCCCACTTCTCAAATGGAAGAATAGCCATGATAGGTGTAAGCGGGTGTTTCCTATTCTCTCTACTGTCATGTCTTTGACAGGTGTCACATCTCTTTACATACTCAAAGGAATCTTGGAAGATGGACGGCCACCAATATCCAGCTCTTAAAGCTTTCTGCACCGTCAACCGTCCCGCAAAGTGCCCTCCACATGCAGAGTCATGACACTCCTCCATGATGAAAGGAACCTTGTTAGGCATCACACATCGGCGGTAGATATCATCAACACCCTACCGATATAGTGTCCCTGCGATCAAGGAAAACTTCAAAGCCTGTTGTTTGATCTTCCTCTTTTTAGACTTTGCAAACCAGCTCCCGTCTCTCCTATTGATAAATAATGTGTAATAGCAGCATACCAAGATGGGATAGAAGCTGTATCAATTTTAAACATTGCCTCAATATCACTTCCTTCAGCCAAAATCTCTTTGGGCTCCCCGAAATCCACAAGGCATTCCACAATACCCTGCAACCTCGATGGCTTACTCTTAATCTCATAATCGAACTCCTGCAAAGTGATTAACCACTTTGCCAAACGATCAAGCAGCTGTAGCTTGTTCATAAGCAATCTAAGTCCTTCCGCCTTCGTATAGAATACTACCTTTTCATAGAGGATGTAGTGCCTGAATTTCTTAGTCTCAAAGACCATCGCAAGACACAACTTCTCCATGTAGGTATAGTTGATCTCTGAAATGCCCAATTTCTGACTCGCAAAAGCTATCGGATGATACCACTTTTCCTCCCAAATTTGGGCTAAACAGTAGCTTATACTATGCATAGTGGCTGCTGAAAATATATAGAACACCTCACCTCTTTTAGGTGCTTTTAAAACGGGTGCTTTTAGTAGCTCCTGTTTCACATCCTTGAAAGCTACCTTACAAGGGTCGCTCCATTCAAATGAACAGCTAAAGGATAACAAATTCGTTAATGGCAATGTCCTTTCTACCAAGGCATTTATAAACCTTCGATAGTACCCTATCGACGACAGAAAGCTATGAACCTCTTTCGGAGTGCGTGGTGGACTCATAGCGACTATAACCTTGATCTTTTCAGGGTCAGTTGCTATTCCCACTGAACTGACCACATGGCCCAGCAATAGCCCATAAGGCACTCCAAAGACACACTTCCGTGGGTTAAGAGCGATACAAAATTGTCTGCAATGCTCAAAGCACTTTCTTAAAATAATCAACATCCTTTCCCTTACAGTGGTTGCCCCCAGGTCATCAATAAATACTTTCAACTCATCTGGGGAGATGTCACCAAAGGTCTTGTCTGTTGTTCGTTGCCACGATCCAAGTGCATTGCATAAACCAAAGGCCATCACATGGTATGCAAAAGTACCAAAGACAGTAATAAAGGTTGTTTTCAACTTGTCCTCTTCTACAATTGCCATTTGGTCATATCCTGCAAAGCAATCCATAAACGAATATATTTCCCTACCCGCTAATTGATCCAAAATCTGGTCAATAAACGGCAATGGGTAGTAATCCTTAACTGTCTGCTTATTCAGCTCTCTAAAATCCACACATAATCGCATCTGGTTGTTTTTCTTCTTTCTGATAACAACTGGTGAACACCATTTTGTGTGCTGAACAGGGAAGATCAAACCAGCTTTCCTTAACTTCTGTAACTCTTCAAACAACCCATCCCTCAATTCAAAAGGCATACGCCTTACCTTCTGACGCACAAGACGACTGTCCTCTTTTACAGGAATAGTATGAACAGCTAGGCTGGGAGGAATACCTCTCAACTCATCATAACTCCAAGCAAAGATATCGTGGAATTCTTGAATCAAGGACACATAGTCCTCCCTTTCTGCTGAACTGAGCATGGAACCTAAATTAATTGGCCGCGAATCATTCGGTGTGCCAAGGTCCAACTCAATCACATTCGCATCTCTTATCCTATCTTGCGGCTCTATCGACTCATTTAGAGTTATCTGATAGATATCCTCTGTAGTGGACCCCTCTTTAGATTCATCACTGGATGATGTCTCGCTACCAGATGGATCGTTTGTTGTCTCTAATTCAGTAGAAGATAAAGGAGCTCTCTCACTTTGAGGAGTCTCAGGATAAGCATCAACTATTACTTGATTAACACCTCTACCTGAAACCACTCGACTAGCACGTATATCGACTTGATAGTCTGTTTGTAAGATCCAAGGCCTACCTAGAAAAACCTGATAGCTAGGGCGTCCTACAAATCTTATCACCCTAAAGTCCAAGAAACATTCTACACTCGCAACCGTAACATGGACTCTAGTAATGCAACCTTCTGGTTGTCTTAGACTATCGTTAGCCATTCTCAGAAGGGTGGAGCTGTCTTTCTGGATGCCTAGACCCAGCCTCTCCATCAATTTTGAACTCATGATATTGATGGAGGATCCAGTGTCTACAATGGCATGTTCCACTAGTATTCCATCTACATAAGCTGGAACCCTAGGGCAGTTCTTTTCAGCATGGTCAAACCAATCTTCCCCTACTCGTGCTATGCCCAAAGGTTCCACAATATACCCAATACACAGGATCTTCTTAAATTCCTTGCGTACTCCTAGAGATAATTTGATCAATTGCAAGAGATTCACATCTGGTTTAACTTCACAGAGAGAACTTGCTAAATCAAAGTCATGATAAGTAGCCAAAGCTCTCTTTTCTCGCCAAACCATCCTCTCTTTTGGTCTTTGGACCGGTTTTGGTGCTTCTTTCTTGGCTCTTGCCTTCTTTCTTGGTACTTCCTCATCCTTCTTAGGGTCAACTTTCTTGTCAACCGGTCTTAGCAGTCCGCCTTCTATGCTAGAATTCTGGACTTGCGTCCCCTTATCCCCTTGTTTAGGGTTTTCCTCAACCGGTTTTTCCTTATCTTTATCAACCTCTTTAGCCTTTTGGCTTCTTGTCATGGCTCTTAAGTTAGAGGTTTCAGCATCATTGACTCGTACAGCCTCAATAAGGCTGACTCCATTGCCTTGTGGCAACTCTTCTATATTTGTTTTTCCCCTCTGCAATATTTGTCTTGGTGCATCATTTTGCTACAAGTTATTTCCTTGCGCTCTATGATTCACTGGGCCCGGTCATTTACTCCCTTGTTGAAGAGAACTAATCTTACTCCAACAGGTAGCAGCTAAATGGCATGACTTCCCACAAATGTCGCATTTCACATTTGGACAGTTTCTGGGGAAGTGCTATCCACCACACCATTTACAACTAAATCTAGAGGGTCCACCCTCTTCAGGGCGTTGACTCCCTATCAAATTTTGTTGCTTCTTCAAGAAATTAACGTCGACGGCTATTTGTCGATATTGTTCGGAAATTATATCGGTATAATGCTTCATCATGTCCTTAACTTCGCCAAGGACATTAGATGCACGACTCGTAGCCTCGATCATCGACCCGTCGTTCCATTGGCCTAACAATTTGATTTGGCATTGTCTGTTGACCCACAGGAACAACATTCGATTTTGAAACTTGGCCTCCAACATTTGATGGAGCCAACTGACTTGCCATGGGCATAGTCACACTGGGAGGAGCCGATAGTAAAGGTACATTCGAAACCATACTCCCTCTCCCAATAGGGTTAATCATAGGCGTCCCTTGACTTCCATTTGTCAATGCTAGATTACCACTAGGTAACCCCCATTAACATTCATTCGAGAGGAGTAGGCCGTTTGTAATTGTGCTTCTACTCCCTCTGCCTGCGTAATAGCGGTGTCTATATCTCCTAAGGCCACACTACTCAATTGTACTTGGATATTAAAGTCCAACCCATGCAAAAAGTATTGTAATTGGGCAGCTGGTGGAATAGGAATGTAAGTTTGTAACTTACGGAATACTTCCTTCAGCTTCTTGGCATATGCTTTTACATTCTCATGAGGATCTTGATATGTTACATTCAAGACCCGCAACCAATATTGGCCACCTCTTTTAGGGGCATATTCCGCTCGGAAAGCTGCATAAAATTGATCAATGGTGGTTATGGTTCCAGACTCTATGCTATGATACCATACCGCAGCCCTTCCTTTTAATGTCATATTGAAGAACATCATGAGATGTCCCTCGTCTTGGATGCGATAATTGAACATCAATCTCTGAAATTCACAAATGTGAAATTATGCATCCTCTTCCGCTAACCCATTAAAAATGGGCAAGGGAACTCCTAAGGCTGGTAGATCCGGCGTCCCTGCAGGAATTGCAATAGGCTGTGCCATGGTGACAATCAGATTAGCAATAGGAGCCTGAACTGACGGATTCACACCCCCACTTGAAGTGGGTAGACTTGGTGGAGAAGAGGAAGAACTTATGCTTCCTCCTGCACCTAATGGAATATGTGGAGTAGTTGGGTGACTAAGACCACTGCTTCGTATACGTACTGGGCTACTCCTTTGAGGAGAATAACGGCTTACAATCTCTAACTGCCGTCTAGCCCTCTCAACACGTTCTGCTTTCTAGATTTCGGCTTGACGGTCCTTGTCAGAGGACATAAATCAACTTCCTTTTGCTCCCTAGAAACCCTAAATCTGAAAACCACCACTTATAAGTGGCTCCCGGCAGACGCACCACTGATGGGACCTAATACGGGTTGGCACCGGCTATAGCACTAGCTGGACCTCATGCTCATGACACATAAACACCCTCACGGCCTCGCGGACCAGGAGCGTCAATCTAAGGTTGAAGAACAAACTGCCCTAAAGCTTAATTCATGCGTTTATAGTTTATAGTCCAACGTTTCCCTTAAACTCCTCAAAGGGAGAACCCTTATATATTGGCAATGCCACGATTACACACATATAGGAGGCACTCCACCGACTAATAGTCGGAGCCCCACTACAGCTCTCCTACATCTCAGGGATTGGCCCTTTGATGCGCTGCTAAACGTATAACACAAACGAGCACAAACTCCTCTCTTTTATATTTCTCATATTTCCAGGAGATATACCATGCTTCCTCACTTCACAGTCCCTTAGGAAACCGACCCTCTACCCTACGGCAAGGGATAACCTCACACTCTCAATCGTGGGTCAAAGTCCTAAGAAAACAATTGCTATGCAGTCCAGGAGATTTTCCTTCGATACCATGAACCATGCATAGTGCATAATGTGAATGCTTTAGTGCACAAACAATAGAAAATCAGCATTGTGCATCGTGCGAAACCAATCTTTTCATGATTTCCATGCTAACGTTTATGTATTGAAACTAGGAGAGACACCGAGCCTTACGCTCATGCTGCCTTTTCCTTTATTTTAAAAAAACGTCCTATAGCCATGATGCAACACATAAATCAGGTTTAAGATCATACTTTGATGCTCAAACTCCCCTCTCACCCTACCATTTAATGTTTTGCAATCATTGATAGGTGTAAGAGTCATTTTATGTGTATTTCTTTGTAGAGAAAGCAATAAATACGAATAAAAACATAGAAATGAGGGTAAACCGAGGCTAACCTCGTGCTCTACCTTCATTATACATTGCACAAACACTTATGTAATTTTTTGGAATTTTCTTTTTATCGTTTCCTAATTTTCTCCCATTTAAAACCCATTTTCCACCATTTTTTGGTATTTTTCCTCTATTTTCTTCAATAAAAATGACTAGAAATTAAGATTCATTATGGGTTGTGGCCCTTAGATTTCTTGACAGCAAAATTTCAGGTTTTATTGATGTTCTATCTCATGTTTCCCCTTTATTTTGCAAAAAACTCCCATTTTGCCTCTTAAACGCGTGTTTTACGGGTTTTATACCATTAATTTCAGTCATAACGCTTAGGATTTTCTGATTTCTAAGTATAAACTGATCAAACTCATAGCAAACAATAACGTAATGCATAATCAGCCCATGGGAATAATATTTCATCAACCAAATAGCATAAAAACTCATTTTTTCTTCATAAAAATTGAATTACCGCTTAGGCTTTGTGTCTCGAGATCTCGGTTTTGCTATGGGACTGTGTGTTAACCCTCATTCAATGTCTAGCATCTTCAAGAACAGCACTCTTCATGTCTTCATTCACCCGGAAGCAATCCGGTCTCATCCGGACAAGCTTTCCTCCACCATTCTTCATTGTCTTCTTCCACACAAGAACAGCCCCTTAAGGGAGAGAGAGGGAGGAGAGAGAAAGACTAAAATCAGAGATTTCCATTGAGGCCACCATTGCGCGAGCGAAGGGCGGCAAAATGATCAGCAGGCAGAGAGGAATGAAGCCCCATAATCATTATGGGGGGTTGCATTGAGGTTGCATGATGCCTCCATCCCCATCAAGCACATTTTTCGGCGCAGATATGGCGCCCTCCTCCTCACGTCTTTTTTTCCTCCTCAAAGATGCCACGCTTTGTGCTACATTAAAATGCTACATGTCTCCCCCCCAAAGGTCATGACCACTTGACCAAAGTTTGGTCCACCTTTTCGTATCTTGCCCGGTTTCTTGGCCATTTCCCCGTCCGGACTCCAAATTAAGGTCCGGGGTTGACATCCCGCATTGGTCGGTAACTCCTGACAACCCGCACGGTAGTCTAAAAATTTATCAAAAATCAACAAATGTCGCTCGGGTGCCTTTAAAGTACTTTGACGCTTAAAATCGTCATAGGTCGAGCCGCCACCTTCGACGTTGAATATTTTTCCCTTGATATTCGTAATTTTTAGCTACTTTTAAGCACTTCTCGGCATCAAAATTCTGCTCTCACCTCTTCCAACTCTTGGGACCCTAAACTTGGCCTGAAACCCTTAAAATTTGCATAAAAATAAGTGAGGACTTGCTATTTTAATAGTTTTACCTCCAGATATGTCTGAGTCTCCAGCCATAGCTCTTACTTGCTCTAAAAAGATGAAGTTAACTGTAGTCCTTCTTGTTGTACCTGTACCTATAAGATGAGTAACTAGGGTTTTTCAGATTTGAAAAGGGAGAAAGGGGAAAGAAGAAAAGGACCAAAGACTAAAGCTCTGATACCACTGTTGAGATATCGAGCTCCACTCGTGATATTCCAGGGTGACCGTTGTGCATTTATGTCACCGACTTGTCAGTTGCAGATGCGATTGGTACACCGCCCATGAATAATAGCTACATGACAGCTATCCTTATCTACTCTAGTTCGTGGCTCAGTTAGTATGCCACCTTAGTTAGTTGAGTTTGGTTTGAGACCCATATATAGGGTTCTTCTATTTCTTTGTACTAGAGTTCTTTTTGGCTTACACAACTAAGAAGAGGAAAATTGTTTTCAGCCTCCACCTTTGTGTGTATTCCCCCATTGTGCAAGCAAGAAAGCTATAAGTGAGACTCCTTCCTTCTCTCCCACAATCTTAACAACCACTTGTATTGAAAGAAGCTGAGAGGAGAGAGAAGAAGAGCTGAGGAGAGAAAAAGAGAACAAGAAGATGAAGGAAGAAGACTAGAAGAAGAGAGAGAAAAAGAGAAGGGAGGAGGAAGCCATGGAAGCTGGAGATGAAGGTGAAGAGTATGATCTTGATAATAACTGGTTGCCCTAATCTGTGGCTCTTACACCTTAAATACCCTGATCAGTGTGACAGGGTGTCTAAACCCTAGTCGGTGTGTATCCCGCTTGTTACAGCTAAGCTCTTTATACAAAAGATAGGCTTCGTGTAATTCTTCAATCCAGTCACTATGTAGCTCAGTCATACAAAGAATGGTAAAAAAAACCTTCCTCATGTGTGATAAATGGTCTTAAAGAGTCTTGCTGTAAATTAAAATGTCATCAAAGAAGACCAGAACAAATTAAAAGAGGAAAGGATGCAAAATCTTATTCATTAAACTCTCAAAGGTAGCTGGAGCATTAGTAAGCCCAAATGACATCACTAGAAAATGGTATAGCCCTCGATCAATCCTAAAGGAACTCTAGATTTCATCACCCTCTTGCATACGGATGATCCTCTTCATCATGATCCTCATTTTTAGTGGTAGTTCCTCTTCATCATCCTCATTTTTTGTGGTAGTTCTAAATGCATTGACCTCATCAGTGTCATCCTCTGAAACTTTGAAGACTATCATACTATGAACCTTGGCTTTTGCATTTTTGTATACATACTTTGTTGCATGATCAGTTGTATACTTTTCTCCACATTTGAAGCATAAGTCATTTTTCTTCCTTTCTTTGTAGAGGTCTATAGGAATAGAATTAGGATTCATATTGGTCGAAGTAGATCTAAACTTTCTCTCCCCTTGTTTAAATTCCACTCTTTTACTGTTTCCTATCCTGAAATTGCTTTGAGATCTTGAAGCATTGAACGATGGACAAGTTGGCACTCTTTGGCTCCCACTTAGTGCATGATTACTGCCATAAACATTGCCCACTTGTCTCTATTTTAAATAGTCATGGGCTATCCATAACTAGGCTGAAATTAAGACTCCCTTCTATACTTTCTTCCATAACGCTCAGCAAGCTCAATAGCTTTGAAAAGATTGGTAGGGTTTTGCACCATAACATCAGCTAATAAAGAAGGTTCTAAACCATACATATACTTGTGGACTTTAGCTTCATCACTAATGCTCTCTATATACATGGTATGGTTTAGGAATTGGTTTTGGTAATCCCATACACTTAGGCCTCTTTACTCTAGTCCATACCATCTCCGTGCCAATTTCTCTTTTTCAAGAGGTGACACAAAGACTTCATTCATAAGTGTCTTGAATGCATCATTCTCTATAAGTATGTTCTCTTTCTTGATGTATCTCCACCAAGTATGTGCAAATCCTTCCAAATTTAAAGATGCAAAAATGAATCTTCATATCATCGGTTCTAGGGAATATATCAAAGTAAGATTCCAATTTTGAAATCCATTCCTCTATATTGGATGGTGAAGATGATTGCCCATTGTACTTTGCCAAAATGATATTATCCTTCAACTCTCTTTCATGAAAGGGTTGCTATCCCAAAATAGATTGCTCATGGTTAGTAGGCATTGAACTTCCAAAATAAGACTCTTTCGATAGGTGGCTGAGAACTAGTATGAAACCTTTCGTTGATAGAGGAACTCTAGGAGGTTGGGAATTCAGCTCATAAGCTTGGAAGTTAGCACCATTCAAACTACCCAAAGAGTCATCATGCCTTTGTGAAGTCTCATCTACTTCATATTGACTATTGGAAATGCCCCTTCATCCAATGATACCATGACCTTGACCATTTTGGTTAGGTGGCTGAAGTGGGACTGAGAGTTCACTATTTGAATGAGCTTTCTTCTTAGCTTACTTGCTTCCGATTTTCATTTGCATCCATTGGGAGAATTGAGCCATTATTTGAGCATTAGACTCTACTAATTTGTCTATTGAAGCCTTCATTTAGGTAGTGAAATCTACCAACTCCTCAATGAAAGACTTTGTTTGATTAGTAGACAATACCATCTATTCCATTCTAGATAATAGCTCCATATGCCTTTGAGCATATCTATTCTCATGTTCACACATGGTATTATTGAGTGCACCGATTTCTCCTTACATTTGAGGCTCTTCAAGGCTCTCTTGAGCTGTATTTTCTAACATGAAATATTTTATTTACTATGCATATTCATCTTGGGCCTTATTCTTTCCCTTATGACTTGTCATAGTAGTGTAATCTTGCAATACCCCCTATCCAATTTCCAAAATTTTTGATTCAAATTGGAGCAAAAAATGCCCTCTTCAAGATGAGCTATAGCACGTTATAATAATTTTAGGATACAAAATTCTACTATTCGATCTCTGAGGCTAAACTATCCAGGCTTGCACCTAGTTTAAACCTGCAAGTATCCTACTTCCATCTACTCTATTGTGAGAGAAAAGTAGTAGTTCCGAATGGCTACCAAACCGTATAGCAAGTTGGATAGGATCTATGAGCACCCTGTACTACTAGCATCTCTGCTTCAGTGGTGATGAAGATGGTACCTATAATAACCTGTATATACCCTGCAGTGCCCTGTTATCCCTTATTTCACCGCTGGTTTTTATGATGAATATTGGATTGAATATGAAGAAGAAGAGGAGAAAAATGGATCAAAGACCAATGCTCTGATACCACTTGTTAAGAAGTGGACTAGAGAGAGAGAGAGAAAGAGGAGAGAGAAAACTATAGAAGAGAGAGGAGTGCAAAAGAGAGAAAAAGAGTGACAAGGAGAGAGAAAGAATAGAAATGGAGAGAGAAAGACAGAAAGAGGTGAGAAGCCATAGAAGCTATGAGTAAGGTGATGAGGAAAGAGACATATATGTATTAATGTTTCAAAAATATGTGAAATATTACATGTCTCTCCCTTTTATACCTATGTCAATGTGACATGGTATTATTATCATTTTTAGACTAAACATCTCTTCTTCCCAGCTTCTTACAAATACCCTTTTATTACATGTTGTAAGGTAATAAAATGATCCCTTTTCCTTTAAGAAACTTATATATTTTTTCCAAATTATAATAAAAAATCCATTCTATAAATACATGCAATTTGTTTTACTAAATAAAATAACCATTATGTTGATCACACGTGGTACACTTAAATTTTCTAAGTGACCTTCATGAGGGTATTCTTTGACACTACAACTATTACAGGCATGTCTCTCACATGAACCACTATGCAGTTAGGTGAAATAACTTGGATGGCTTATTCATACACCCAATTGTGTAAGGTCATTTTCTCTCCATTAACTCTTACAGTATCATTAACCCTTTGGCTTTCAAATAAGAAACATCCAACTAGCTTCAATTCCTCAACCCACTAGATTCTATTGAGATTAATCTATAGGTTCTCTTTTTTATTGGGGTTGATTGTGAAGAAGTTGTGAGCCATTATCCACGATATTCCTCTAGACAATCCACTTAGATTCGGGTGTATTGAGGATCTGACATATTCTCAAGAATTCCATCATGTTTTTTTGAAACTCAATGTTCAAGGATTGGTATGTGGTATTGTACATGATCTGGAGTACCATCAACCAATTATAAGCTTGACCAACATCTTGAAAGCTCATAGTTACACTTATCCAAAAACAATGATATCTTTATTAATGCATAAGAAAGTACAAAAGGTTAACAATGTATCTCATCTAGTTCTATGATTTCCAAAAAAAGTAGACTAGCCCTAGTCTCCAAGAATTGTGATAATACTTTAGAAGATCCAATTGTATTAGGATGAATAAATTTTATATACTAGCCATACACCCATTTTTTTGTCCTTACAAACTTTTCATTTATATATTTTACCTTGTCCCTTTGAAGTGTGTCATACAAGTAGAGTCCTACTAGCTTGAGATTCTCAAGCCACTTCAATAACTTGAGATGTGTTTTTACATTCTTATACAAACTTGAATCTAAGTAAAAGTATGGCTCACAACTTGTTCCCAAGTTGGGATCCAATTATAACATCTTTGTAAACTCACATAAGTCCAAAACTATGTATTGTCTAAAGTGACCATCACATTCACTCAAAACTCCAATACATTCAAGTTACTAGCAACAATATACATGATTTCAAAAATCAAATGCATATAATGTACTTCATCCCTATCCAATCGAAGCAACCCAACTATCATTATAGACTCATTACTTAGGCTCTTTTAAACAAACAATGATGAGGCTTTTTATTGATGCAAAATGTATTTCCAAAGATTGATTGATCAACAAGTGATCTACCAAAACATCATTTCATGAATCCTTTCCTCAAGGAAAGTATTAAGGTTTATACTCTCATATCTTACTCTCATGTATATGACAAATAACATATCTCAATGGTTCTTGGGGGTAACCAAAACATCCAGTTCCAAAATAAGGCCTTCTTGGCAACTACAATAACTCTCTAAAATGGTGCTATTTGTAATATCTCTTGATAAATCCATAACATTTTGGGTATAGGCTTGTTGCCAATGTCCAATATCCGTTCATCAAAAGTGTCAAATACATTGATTTCTTCATAACAGAGAAGCAAGTTCTATCCAATATATATTCCCATATGTGACCTATTCATTGGCCAAACATTTCTCATATATAATAAGATAGGACAAGCTTACAATAAATTTGGAGAAATGAAGATCATTTTCATTATTTCAAAGATGGGCTCATGGTATGAAAAGTTATTTGACCCTAAGGTGACTTGACACATCAAGGAGAAAATATATTGCAAATGTGCAACTTCCTTATCCTCAATTTCCTATGTCTACAATGTGAATACTAGTGTTAGTACAAAACAACCAATAATAGTTCATTAGATAGATGTGGTTACTTCGTTAAGTCTTTTTATCTATTGATTACTTAATCTTGTGGTGTCAAGCATTTTTTCAAAAATTGAACACCTCTAGAAAAACATTACTTTGGTTGGATTTTTGTTAGTTTAGTTGTTTGTAGGATTATTTATTTTGTTGATTTGTAGTTTGATTTTTTGTGTTTGTCTAGTTTAGGAATTATTTTTGTCATTTTGTTTAGAAATTTTAGTGTAAAAACTTGATAGCCTTGGTCGAGGTTGGTGTTTCCTTGGATAGGTTGGAGCTAGACTTTGTTGATTGCTACTCAACATCTTGGAACATATATATTTTCTTGACTAGACTCTTGCACATCATGGGGAATTTGGGTTCATGAGCACTTCACGTTGCACTTGTCCAATGCATTGCACTCGAGGGTTGTCTCCTGATTTTATCAAATACTTCCATGCCATGGGTATGCACATTTTGCATCATCATTGAGCACTAGCATGGCATGATGCCTGTTGCAGCTATATGTAGTAAATCTTAGTTGCATGTGCACTTGAGAGAGCACCTTCATTGTGCATGCACTATTTCTTACATGCACGAGTGTTAGGATAATTATCACCAAGTTAGGAATCTCTGGTTGAGTGGGACAGGAGGTTGGGCGAGTTTGAGGGTCATGAAGGATGTGGCCAATTGTGAGATGGGTTGTTTCCTTGGTCATAAACATCTTGAGGACCATTATTTTCTTGAGTGATTATAAGATTTGGGTGGGAGGAGCGGAGTACAATGTTTTATTTGTCGAGTGATGAGGGGTGACCTTAATGATTTATTCTAATCAAGGAATTGTGTTTGCATGTTGCATGACATATGGGCACATATTGATAGGCTAGGCACTCTACTTTCTAGTGCATCCATCTTTTCGTATGGAGCATCGCTTGTTTGATTGCATAGCATGGATTTTATGTTGCATCACTTTTCAAATCATGTTTGATTGAGCACAACATATATTTTCAAAGCATGTTCTCTAGGACAAATTGCATTGTGACAAAGCATCTATATCTGAAGAAAACAAAAGGTTTTTGAAAGCTCAAGGGTGAGGAAGTTTACGAGCATTAGCAATGAATCTTATTAGACTTGCTATTGCTACTGCCATTCTTTTCAATATGCAAGTGCATGGAAAGACTACAAAGAGATGATTGAGGCCAATTCAAAAACATAGAATCTGCTAAGCATGCTTGTGCATTAATAGGTAGGTCTATCAGGATTAAGGGGGAAGCTCTTGAAGCTTCTTGTTTGTGAACAATGTGGAAGGTGGCATTTTTAAAATATGAAAAGCTTATAAATAAGCTTTATGTTTAAAGCCCTTAAGGCTTTTGCTTTCTCCATAACATTAAAAGCTTTTAAGCTTTATTGGAAGGTTAACACGATTGAAAAGCCTAAGACTTTTCAAAAAGCATACAAAATAGGGGATGAGATGAAAAAACTATATAAGGAGGAGAAAGGGAAGTGGTAATGGCCCTTCCCTTATTATTCAATTTTGTGTTTTGTGAGAGAAGTGAGTGGAGGGTCACATGCAAGTGAAAGGAGACTTATCATGTTGGTTGAAGAGTTCGAGAACACAAAAGTTTCAAGTTAAACAAGGTATGAGGATTTTTTGCTTTTTTTTTGCTTGAAGTTTGTGTTCAATGCTCTACCTAGTGCATAACTTCGATGTTCTTAGAGCTACAAGAGGCATAGTTGTTTGTTTGTGTTCGTGTGTTGATTGAGTTGTGTTTGTGAAGCATTTAGAACTTTCATTTCTATACTGAGCATTGACAAAGTCAATTCCCTAACTAGCATTCCTTATCGTTCCATTTATGAGTTGTGAGAAAGGCTTGTCTTTAATTACCACTCACTAAATATCGGCCTTAGCTCTTTTGAACCTTAACTCTAATACCACATGTAAGGTGCCTCCTCCAACAGACACCCGAAGGAGTCCTCGAGTAGAAAAATGAAAATTGTGTCTATGCAAAACCTCACTTGAGTCTCCTTGTGGCATGGGAAATGTTGGACTTAGTTGAACATGGGAATCTCAATTCTACTTCACAAGGGAAGCATGGAGGACATCACCCCAAATAGCAATTTAGCACCCACCTACAATCATTTTTTGTAATAAATTAGTTGTAATCAATTAGAGGCAAGAGCAAGGCTAACATCACATTCGATTCAAAGAGACTGAGAGATGGGGGGGGAGTATAACTTGATCCCCCTACCATAAGGTAAAATCTTAGCTCTAGCCCCCCTAAAATGGTATTAGATCCAAAAACTGATCCTATTGACATGGAGGGGTGCCACGATCTAATTAGCTCTATCTACTATTGGAAAGGTACCCAAATTATTGAGTCCACCCAACCATATCACACTTAGCTAGGGAGTGTCCCCGTGACTTTGGATAGATATAGAACAAAAACTCTTTAAGTTATTCATTCGTCCATCTTGACTTTATTAGCACCAAAGAAAACTCCATCAAAGACACAACCCCAACCATATATTGAAAAGAAATTAGGTCTAATAATAAAATTAAAGGAAAATAGAGTTATCCATTAATCATTAAATCATTAAAATATAGTGCCACAAACTTGTAAAAGATATAAGAGATTGATATTGCACATTTCCATCTTCAATAGAACAAATAGATTTTCTCTTCAACTTGAACCATCAAAACCAATTCAAGTAGCAAAACTAAACCTTTAACTTCCACAATCCTTCATAATATCCATATGTTTGAAGACGATAACTCAGACACACACATAACACATAAAACATCTACATAGACAAAAAAAAAAACTATACACATAGACAAGAGACAAGAGAGGCACAATAGCCTAAATTGTGAAACCCCCAAAAAGGGAAAGTATATTAAATTATCATGATAACTAAGATATATCAACATGCTTTTTGGGATGCAAGTGCTTCTTCTTAAAGTGCATGTTAACTTCAATCTCTCTCTAGCTCTATTCTCATGAAGGAAAAAAAGGGGGCATTCTAGAGGAATTGCAAACGACAAAATCTTCTCTAGCAAAATGATAAAGCGGGTAGAAAATGCTATGCAATGTAATAATGCACATCCATTTGAGTAGGGGACACATTTTCATTAGGATTGATAATCAATTATGGAATTGGCTTGTGAGTACTAATATGTGATTTCTAGTGCATAAAATCCAAATACCAAAAATAGTGTGCATCCAATCATATAGAGACATCCCTTGATTGTGCCTATGCTTGAATAAATTGAAGATAGGAATTTAAATAGGTCGTAGAGGTATTCCATGAATTAGAATTGATAGGCCAATTAAAAACTAGTCTTGTTAAGAAATCTTATAAGATCCATTGCTATTGAGAAAATATATCATTATCAAAGCCAGGCATATCGAGAACCATTTGTGGAGGGAGATTAATATACTCTTCAGGCTAAGGAAAGGGAATGAGGGAAGATCAATGAAAAGGAGGGAAGACAATAAGACCTTTGCATGTGAGAGCGCTTCCTATGAATAACCATGGGGGAAGGATTGTCCTCATTAGAGTTATTCTATGAGGAGAAACAATAGAAGGTGGAGGTTGGGATGGAATAGGAGCAAGAGATGAAATAGGAACTCCATTGAGAGGAGATGCAAAGGTAATCACCCATATTGAAGAAAGGTACCATAATTAATTTACTAATCTACTCTTTCTGGACCTTCCAAAAATGTTGATCCATCTTAGTAAATAAGAGCAAGGCCTATTTAAATTGAGTGCCATCTAAGACCTTGAGAGAAGCAGTGAATAGCTCCTTAGATAGACACTTGGGCAAGGCTTGGTTGGCATAAACCTATCCTAAAGACCTAAGCATAACTACTTCTAGAGTGGATTAGAGACAATGACCAATAAGACTCTAGAATTGCTAAGAACTTGGTTAGGCATCAAAGGTGTATATGTTTCCTTTTGTAGCATAGTGACAATTTGCTCCACTGAAAATAACTAACACACATAAGAATTAGGCACACAAGAGATCTATCATGATCACTATACTCAATCTCAATCTCTTCTTCCATGGAAGAGATAATGCAAGAAAGTACAAGAGAGGAAAATCAAGACTTGTGCCAAATGAGGGAGAGAAAGAGATACGTGCAACAAGGGATAATAAAGAGGAAGACAAAAGGAGGTTGCAACCACCTCTCTCAACCACCTTTTCCCCCAAATTTACACAACGCCCAAGCCCACCTTTTCATATTTCTTGAAATTTTGTTTTACATGAATATTCTTAGACCTTAGAAAGGATACCTCTAAAAATATGGAAATTGAAACCTTCTATAATCTACGAAATTTTGGGAGAAACATACACTAAATTTTATATGCTCATGGCTTTACAATGTGGATCCACTAAAGTACCATGGCAAATGTAAAAAAAATTAACAATGATAGCACACGTTTAGAGGAATTACAAAGCCAAAATGCTTAGACTTTTTTCGATGAAGACCACATATTATGCATTTCTCTTGCATAAATTTTAGGGCTATCATTTTGCAAAATGTCAAAGGGTTTGTAAACGTTAATTAGCATGTGAACTAGCCTTTACATATTGTCCTAAATAGTTTATTTTTACCTAGAGTATGATAACTTTTTTAACAACCTCTGAATATTGTTGTTATGTTGTTATTATTTATTTGGAAAGTCCAGCTCATGTAAATAGATTTTGATGACTTCATCACCCAAATTAGAGTTCAGTACCAAAAGTTATGACTCCTACAAACTAGGGTGTCTAGTTAGGGCTATT